>NC_091396.1:28683247-28986277 GCF_032191515.1 Phaenicophaeus curvirostris | reverse complement strand
CTTCCTTTCTGAGGCAGCTACTCCAAACAACTCCACAGAACTCAGAAAAAGACACAACTGCTTTGACTTGTAAATTTCTTAGCAATATCTCACCTAGGGAATTTGTATGAGTGAAATTTATTTTTGTAACAAGAGTTTAAAAGTAGTCCCCACGATTTAATTCCAAAAGAGCCAGGTACTTGGAGTAGTTCATACTGTAAAAGCTTCTGTAGTACATGCTTCTAGAAACTGATGCTATATTTCAGGTAGTGCTTTTCAGAGGGCTTTAAAGAGAAACCAAAATTTGCAGTTTTACAGGACGTATGACACATTTTACAGATGGATGGGCAGATGAAAGGCTAAGGGATCTATCCACGTTTCTGCTTGGAGAATGAGAGGCAGATCTGGAAGCTGATCCCTGGTGTCCTAGTTCCCATCTCCACACTAATTGCACAGAAGTCACATCACATCTGACAAAAACATTGCAAGAACATGTTCAGTGAATGTAAAACAACATGTTTCTTTCTAGTATTCATGAGGCTTAACTGGGGACAGGGCATTCCTGCCCATGCAACCCCCCAAGACACATTCCTAATGTCTCAGACTAAGTAAGTTTCACCACATGCAAACACACTGACTCTGCTTATAAGTGCTCCTTAGGCATCCTCAGGATGCTTTGCTTATAACAGAAAAGTTTCACTTGTATGTGCTGTCTTTTCATGACTAACAGTTTCAACAGACTGAATCCCACAAACCCAAGCCTTCATTTTACAACCCTTTTCCCTCTCAAAAGTATCTGCTGCAATCCGTGAAAGCAGTTAGATGGGATGGAAATTTGTATTGGCTGGTGAGAAAATCTTCAACTAAATAGGTTAAAAACTGTATATGGCATGATGGCAAATATGTTGTTACCTCAAAGACAGGCAAAGTAGCAATCCACTGACAGCAAGTCTTCCAATGGCTACAGTTTCAGTAGTTCACTTACACAATGAGCATTGAGCTAGCGATGTGAATTTTAAGCCCCAAAGACAAAGCGGATGATCAGAACTGCCTGTCAGTTATTTCCATCTAAGTGGGTTTTTTTTGAGCTTGGCTTATTTTTTTGTTTTTCTTTTAAATGACCAAATTACCTGAAAGACATATTAATATACTGTGGACAGCCAAGGGACAGCATGGACACACAATCAAAAAAGTGTCCTGAAGCTCTGCAAAGGTACCTTTCCCTTAGGCTGCAGCACCTTTTGCACAGTCACAGTGTCCCTGACAGTTTCTTCCACTTGTACCAGACTCGATTGATCCAGAAGCCTGAACAAGTGACAGCCACAGCCTGACTCAGGCTAGACTGGGATCTAAAGTTTAAAGCTTTGGCCATTAAATCGCATTAGGAATTTTTGTTAGTTTTTAAGGGACATTTAATTTGCCATTTGCATATATGTCCCTTCCCACCATGCCTGTCCATTTGCAAGGGAAAGCAGAGTAGAAACAGCTTGTTGGAATTTATAAGAGTGCCTCAAAGTTACAACTCCATCACAATTTCTACTATGTCACCTTAAAAGAAAGTAGGAGATAGCTGAAACAGTGTTTCAGGCTTTTCTTGGTACCTCTCCTAGTCATCTCTCAAATCTAACTTCCTTTGGTTTATGTGTGAACTCTGCTCCCAAGTCACAAATCGCTGAAAAACGGAAAGATACAGATATTAGACAGATTCACTTCTAATAAAGTCATCATATACTCCCTCCTCCAAAGGAAGCAGAAAGATAATCAGAACAGCAAAGTCCCCGCAGAGCTTTGCATGAGAAAAGGAAACTATTTATACCTGCATAGAGCTTAATTAGATTTCTGATGCAATTCTGCACACTTTTTTATTCTTGGTACAGCAAGCACATATCTGCAAGAAATGCCCTAAGCCAGAACCCTCTACAACAACAGGGCTGAAAGGACATAGGACAGAAACCTAGTCTTGGAGGTAGCACTAGCCTGCCTATTACTTCTGTTGTTGTTTCGGTTTTTTTGAAACTTTCAAGGATTTTGTTTGTTTTCTTTTAGTGTTTTTTTTTCACCCCTTATGACAAGGTAATAACTAAACCACTTTACATTACTCAGAATTACACCTGATTTATCCATTCAGCTGCGGATAATACTGCTAAGCCTTTACGTAGTGATTTACATTTTCAAAGTTCCAAAAGACTAATTAATCTTCACAGCCCCTGGTGTATTGTACTATGGGAAGATTTATTCCCATTCACTAGGTCATTAATAATTTGTCCTAGGTCACAGATCAGGTTAGTTGTAGCACATTCTTCCCTCCCAGCCCCTGACATTTAGATCCTGCTGTTAGGAAACACGGCTTCCTTTTCAACAGTCAAAGAATTATGGTAGACACAGTGGCCAAATTAACCATCAGAAAACCAGAACAGCATCTAACCTGGTCTGCCTGAACACACTGGACGAGCATCACAAGAGTTTATGATGCTGGAAATACCTTAATGCCACAAGCAATGCAACGGTGCTTCAGTATAATGCGAAGCACAAAGATTCTTTGATGAACCAGACCACTGATGGCACAAGTCTCTGGCTGACTGTTTGAGGTGGCAACAGCATCTGAAAATTTGCCTTTCTGTTTCAGGATAGGTCTTGTACTCTTCCTCTCTCATGGATTACAGAGGTTTTCTGGATCCTACACACTCCTGATAGTTAATCTCTTGACAGCTCCCTGCTTTGAGCTGCTCTTGCGTCTTTGCACAGGAATGTCCACTGAGGATGCAACTGGCATAAGAACTGATCAGCTACTAAGACCACTTGGCTCATCTTCATCATAGACATTCATACTCCTTTGTTCTAAAGATCCTTAAAGATCCTACTCCTAGTGGAATATGACAGCCGATTTTGCAGGAGATGCCACTTGCAAGGGGACATGCGATATGTCAAGGTCCAAGTCAGAAACCACACCAGATGTGGAACCCACCAATGTTCTTCCAAGCAAGAAAAGGAGACAACTACAAGCCTCCGATCTAGGCTTGTTATCTACACAACTTTTCTTCCGAACGCTACATATTTTGCTCCTCTGCAAACACACCCTGCCCAAAGCACTGGTAAAAGAAAACTCTTTCCCATCTCATTTATGGCCTAGTTAAAAATGGTGATTGAGATCTGAAAATTGAAAGGTTACTTAGAAAGAATGAGATAATGAAACTCAGACAACTGCAGAACAGCAGCAGAAAGAAAAAGTACTTCAGAGCCTCCATTGGTTTAAGAGAGCAGAGAACGACCCCCAGGCATGCAGCACCAGATAATCATGGCCTTGATGCAAGAAGGTCCCACACTGTTCTCAGTCTGCATACCACATTCAGTGAAACAACCAGCTCCCACAAGTTCAGCATTTGTGCAGACATCCTGCGTTCCAGCCTTATTCATACAACTGTACTAACCTTACAGAGAAGTTAATCCCAGCTCTGCCATAAGCAGATAGGAAACTCCACAAGTCAGGAATTTGCCACTTAACTTTGAACAGAGGAGCCAAGATCAGAGAAACACAAAGCATTATCACACACACTAGGATGCTACATAACAAACTGTGGAGGAATCACATACCAAGAAGTGTCTTTCAGAGTGGCAGAGCACAAGTAAGCATACAGGCACAAATTGGCAGGTCATGGACTGCTTCCCAAAGCCGAGTCGATTCATCATGAACCAACACTTATAAAATCATTTCCTTGATTTTCTCTGTCTTTTCCTATGTATATATTGCCCAACTCTTTCCTATTCAAGCCTTCAGTTGGATTCAAGCACAACACTGCAGTATAGAGACAATAAGCCTGCACAAAATCATCATGCTCTCAAAATACCAGTGATTTTATCATCATGTAGGAATTGTACACCAGCTACTTCTGGCTCTTTACATGTTGGTAAGTTTCCCTGGACTGGAGAACACTAGACAAATTTTTGAAAAGCTGACCTGGACTTTCATCCCAGCCTTCATTGATCAGACTAAACAGAATACTCATCCCCGCTTTGTGAGAAGTGATTTACAGTACTTTATTTTGTTTCCAGATGCTGAGCTTGTGAAACCCGCATACATTTTAGATGCAGAGGGTGAAGGACCAAGATAAGCTCTAACAGAGAGGAAGAAGGACAATTCTTAGCAGTTTGCAGCTTTACTGATGAATAGAGTCCACGAGATTTATAAGGAGTGATATCAGTACAGCTGATTCTACAAAGACGCAATGATCTGGAGAGAAGTTCATTTTTCCCCTTAAAAACACAACTTATCTAGTCACATAGACAGATACAATCTCCTGACTGTTTTGGCCTGGCTACAGGCAAATAAGGCAGGAGAAATCATTGCTGAAGAGATAACAGGAATCTCTAAATGCATTGATAGGATGTGGAACCCATACAGAAAGCCCTCGCTCATCCGGTAAACTGTCAGATAAATAATTTCTTGAGCTCCTACCTTCCCCAGTCCCTGCAGACGTGGATTCCTGCTCCTGTACCTCCCTCTCTGTCTGAGTCTCGGCGTTCTGCAGCTGAGGTGCCAAGGTCTGCGTACCCTGCGAAGTCACAGAGGTAGGAGGGTTTCGGGGTTGCAGGCCTATGGCATTCATCAGGCCCATGTCCCTGTCTGTCCTCCATGTGGCTCTGCTGGTTCTGAAAAAAGAGAAAAACAAATAAGACCAGGACTACTGGAAGCAATGTGCCCCAGAAATACTGAAGCATCCGCCTGAACCTCTTCCTGCTTCCACTCCAACCAGGCACCTGTTAGCCACTGTTAGCTGGCTGGTCTCTTGAGTTTTAAGCCAACAGAGACTTACAGTCCACTCACCCTTCCACAGAAGGAGCATGTCTAACAGGCACAGACAGACACCCCTGAAATATTGCTAAGCCTGCAGAACAAGTCCGTCTTGAGGTCACTAGTTGAGTAGGCAACATGACACGCAGCGCAGGACCATAAACACACATAAAACCTCCCTCCGCAAGCTGGCAGGGAAGTTTTAATTCCCAAGGACACAGTCTGTATCCTTTCCCTCCTCTGAACCTCCTAGTTTGTCAGCATCATACATGAATGCACTCCAGCATGCATTTCATCCTGTTCCAGACTGATGAGAAATTCTCTGTTCTCAAGAGAGAACAACAGGAACTGCCTCAAGGCTCATTAGCTTCTTCTCTGAATTGAATACTTGAAGTGCATGATGCTATAAGAGCTGAAACTTGACAATGCTTGGATGCTCTTTCCAAAACTGACCTCTGGCTGTAAGTGCTGGGAATGGTAAAAGAAAGATTTCCTCATTCATGACCTTATTTTCGTAAGGTTTTAAAACCTGTCACATTTTTCTTGCTCTCTTTAAGCATTCTTGAGTCAGTATTTCTGCCTTCAAGTTGCTCCTAAGACAGTCAAGCAAGACTGACACGTGCTGCTCACATGGCAGAATAAAGAATCTCTACTGCTTCTTTTCCACTCGCAATCAGTTCAAGGTTGTAGGACAGCACAGATATTTCCCTGTACACCAACTCATAACCTCCCTAGGACCCCGGAGCTCACAATTCAGAAACAAGACTGCCACCCTCTCATTTAGAATAACTAATGTGTGCATCACTGGACAGACTGGATGAAGCAGCCAATAGGGCCGTCAAGGGATTTAGCTTTATTTTTAGAGTTTAGTACTGAGAAACAACTGACCCACAAGCAGAAACCAAAAGAATGAAAATCAGTCACTAGTCACTTCTGCAGTTCTCCATGCTTTGCTAAGTACAACTGTGGTCCCCACAGCCACCTATGCAACCGGCATTCCTTGTCAAGGTACTCTGTGTATTTACCAGTGAATTTACACGAAACTCTGAAAACCCCCTTAGTTCAGTTATCCTCCAAACGCCATTTATTTTGCATGGTGTTTTTTAACGCATCAAGCCCCACATGTTCCTCCTGCAGCTTGCTCAAGAATGTTACTGAAGCCATGGATTACACATGTATTCCATTGTCACTAGCAGCACTTTTGGGCACTGAATGTCACTTACTGGAAACAGGCCAGGTGGCCCAACTACACAGTGTAAGAGGAGGTGAAAACTTCCATAATTATAGCTGCTACTGCTAAGGAAACAAAGAAGTGGTGGCATCAAATGTAAAAAAAGCAGCAGAAAGGGTCAGGCCTCTCTAACCCACACCCAAGAGACTCACCCAGGCCGCTCAGTGCTCCTGCTGCTGGAATGCACAGTGAAGACATTCTCATTCAGCTGGTCCCAGTGGTACTCAACTCCAGAGCTTAATGCCCTTGAAACACCAAAGAAGGAAAAAATATTAGCATGGCAGGACACTACTCTAGCCAGCACACATTATGTCCCCACAACATGAAGGATAATCTTAATTCCTGCCTCATAGGAACTGCAGATCTAGCTCAGTTTATGTTTCCATTAAAAGGGCTCATGACCACAAACAGCCTTGCAAACATGGAGCACTGTATTCCAGGTTGCTCTGGAATATTCCATTCATTTCAATTCAATATTAACACTGAGGCACAGCAACAGGAGCAGAGATTTTCAGGAAACGAAGACAGACAACTGTGTGTATAAAATCAGGTTACTCTAACTCTAAGTAACTAAAAGAGTTGGAATGAGAAGGCCAATTCTCTCTGTGCTGCCTGCAAGCACTTCCTGCACTAGGTAATGCTGAGTAAAACACTGCTCTTATTCGATATGTAGTTTCTTCACAAATGGTTCTCATTTTACTTTTGAGTAAATCTCTATACAACCCTCTCACTGACAGTAACTGTGGAGCAAGGGCAGAGGATATTGAAATAAGTTTCCACAAAAGAGTTCGTACTGGATCAACTACCTGTTTGTCTGAGAAGTTGAAAACTGGAATTTTACAGCTAATGCTACTAAGTTTACCAGAACAGCCCAACGCTCTGGCAACATTTCACAGTGCTTTTCCCAAAAAGACAGGCAAAGTTAGGGCCAGCTTATCACTTCACAGGAACGGGCAAGGTTAACATCACGTCATTACTGAAGACTACAGACAATGACAGAAACTAAACCACTATAACTCTAAATGTGTCTCTTACTATTTATTTCTAAGGCCTTAGACAATATGAGGGTAAGAGCAAATTCAGCTTACTCTGTGCCATACAGAAATGTCAGAGGGCAGGCACACACTGTGTAGTCCAAGGCAGTATGGAGATCTTCCATCTACTGCTGTGTCACACCTCCAGAAGCACTACATGCTGCAATGCCATAGGAAAGACTTTCTGTGCCATGTTTTGCCATGTCATACTGACACAGCAGCTCCCTGTGAGTTGGTCTTGGAATTTCAAAATGGTGACGTGTACCACCACGTGCCTGCTGGACCGCAGATTCGCCCCTGATGGTGCTAGGTGGGGAGTTAACAGTGATGTGCCGTGGTGACCATAAGACAAGTAAAAGTGGTGACCATAAGACAAGTAAAAAAGGAAAAAAAGAAAGTCCTGTGCAGACAGAAGAGAATTGCATTTGAAAAGCTGGGCTTGCATCATACCACAGGCAGTGTCAGAGCATGAACAAAGGGTAGTCTCACAATTAGAAGGAAGTAGTTGGTAACTGGTTATGTCTCACGCATAAACATGGTGTTTTACATATATACAAAACCTGTTGTCCCTGTAATGAGATGCTTCAGCAGAACTGGAAAGAAACCCAGCTTAGAGGATGATGCAGGTCAGACATGCTGAAATGGGAGAGCCATGTGTGCTCGGAGCCTCAGGCTAGGCTGCTAGGGTGACAGGACCCCAGGTCAGGACCAAGGGCAAAAGTTGGAGAAAATTAGGTCAACAAAGCCAAGCAGGGAGTCTACAGGAAGTTATCAGTCATCACCTTTTTTTCTTTTTTTTTTTTTGTGCTGAGCAAGCCCTGCACTGTATTATATCCCATGAAAACAGCTGCCAGGGAGGTGACGATTCACAAAGGCTTCACTTAACAGATGGTAACCTGTCACTAAAACCATGTCAGTCCCTCTGGCCCTCCATCCCTTGCCTATTATACTGAGGCTTAGATGTTACGCTCGCTGTCTGCAAAGTATCACACTCCCTAGGCAAGCAAGACATTGACCTTTTAGGCAAAATTTCCAGGAAAAGCCTAGTTTGCTTGGTATATGCAGCTGTTATCCCACATTGCTAAACGGACCCATGCTCTTTTATCCCTCCTTCTGCAGTTCTCCATGCTTTGCTAAGTACAACTGTGGACCCCACAGCCACCTATGCAACTGGCATTCCTTGTCAAGGTACTCTGTGTGCCCTACTTGTCTTTGCCAGCTCCCAGCTCTAGAAACCAGAAGACTGCACAGCTTTCCCAAGGCCAACATGAGTTGGCAATACTGTGTTTCGCCCAAACACCATGTTCTGGTACTACACAGCAAGCTCAGCTCCCGTGCACACACATATCTGAGTCTGATTCACCTCACTTCTACAAAAGTGTGATGGTACAAGGCTGACATGCAGTATGCCAGGTTGAAAACTCCCATCCCTGCTCCTACGTACTCTGCAGAGCCTCTATTACTGTATGCTCAGGTAGCTGGATAGAAAGCCCATTCTAACTCCATGCTGTCAATTTGCACCTTTCCCTGGACAGGGAAATCAATAAGCATTCCATTTAACACATGACTTTGCACATTGGTTTAAAATACTGCCATTTATCAAGTAAGTTTCACCACTAGGGTCCTATTAGCTACTCATTTACTGCCAGAGAATTGAGAATTTGGCTCTCTGATCCCAGAAGAAGGACCTGTAGCAGCTGGTGCCACTGCTCCCATTGCTGACTCTGGGAACACTGATGAATAGGCTTAAGCCAACGACACCATACTTAGCCACAATGGGAGTTCAACATCCTCACCACTGCTTTAACCTGTCATTTCAGTCTGGACTGCATGTGTCTCCCTGCGGAGCCAGAGAAGTGGCTCAGATTAAGTAGTTGGCAGTCCCTACCGCACCAGCAAGCATCCTCACACCTACCCTTCCACAGACTCTTCCCCCACCAAGGTCAGCTAACCAACTTAGCCTCTCCCAGTTCCATCTCTTGCGAAACATCCGAGGCATAAACCCCTCAGCATGATCTTTGTTTGTGCCTCTGCATAGATCTGCAACTCTCTGACCTGTGTCACATGTGCTTCTCAACAGCCCTAAGATCAATATTCAGCTTACTTCCAATTAGGTCTTTCAGCCTTTTGATGATCGTTAGAGGCTACAGAAGAAATATTTCAGACCGCATCAAGGAAGAGTGGAGAGAACAAATGTCTGAACTTAAAGGGAACTGGTTGGCCACTATCTTTTAGACAAATATCATAACTTACCTTCTTAATAAGCAATGATTTCAAAGAAATACTCTATCATATGGGATAAGTGCCAGTTTTAAGTCCATGCTTGCATTAGAAACTTGATCGCATAATTGTACCTTAAACCAAGTTAAGTACATAACAATATGTGTGTGACAACCACAATTACCTTGGTTTAAATGAGATTTTCAATTAAGCTTAAAGATTTGCACTTCTTTAAGAACACCTATTTAAAAGAGTGCAATCTCCATTTTCAGAAAGCCTAAAGGTTTTTTAACGCCCATTGCAAAATATTGCTTGAATTTCGTAAATTAACAAGCCTTTCACAGCATGTTTCCCAGGAGATTTGCAAATCATGGCCTGACTATTCATTTCACAGAAGCAGAGCTTACGCTGGAGAAATGAATATTTTTCAGGTAACATAAGCATTTAACTTCTGCTCCATCAAACTCTAGACATGGAAATGCTGAAAGTACTTTATATTTTCCAAGGCATAACGTAGAAGTTCTTTGTGGCATGAAGCATGTTCCCACTTGGATGTGGATGCAGCAAGGAGGACTTTTGTTGCTCAGGGCTTCAGGGTGAAAAACTGCAATTCTCCACACTGCATCAGTCATGGACAGTGAAGTCCACTTAGTTAAGTTCTTATTTTCTTCCTTTTTATGACTATCACTAAGCTCTTTAAGCCCTCCCTGGAAATTTCCATTAGCTTCATTAAATGCAGAGTTGCTCACCAACTAACTTTCCCAGCAGGGATCAGTTCCAAGATGGACTTCTCCTTCACGCCTGTGTCCACCTCACATTATTAATGAGCTTGGAGAGAAGGAAGGGCATAGATTTGCATGCCTTGCTGAAAGTCAAATAAGGATTCACAGTGGAGGAGTGTTAAGTACCAAGGGCCAATAACTTAGACAGCACAGCCTCTCCCTCTGCATGGAAGTATTACATACACACCTCAGGTGTGTCTCCCTGAAGAAACTAGGACCAAGCTCTAGGAATTAATGGTAAAATTATTCATATGTGACAAGAAAGCTGAAATATTATTTACTGCATTGGCTTAACCAGTTTTTGAAAGTAAAACAACAAAGTACAAGTCATCACAAAACAACTTAGACATCTGGGAAACCCTCCAACTTGCATATCCAAAATTAAGAGCTGAAGAGGAGAAGGTATTAGGGCAAAAGTTCCCCAACTCAACCTAACAATCCAGCTCAGCAAGCAAGATGGCAAGACGAAAAAAAAAAAATTGCAAGTAGGGTATGTATGTCCAGGAAGGCACAAATAACACTGACTGTCTCTTCACTTAAACCATCCCCAATACTGAAAAAGGTAGCAGCAACGAACAAATGCACCACTGTCCTCCTTCAAATCCTGCCACATGGAAAGATGCAACAGTAGCACACCTGCCTGCTACAGCTCTGAATTAAATTTTGACTAAGACATTGCCGTCTCCAATCCCATCTATAAATATCAGCACAACTCCAGTAGTAACACGAAGACTGTGGCAAGCCCAACATGGAGAAGACTGGATGCAAAGTGATGCCATGCAGCACACAGCTAAGTGAATAACTGTTTTTCATGCTTTCAAGGTTTGCTTTCTCCACAAATGAAATTACACCCAGTTTCTCAAATATGCTGTCCATTCAAGATCACTAAGAGCAAGCATATAAAACCAGGTTAGTTTACAAAGCATTTGAATTCACCAAGATGTGTTTACCTGCCCTTATGTAATCTTGTCATTCCTAAACCATTCACACTGTATCAAGGAGGTACAGTGAGCTACACAGAGCAAGGTGACACTATGCTAAGGAACAAGAATCCATTGTCCTTGTTTGGGAAGGAAGCAGCAGCACATCATATCTCATACAATGCAATGCTCAGCTGAATTCCAGATGCATCCTTACCAGCAGCTCATTATCTCTTTTGCGTGTGTGATGATCAGCACAGCAAGCCCATTCCTGGCTCCCATGATTAGCTAGGCAACGATATTGTCAGTACATGGCAAAGTTTGGCACTGCCAGCAGCTGCCTGGATAGGAAAACAATCATTTCTAACACTCGGCTTCATAAATATTTAGCTTTCTGCACAGGCACTGAATGACATGCAGAGAAATTCAAGTGAAAACTGGCTGCAGTGCAAACTGCATGGAACCTGCAAATGGGATTCCTGGAGTAGCTCTGCTGGGCAGTAACTCCCTTTGACCAGGGAAGAGACGGCTGCTTCACTGGCACTGGACTATTTCATAGCATGCTGGAGCACAGTTCACGTATTACTAGCCAGAGGAAGAGCATGAGATCGAGTGTAAGAGTAAGAACAAGATAAGTCATAATGAATGCAAGGTCTGCAGTGTACAATTAACAACCACACAGACTTCAAATGACATATGAAATTATCCTGTGCATCACATTCAGAGGATCAACGGAAAGGTCACGTCTTCTCCACATCCAGTAGTGAGTGCATTTTTACTCCCTATACTGATACTCCACTAATTTTCCAGAATCCTGCAAGCTTTGCCCTCCTGGAAACAAGCAACCACGCAGAAACTCATCTTGACACCTACTCGAATTGCCAAAAGTGCTGCAGAAACAGGACACTAAGCAGCTTGGTGCAGCTGGTAGCTGCGTGCCGGCTTCAGGGAGGATGCCAACTCAACTCAGAACACTACGCAAGATGACTGGCCTCGTTTATTTGATTGTGCAGTTCAGCCACCTAGGTTAAGTACTGGGATTTTTGAAGAGGGTCTGTTCAAACTCACACCATTTAAATGAAGTCAGCCTTATAAATCTGGAGGCACTAATAGCTAACACCACTTATCTCAACAGCGTGTACATGCACAAATTTGTTCTGTGCAGACAGAGTAGAAGGAGAGAATTTTGTATGAAGGTTTGGATGGTTGATTACCTTGGGACTGAAGAACTAATAATGCGATTGACAGTGCTACTCTTAAGGGACACAAAACCACTGACCAAAACTTGTGTTGAGACTAAGGACAAGAAAAGTCCCTCACATACAGCCTTCAGGCCAATTCTTCTACCAGAATGCCACAACCGTTTTTTAAATCAGCTTTGCTGAGAGCTTCTTCACATCACTCTCAGGGTGACGTAGGAAGTTGTAACTCGCGTCTGAGAGAACAGGGAAGGGGGGAACTCCTTTAGTCCTGAACATGATTCCTGTAATACTGATGTTGTAAACAAGACACCGGCTACTCTTATATGTAGAAGAGATATATCCCAATTTGGAGGAGGCATACCAAGACCATCATTAGAAGCAAAGTATTTGTAAGCAGATGTATAAAACACTCAAGCAAATTGGTCTCAGAGTGAAGATTTATTCCTACAATATTGGTAAGACTTTTGCATATGACATATTGCACTACAAGGTAGTTCTAGCACTATTTAAATATGCATGTTTACGTGAATAAGAACATACCATCCAGGCAAAAAAGCCTGGAATAAACAAGGCAGAAATAAACCAAATAAGAATTTCCTGAATTTTCACTGATTTTCTTCTCACTCAAAATCTTGCCAGTATTCCAAGATATCCTTCGCTTATGTGACTCTAACCATGCCAGTTAGCATGTAGGGACCCTCTGGAAGGTAAATAACGAATTCCAGAATGCAGAGTTACGTTCCTTAATTAAGAACAATTTAGCTTGGTATCTTAAACCAAGCTCTAAAGATGGATAAATTGTTTAAATTCCCCTAAAAACCTAAAGGCTTGTTCATAGCTTAAAGTGATTACAAAAAGTCTATACTCCAAATAAGCTTTGAACCCTCAGAATATCAGAAGCTGTTTACTATCTATCAGCTCTTCCAGTGGCTTAGACAATTTTAGAAGGCTTAGGCCTTCTAAGGCCTTAAACATCTTAAATTGCTACAAGTCTCAAGTGCCAAAGTCACTCTTTAGTCTTCTTTGAGCTTTCACTAGCATTTTAGGAGAAGCTAATATTTACATTGATTCAAAGGTGACTTCTAAGTACGCTTGTTTTGAAGATCTCATGCCAGCAAACTAAACCAGGAAAATGCATTTAGAATGAGAGAAATCAACTTAAAAATAAATATTTCAAAACCGCAAGCCTGGCAATGCTTCTAGTAAGTGCTCTGTTTGGCACACAAGGGAAAAAGAGAAAAAACCAAGAAATTGAAACCCACAATCATTACTCCAATTACTTAGTTTGTAGGCACTGAGTTGAGACCATTTACAGAATCAGGTAGCTTGAGGATTAAAAAAGGTAAAGAAAATGAAGAAGCTGGCTTGTTTATTTGCTAGCTAGATTCACTAATTCTCTACTAGAAAACACAGGCATAAGGGACAATGAACAAAACTCCACAAATAAACTGGATCAGAGACCAAAAAAATTAATGATGATCTTAACGGAAAGCCAAGGGAGGAAAGAACTGAACAAGGAAGGTCTGGTATAGACCTGCGGAGAAAAGGTTATAAGAAAGCAGGATGGACTGGTGCTGCCAAAGAAGGAAAAGACATTCTAAAAATAAAGAAGAGGAAAATGGTACTGGAATGAAAAAAAGGTCTATTCATCAGTGAGGCTAAGGACAAAAATCAATAATGACTCAAAGTGGCTGATTGACTTAGTTTTCCCTCTGAAATCTCCATTTAAAATGTATCCAAGGGCACTTAGGCAATTAGGAAGTAAGAAAAGAAGCCAGACATAAGAGCTACTTGCACTTTAATAAGGAAGAAAATAAATTAAAAAAAGTTAACTTTTTTAAGGCATTCACATTCAATTTTTAACACATGACAAAAAACTGAGACAGTGTCAAAAGGCCAAAAAAGCCAACTTAGCAGCATTCTTCAAAAAGAAAGCCATACTTAAACTGACAATTACTCTCTCCTAAGCATAACTTTCATCCTTAAAGACAGTCATATAACAAAGAGAAACAAGGAAGAGATATGAAAACAATGGAAGAATGAGCCATATGCAGTAGGCAGTAAGTCAAATAAATGCTTGCATGAAATTTAATTGCTTTTCTAGCTAGAATTGGAAAAAAAGTAAAGGAAGAAAAGGCAGCAGGTGTGATCTGAATAGATACAAGGGAAGCATTTGATAAATGTTCTCTAGAGTACACGGACATGCTTTTAGAAAGATTGATACAGAGTATGAAAACCAGTAAGGATCTGCAGAAGCCCAGTAATAGTACATAAACTGGTGAGCAGCAGGTTAAGTTTCTTTAACACTGAGCTCCATACAAAGTTTCTTTCCTCATGGTAGAAAATAAATGTCGCTAACTAGTCAGTGCTTCAGCGTATTTTGAAGATTTTGGTGAGGGAAACGAACTTGCTAATAACTGAAGACTTAAAGCAGCTCTCAGATTTTATCTCTAGGATTCATAGACACATCAAGTGGAATTTTATGAGGGTATCTTCCATCTAATGCCATCATTCATCTTGGATATCAAATTCACATACGGAAACTGAAATAGAAATGGAATAAAAAACAGTATCAGAATAGAGATACTGTTTTACACCTCCATATTACCACTCTGCTTCTCTTCCATCTGCAATGACTGAGCCCCTGGGCACTCAGGATAACTAAGGCTTCCTTGCACAATTTGGAAATAATACATTTCATTTTTTTCTTAAACGCATGAATCCCAAAATTCAAACATAAACTTTCAGGATGCATCTTTAATGCAAAACTGGCCATCTTCCCACTTTTCCAGTGCTTTTATCAATCAAAATAATCTTTTAGCCTCATTTAGAAAATTCAATGTATCCTGTGGTTAACAGGCAGCAAAAGTCCAGGACATGCATTTGTTTACTGGCCATGGTCCAAGGCCACTGTGTAGATGCTGCCTTTCAAGAGGCCATTTGCAAGGAGGACTCGGACATAACCACTGTCTCTAGCCACCCCAGTCAACTGTTGTAAGAACATTCCTCGTGCAGGGTTGCTAACATCCCCTTGTTACACAGGAAGGAAGACAGCTCCTCCTTCTGTCTCTTTGCTTACTCCATCTTCCAGAAGCTACTCTTAAAAAACAAACAATGCATCAACCAGGGCTTATGCTGCTGGGGGTCGTCACTGCTAGAGGCTGAAGAGCCTGATGAATGGAGAGAGCCAGTAGAGAGATAAGATGCACCAAGCAGCTGGGTAGCTTACCGTCTCCTTACCAATGCTGATAACTAGATGCAGACATACTGTCCTCGTTACTAGATTAAAAGATACACAGTTCCCGGAGGAAAAAAAAACTGGACTGGCATGACAGACAATTGCAACAATCCTCTGCATATCACAGGAATTAATCATGAAGAGAATTTTTCCAGAACAATTTCACATTAGAAACAGATCTTGCTACAAAGAAATAAAACATGCACACTGCATAGAACCGAATCAGTTTGAGACTCTTCACACCTACTTCTCAACAAGAGAATTCCAAGGTATGCTGCCTCTGAACCAGATGCATCTTCAACGGTATTTTAATTCCATTACCAGAGGCTCCGTCTGCTGAAGAAATCCTTTCTCTCTTGCGGATGCCTGCATTACGTAGCTGGCCTTAGACAACATGCTTTGAGTATTTGGTTTTTAAATAGTTTTCTCAGAACACTGAGGTTTTTGGATTGGTATTTTGTAAACCACGCGAGCACTGAGCCCTTCCAGAACCTGCTTCTGAGAACAGGGCTGGGAAGACACTCAAGGTGAAACAAGGAACAACTGATACTTGGGACCCACTCCCTTTCCCCCCATGGCAGTCCCCCACAAGAGAAGCCAGCAAAGGGCAATAGGCAGCATACAATCTGCTACTCCTCACTCTACAAAACAACTAATGCTAGAGAAATGTCTGAATGGGAAAGCTCATTAGGATGTGACAGCATAGGAAGGGTTATAAGCAGTAAAAAAAAATAATCTTTTTTAATTCAGTAGAGGTGTTTCTATCATATAAGACACTGTGGATTTCATTCCATGCTGCAAACCCCAAAGATTCAGGAATTGAATCAAACCTTAAACTACACAGAGTCAAAAGATGTACAAAAACTTTAATGAGCACTAGCACTGGCCACAGTTACAAAGGATGCCAGGCAGCATGTGGTAGGGAAGAAGAAGCTTTGAGACTGCTAAAAAAAGCACTAGCAGAAAAGTCAGCATGCAGCAGGATAGCAGTGGGGTGGGGGGAATTCACACTGCTCTACCACCCCCTGCAACAGACCTCCAGGTCGTGCTGAGTAGTACATGGTAGTGCACTTCATCTGCTAAGTGGAGGACACTGTCTCAAGTGGTGTGACTAAAAGGATTCCTCTTTTCATGTGGCACAGCTCTCCCAATGAACGTTAGTGCTGTGAATGCAGTGTCTTGATTTAACTCAATGGTGCCCACTCTTTAAAAAGTGGCAGCCTCAGAGCCTTTTGATATCATACTTCTGGACTGAACACAAACTCAACTTAAGTCCAAAAAGCAAAAGTGAAGCTATCTGCAAGCAGACTGTGAACTTGTGATCTAATATGTATGCAACCATCTACACACTAAACCATGGTGAGAGTGAACTACAGGACCCTCAAGAAAGGAACAGGCTGTCACAACCTCATATGGACTGCAACCTGCTTCCAATCCACGTCTGAGGGTAAAAAAAAGCTCTTACCAGCAGGTCTGGCTGGTAAACTACACACCTGAGCATCCTTCCTCTGGTTCATCATCACTGCAATTGTACAAAACGCAACTAGAGAAGCATGATCTACTCAACTGAATTCATTACTGCACGCATCTTCAGGACTTGCAGATGCCTTTCTTCATGTCCCCAATCATCACTACAATGAACCATCTCCCAGTGACTTGTGAAAAGTAAATTGCTTGTTCTGTTGGTCACTTGCAGAGGAAGTTGTTTCCAAAAGCTGGGTTCCTGACCCACAGGAAACAAAGTTTTAGAGCAGGTCATAGGGACCTGCTCTAAGGCAAATAGTTTGTTTGCAAGCAAAACCAACAGCTAAATAAGCATAAGAACAGAACATATGAAGGACAGGCAAACATTGCTGAACACCGGCTCTACCACCTTAGCCATTTGATAGCCTTACTTGGAACAGTATTTATTCACCAACAATTGGGATCTCTGGGTTTTCAATACAAGTCTGTACCTAAATGTGTGTGTTTAAACTAACATATCAGTAAACAACATAAGCTGTTTGGCCTTTAATTGTTTGGGAAAGGAAGAACTTTCCTGACATTACATCACAAGTTTCTTCCAATTTAATCACATAAAAAGCACAGTAAACAAATCGATGCTTTTCAACAGCACAAATTAGTGGGCTGGGTGTCATCCTGAATCCTAAGGAAGCGGTACACAATGTCCTTATTTTCCTTTACTCACTAGAATGCAACAATACTACAGGTTATATATTTGGCTAATAAAAGCATTTATTTTATCCTCATAGCTACAGTACTGGCTCATGAATTCCAGTTTCTTACAGGGTTCTTTCAGGCCCATTAGGTGCATTTCCAAGTGTGGATGAACACTACTGTCACCACCTCACTTTCCTACCTGACCAACAGCTTATCAACACCTGTTTAGACATAGACCTTGGGTTTAAAACGCCAAGAACCACCTCATGGTTCAGCAGTCCAGTTTAACCCCCAGTCACAACTATTCAGCACCTACACTGGTCTCTGCAAGCCAGTCAAGCTGCATCTCCAAACAGCTAAGCCTTTTGTATCCACTGAACCAAGGTACAGGTTGTTGCAGAAATCAGCTGGTTAGTCACCTTTCTCTAGTTTGCAGCCAAAACCTAGTCAGAGTCATTGTTCTCTAATAAAAAGTTTATCAAGAGTCCTCCTTTCCTGGAGATTTATGGAAGGCTATATAACCCTTTCCTTAGACCTCCTTTTTAGCCTTGCAGATCCCAAGCTGTGGGTTTTCCTAGATAAAAATGCTCCACTGACCACACTAGCACCTCTTTTTAACTACTGTATCGGTTCAAAGGCAGTTCTGAATGTGGATATGCAAACTTTAAACTCTTCCAGCTTATTTATCTAGTTTCTTCTAAAGTAATACTAACATTTTGCTATTTCTGCTGTTAAGCATCTTCTGTCTCATCACAGAACTAAATTTGTTGTTTTTACAGCCTCGTGTAGGCTTAATCACCTACGTTCAACTAAAATCTCAGGTCTTTCTCCTCTGTCACTTTAACTACTAAGTTCAGTGTTATTAGTCACTAAGTGCACTTTGTACTATTAGAAGTTCTCATTTCTATAGCTCCAGTCACTTTCAAGGCAATCCAGTTCTTGTGTAATACTCTGATCTTTCTCTGCAATGACAAGGCTAATACCACACCCTCTGCAAATTTATTCAGTACACCCTGACAAGGTGTTAGTGTAAATAGTACCAATAATGACTCCCAAAACAGGTTCTTATGGAATTCCATCAATGACCTCTTTCGTGATGGAGTCCAGCTGTCAATCATGTCGTATTCTTCTTTCCTTTAGCCAAGCGTTCACCTGTTCTTTAGCAGGTCTTGTTCTAACCCTAGTTCTTTACAAACCAACCAGATTTACTGTAGTTCCAATATGGGAACTGTCTTACAGAGATATTAGACCTGGAGCAAATCCTCAATTTAATTAAAAATAAATACATAAAATTCTCATGGACAGGTAACCAATCTCCTATACTCCACCTCAGTCAAATCACAATGCATTTGATCCTGCATTCCATGGTTTTAATTTTCCTCTCTTTCAAAACATACCCCATAAATCTGTGTACTGAGTTCACGTTATGGTTTATCAATGTAACCTGACCCTCTCCATTTTCATCTGCAAGAAAAACTGCCATCAGTGTAACCTTAACTTAGCAACACAGCCCGAAATGTTTGATTTTAATCACTGTTTCTTTAGAACTCTGGAAAGACTACATGCATAGCCGCTCATTATGAGCCCACAGAGCTTCAAGTTATGCCCCTTTTTCTTCCAGTCAGCTTATACTTCCAGTCTACTCATTTTCCCTAAGCACATGTTTTTCAAACTCTGTTTGAGGCACAGCTGCTATTTCAACCTGTTTATGGGATCCCTGTAGTACTTGGTTTCAAATGCCTCCATTGTACACAGGAATAAAGACCCAGGGAATTATAACCATTTCAGTTCTTTGCTACCAACCAGTTTTCTTTGTCAAATTACAACAGTGGGAGTGTTTTCAGCAGTGCAGTGTTTTCTGGATCCCTGCTGTCTGCTAGGCTATCCCCTATCTAGTACTCTATTGATTGTCGAATAATTTATTTACTATTCTTGTTCCTCTCTACTACTGTGTATGAAACCTACACAAATATTTTTCATCTTTCTCCCTCACTTTCCAAGTTAAAGTCAACAGATACGCCAACCTCAAACCAAGGCTATTAAGTCAAAAACTACTGAGATAATACCTACATGTCAGGATTTTTCCTTTCTCTGAGGATCTTCCAAGTAGATCTGGGACAGACATCACAGCCACAAGCCACTTATGATTTGATAGCGCCTCACTCATTTGTGTGAGGCTCTAACATCAGATTATTCAGCTCAGTGAATATCTACACCTTTATACAGAGGTTTGTAAGTCACTTGCACTGTTGCTGGTCTATAAAACAGCGTAGCTGATAGCAGAACACATCAGGTGTCCACATCCAAAAAGAATCTACCAGTCCATGTGAGGTCTACAATAATCACCAGAAGCACCAGTGACTTCAATCCACCATCAGGAAACCTGCTGAAGCATTTCTGTCAAACACCAGTAAGTCTCTCATCCCCACAGCCAGTTTGTTTCAGGTTCATACACTAAAGTTTATTTTTGTTGGAATTGTGCCTGACTGTTGCTGGGACAGAAGTAAGGTGATGTAAGAGTGACCTAGCAACATGGTGAGCTAAGAAGGTTTCTCAAAATTGCTGCAGAAGGACTGACATTGCTTCCATAACATACCATGGAAGTGTTCCTGTTGTGTCTTTAATTAGTGAGGTGCCAAGAAGAGACATACCATTTAGCTTGGGGCTACTGCAAGCACCAGAATGGATACCCAACGGGGAGTGTGGCAAGACAGGACAGCCAAACCAAGCTAGATTCTGCAGTATTCAATCAAAGCATACACCCTCTGAGAGACTTCATTTCCCTGGGTTCTCATCCAAGTTTGTCTCATGAGCCATAATCACTAGACTAGATCATATCACTTCTCTATACTGAAAATAACTTAGTATAACTCTCAAATTCACGAAGAAGAGAGCCATTATTCCTGAATAATTCTTCTGCTTAGAAAGTACAGCAACTATTCTCGAAGAAAGCCGCTTACCCTGGAAGAGAGTGATTATAGCTTATTCCATAATAATATCTTGTAGAACTTCATGTATAAATAAGGCCTTGATGAAAGATTATGTTCAAGAGAACAAGAGGGCTGTTTGAAGAGCGTTGGCATTCTGTACTACTGAAACTGGTCCAATTTGAATTCCAACTACAGATTTCACCAGAAGGCTGTTCTGAATTAGTCACTACTACAATTGTATGTATTTATTCAGATCTAAGATAGTGGTTCTACACTGACCATACGACTTCTCAAGCACCACATGCCTTAACTCATGCACAACAGATGGAGTTCACATGCATGTGGCAAGATCACCAGCAGAACTGCAAGTTTCTAGCTGTCAGCTTTTAAGTTATAAGGAACTTGAACATGTGAAGCGTAAGCCAAAAGAATACCTGAAGCAGAGAAATCCCTGAAGTGTTCCTGCAGCCTAAAAGAAACACTGCTCCAAAAAGAAGCTCTTGCACAACACAAGAAATGGAGAAAATGGTCTCAAAGTATGGTACAGAGACTCTAAGAACACTGAAACACTGTTGACTCAGTCATATGTGTCACATCGCATCTAAATTAGCTTGTGTTTAATTGCAAGTTTACAAAGGGACAGTTATGCTTTTCATGACACTGTAAAAATAAAAGAGAGCTAAAGTCTACATGTCACACCATTGGGCTTTCAAGAGAGGACCAAAATAATTCACTGGCTTGCTCATAATCATGACAAAAACCTTTGCAGTTGTAGAAGCTCACACCAGAATACTGTAACAAGTATTGATAACTCTAGGCCAGCAGCTTTCAGCCTACTTGCTGGACATCAAGGGGTCCTGAAAGCTGAGGAAAGCAAGTATATCAAATTCACTGTTCTCACTGGAAACTTTCAGAAGGCCATAAATCCAGAGAGACTAAAAAATACTGCAGTACACATACATGAAACAAAAGATTGAGAAAGCCCAGAAAGACACAGGAAATAAAATGTGCTAATGAGATGCACTTCAAGCAGCCTCGGAAGTTTATAATCTGCAAAATAAACATTGATTGTAAGAGACTCAGTAAGCACTGTGGTAGCACAAAAGGAGGATTAGGAGTTGTGGGTTTTGGGTCCCTCAAGCACAATGCCCCAGGCAGTGAAGAGCTATTTATTCCTCACTGTCCTAAGAACAGACCAGCCAAAGCAGTTATATCTCCATGTAAAGTAAGCACTTACTCTGGTCGGCAAATCACCAGGTCCCCTTTGTTCGTGCCATATGCCAATCCCAGGCCTGGCTCAGGCAGCCAGCGGGCAGAGTTTATACTGACATGTCTTCTCTGGTCGGCAGGCATTGGGTATAGAACGTTGAAAACTCTCTGAAACAATAACAGGAGATTACTTTGCAGGACAATACAAGGCAGGAGAGACAAGGAGGCTCATTAAAACGTTCAATCTCCCTGCAGCAGGGCAGCTGGCTAAGGAGACATGTCACTTTACCAGACATTGAAAGAAACCACTAACCCAACAGCGAGAAACACATACACGTGCCTCTAAGCATTCAATAGACTGCTACACTGAGGCGGAGCAGAAGACATTTGGGCCCCAGGAGAATCTGCATGTCTCTTAGTGGGTTGCACAGTCTTTCTATTCAAACTAATTAAACAAAGTGATGGGGACAAGTGGTATAGTCATTAGAAAGCAGGTCAACTAGGATTCTTCAAGCCTTCACCTCTCATCTTAACTCACTGGGGTGGAACAGGAAATTCGCAAGTACATGGGCTTTCAGCATCCAGTTTATTGTTTCTGTTAAACAAATAAAACTTTATGCAAAAAAAAATACAGTGTTTTCCTTTTTAAAACATTTAAACACCCTCCTAAAAATGTTTTAGAGTTTCACCAACCCCCACACCAACAGTATACAATGGAAAATAACACAAGTATGCAACTAACAAATGTCTCACATTCAGATCTCCTTCTAACACCATCCATTTTACCTGCAAGCCAGTGCTTTGCCAATGCTGCAAGAGCCTCAGTGCTGCAGGTGAATGAAAAACTGTGCACACAAAGGACCAATAGCAAGCTCTGCTTTCTGGTTTGCACTAGCTTGGTTTCTGATACACACGAGCTTGAAAAGCAAGAATGATAAAGTGGAACAGATTATACCTACACAGATACTCTCCTCCTACTCCAAGAAGCTAATGTCTTGTATAGCACAACGCTCTCCTGCATCCTGCCATCCAGCAACAAGAACTGGGTATACTGACAACGCCCCATTTAGCCAGAAAACATGACACATTTACATGATAAAAACAAAGGCATAGGAAGTGGAAAGAGGGGTAGTGAGCTGCTTTGGCTACCTGGAATAGAAAATGACAAACTGCTTCAGTGGACTAGGCCATCAGAACATGTTCCGTCATGGCTTCAGAAGAGAAGAACTGAAGATGGTATTTACGAGCTCAAATCATTAACAGAATTTCTGCAGAAACGTACTTAGGATTTAAACCTGTAATTAGTGCAGGTAGCACAGACTACTTTCAACGGGATAAGTTCCAGGTGATGGACATGTTATCATTAGATTTTCTGTGAGCAACCATCCACTCATCATAAAACCTTTCTTCCAGATTCCTCAGAAAAAGGGCATGGTGCTGGACCAGGAAGCATGGAGAGAATGAGGGTGTGCTTGAATAACAGCATAAAGGTAGATGGGAATGCAGTTCAACCACTACTGCCCTGCCGAGGTGTCCTGAAGTAATAATTAGAATCCATTAGGGTGGAATTCATCAACTAGCATTGCAAACCAGGGCACGATATGACAGCTTATGTACCTGTTTTTCTCTGTAGCCCTACTGACCATCCCACATCATGTCCTGTTGCCAATTTAACTTGAGAAGTCTGAGAAAGAGACTACTTAATTGTATGCCCTCCAGTAGCCAGTACCCAGAACCTTCATCTTGACCTTTGTAAGGCAAGAAAGTTGTCAGAGCAAAATAATGTAGTTGCATTATTTCCTGTTATTAATAACACATTTAACCTTTCCTCTGAGGAGGCCAGATTAGAGAAGAAAATGTCTTTAAGGATTTCTCTGTATGAGAGAAGCTGGTCACTCTTCGCCCTGCCTATCACTCAGTAGTTATTATATTTGGAAAAGCTCTGCGATTGGATGGAAGGAACAGGCCCTTAGGGGTTCATCTATCTCTTACCCATCTCTGTCATGTCTGCCTCATTCCCTCCCAGTCTTCCTTGCTGTGTCGGGCAGGTGGAGAAAAAGAAGAAGAGGAAAAAAATCAGATGTACAACAGTAACATCTGTTACCATGGAGATTATGGTGCACTCTGAGATGGGGAGACTGGATTTTGAAGAGGAGGAGGAAGGAGAGGAAAGGGAGGGGTCCACCAGAGTTGGGAGCACAAATTCACAAAATAAGCATTCCGATCTCTCAAGAACTGCAAGGGTTTTCTGTCTTATCTTTCTCTGGCAAGTCAGAAACAGACAGCTTCTCTTCTCCTGCGAATGGCTTTGCAAAGTATCACAGCTAAAGAATCTACCTTCCAGGGCTAGCCACAAACTCTCCTCCACCGGCAGGTCAGTTGGTGCAGTTGTCATCCCACAGGCTCTGCAACTGTCCATGCCAAGGGGCAAGAGCTGTGAGCTACAGCTCGGCATCCAAGTGCCTTGCAGTAAATACCACCCCATGGAAAACACTGCCAAGGACACGGGTCTGGTTCTGACAACCTGCAAAATTGTTGGCTGAGGGCAGAATCTCAAAGACAAGATGGCTTAAAAATTCTGTGTAAAAATAATTGCTTCATTCACTTCTAAACAGCTTGTCACACCAAGGAGCTCCCCTCCCCTGCTGCTTCCCTCTCCCACGCTAATGGGACAATTCCATACAGCGTTAAGGGCGATGACATCCGTGCGTGTGGTAATTAGTACATGAAAAGAGAAAGCAGCTGTACTGGCATAATCACCACTCACAGCAGTAACCAAAGCCCAGCTAATCAATCTGATGCAGTCATAAGGACTGGCTGTTGCAATCGCATCCATTAGCAAGACCCCCTACTCTGTCCACAGAGTGGGAAAAAAAGCTGAAGTTACTTCAACACCGGCAGGTCCCTCTCTTCAAAGAAGGTCAGTAGCTTGCTAGGAAGCACTGTCCTCCATAGATCACAGCTAATTCCTTTTGGGGTTGGTTTTTTTTTTTATTTGTTTGCTTTTTTAATCCCATTTCTAAATCTTGTAAAAAAGTTACTGAGATATTTCAACCAAAGCAGTCAGCCTAAAAACATACTACAGAGTGATCGCACCTCTTTGTTTGACAGTGGGATTGCCCATGCTTTGTAGTTCCGAACTTTTAGGAATACTATTCATGTTACTACAGGAATCGTTCGCTAATACAGTTCTCCAGCTTCTAGGTCAAGAGATTGCTGCCAATCCTCACTCTTAAAACTAGCAATACAAGTGTGTAACATTGAAAATTCTTCAGTTCCATTTCATTACAGCTAGTCCATGAACTAGTTGCAGGCCATGTGTAACAGCCATGTTGACAGCCAAGGGTTCAGTAATCAGTTTAGAACTACTGTTGTAAACATTCAGTAATCTTTAAGGTGTCTACCACACTCTACCAGAGCCTCCAGAGAGTCTGTTTTTAATAGAGTGGCATTTTCATTTAGGACAGGTATCATATTGCATCACACTTCAGCAGCCCAGAATCACTGCTAGCAGTCATGCAAAGCTTCCAGGCTCTTCACCATAACCACTATCAAAGTTGCTTAGCACCACTACTCTACTAAATCAATAATACACAGCCACACTACTAGACACAGTGATTCAGCATTTTATGAATGTGGAAGGTGCATTTGTTTCCAGACGCTGTTCTGAAGCAAAGTTTTCAATGGTGTGTTTCTCTAGCTATAACACTGTCAAGTCTGAGGAGTGGGAGCTTCAGAACATCCCTATGGAAGCTTAAGCCCAAACGGGCAACGTAAGTATAGCAAGCTGTACTTGCCTAATCACCACTCACAGCAGTAATAGATACAGTAGGCAAGAAAGGTCCTACCTCTTTCCTTTACGGCCATGTAACACAGCCTGGATTACACAGAAATGCTGCTTGACCTGTACTTATGTCTGTAGAAAACCCTGTCTCTGGTGATCTCCCCACACTTCACGGGAGATTTCAGAAGCATTCTGTCATTCCAGGGACTCCATCTTTCCTCTGAGTTCAGGGAATGACAGCAAGATAAAAAGTCTTCCTCTGCAAATACCAGAACTGTCTAGGTAGCTAAGCTTCTGCACAAAAGACACCTCTCATACAAAGGAAAAGCAGTATCACTAAAGAAACAGCTGGTTGCTTCCATTCTACATCATAATCATGAAGCATGTGGAAATATTTGGTTGAGTAATTATGTCTGCCCTTCTCTATTTTCAAAGACTGCACTAGAAGCAACTATTTATCTCTTTGGTGTGTCTTTTCCAAACTCCTTGAACAGCAGTGAGAACATACATCATCTACTAAATTCCCTAAAGCTCATTTTATCACTTCACAACCACTTCTTCAACGCTGAATTCAGCAGGGGAGAAGATGGCTTAGGGAAAGCAGGGCTGTAAGGCATGAGGAAAAGGGAAAAAACAGTGTTCAGCAAACAAGCCGCATGTAGAGTGCAGAGGCCACCTCAAGTCCAAGTAGCACTGTGCTGGGCCAAAGAGGAGGCACCACATCATCTGCATGGCCATCTCTCTGTTCAAGGCCTATCCGCCTCTAAGGACAGTAATGGAAGGCAGAGGAGTGCTGAACACTTTGGCAGAGTGGGACGTTTCTGCTCCTCTCCGGCACTTAAGAAAGAAAAAACATGTTTTGAAGCTGGAGGAGAAGAGAAAGTTGGCAAAAGCAGGTAAGGAAGCTCAGCAGGAACTCTTGCTTTTTATCTTTTTAAAGATAAAGACTGCGTGGGGAGGGGGTGCAGCTATTCTCTTGTTTACACGGGGAAATTTTGTCATCCGTGAAGCTCCATCCTGACAGGTAAAGGGAAAGGAAAGGTTGAAGCAGACCAGGTGGGTTGATCAGGCACCAGCCTAAATTTAATTATTAATTTTAAACTGAATCAAAGCTGTCACCGGAGGCTGACTGACCGTGAAAACATAGGAAGAGAAACATCTGATGCACTAAACCCAAAAGAAACCTCTTACTGGGAGGACTGCTAAAGTCTACAACTTCATAGCCACACTGACCTGGGTTACACAGAAAAATGCTTCAGAAAGAAGTGTTGACCTCTGCTGGATGGGTAAAGCTGTACTGACAGCTTCCGTTTCAGAAGTTTCACTCAACTCTCTTGATTACAAACAAGTTACTGAGACTGAACAGCTCTAAAATAAATACATTATTTTTTTTTCTTTTGCCTTACTCATCCCAATAGGGTGCTGTCAGTGAAAGATCTCCCCTTGTATTTTTTTTTTTTAATGTCAATGTGTTAACTAATTCACCTCTGACACCAGGATATTGGATAAGTTTCTACGAAGCATCTGCCACTCTACTGAAAGCACTGGATGTCCTTGGCTTAGCTGCCAGGAACCCACGGGCATCACCGACTTCTATAATGCTGCTAATTAGTTTAATCAAGTCCATGGCTTTTTAAGGTCAGGAAATGTAATGCTGCATCCTAACTGATGTCCTTAACAAATAACACAATCCGTTTTTTCATTTAGATTACATTCTTTACTCTGCCTTCAATTTACGAATTTCACAAAAGCTGCTGAAATTCAGGCTTATGCCTTGCACTGCTACAAAATCCAGAGCCCTCTGCAGCAGTATACAAGCCTAGCCTGTCTAAAGCAGAAGGCCTTGAATGCAAAGCAAAACAAACACTCCTTGGGATAAACTGACCAGTAGCTCAATACATTTATTCATAAGACAATGTACATCAGTATTTTGAAACAAGGCAACTCTCTCCTTTGTTTGGAAGGAGTCGTCTTTCTGAATCTATATGCAGACACGAAGACAATGGTATGCATTCCCTACAGTCAGACAGGGGAAAAAAAATTGCTTTTTTTTGCTCCCAGGCTCCTCTTATTAGGCAGACTGGTCTGTGCTGCTCTCAACCCCTCCCCAACAGCTGATTCCTCCCACCAACACACCCATCTTTCCATTAGATCTTCTCTATCAAAATGGAAGAAGCAAAAAATAATACACTTATCTTTTTTGATTTGTCAGTCTTATCATCAAATGGATCTTATTATCTAATGCTCTGCACAAATGAAACTTCTTTCAACTCCATTTATCTTCCCCAGATGCAACAGGATCACATATGAAATTCTTCTTCAGTCTTCATCAATGCAATAAACCTCTTTCTGCCTACCTGTTGTCAGTGCCTAGCTTTGCTTTCTGGGCCAGAGTGAATTAAATGAGAACTAATCCATAGTTTTCAGCAACAACTGAAAACTTAACTGAGGATACTTGATTTAATTCCTAAAACAGGACAGCACCAGAAGTTTATGTTGGATGCACCAAGAAACTTTATGTGACAGTAAAACATAGTTCTTCTTGACCATACGCGATCATATAATATATTGCTGATCTTTCAAATCAGAAGTCTCATTACAGCACACCTAAATCTTTCTCTAGGGTAGCTCCTGGCACTTTCAGCTAGTACCTTCTGTCACAAGCCTGCCATGCAACTACTAAATGAGAAAAGGGCTTTGAAATAAGTAATGGGAAATTTCAAAACATTAACCAGGAACCAGATCTTATGAAGAAATGCATCAACTCAGGTAACAAAGCCCTCTCGGGACAATAACATACTTGCAGTGAAATGGCTCATTAATTTACTACTTGTCTCCCAAAGGTGGCAAAATCAGGGTAATAACCTCCAAAAAGCCCTTTAGGGGACTCGTCCAGGCCCAGATCTGAAACATAGGGCTGAGTAAGCAAGAAATTGCTAAACAAAACAATTGTCCTTTCAATTATGTGTGTGTGTGGTTGAAACAGATGAAAGGAGAGAAACAGGAATGCCAAAGGGGGTGTTAGCGTGACAGATGATAGATACATATACATTCAGAGCAGATGCATAAGTGAACTGAACTGCGCAAACAGGACTGTGCTCCCGGCTATTGTTATCCCTTGCAAAAACCACCAACAGCTCTTAATGCTGGAACAATCTAACAAAAATACAGTCACTTCTATGGCAAAAAAGAATGACGAGGTTCTTCATTTCTGTCCTTAACTCAGATTGCAAAACAAAAACAGCACCTGTGAATTCTCCATTAAATGTCATGCTGAGACCATAACAGCAAAATCTACAATATGTTAAAGATCTAATGACAAGAGCAAAGGATTTGCACACAGCTGCCATTCCACCCCGTCCTTCAACCGCCGAGCCTCAATAGAACAGCACACAAGATCAAGTGTCAACAATATGTTGATGACAGAGCTACATGCATACTCACCTAGGTCAAAAGAAGCTGTCAACCAGCTGCCTACATCTGGAATGAATAAATACTGGAGGAAAGATTTGGCTTAAATGTAATTCAAGAAAGATAGTAGGAAGAAGTACCAAAAAGAAAAAAAGTCTGCAAGAAATTGGAAATCTCTCAGCCTCTGGCCAGTTTAGTGCAAGCCTGGTAATAATTTACCTTGGTTCCCTTACCTGGCTTGGGCAAGACAATTGCACATAAATATTCTCAGAAATGGAAACATCTTTGCCATATTTTTTTCTGTCTGGTTAGAGCTTGGCACCAAAGCCAACAGTAGCTACTGTGGGGCTAATGGGCTCAAGGTCTTACCTGAACTGCAACAGCTCAGCTCTCCTAATACTAGACCCCATATCAAACAAAAGGTCTTGGCTGTCAGCTTCATATCCCACAAAGTAAAAACATCTGGAATAGACATAATTTGCCTTTTCTTCACACTAGTTTGCTAAAACTGACACCACTCCCATGTTTAACCATCGCCTGAGATAATACAATATATGAGGAAGGAATTCTAATGAGCTCTAAGTTATTACAAGTTTCTTGTAAATTCTGTCTCGGCAACCTTCGTGCAGACATGGGTGAATCGGTCAAGATAGCAATTTAACTAACTAAAAACCATATCATTCCTGCATCTACACTCAAACACGCACATCTATTCAAAACTTCATGCCATCTGCAACATCAAGGTGGCGTTGCATTTCTAATGATGTTGAACACAGCTCTTACAGCACCCTACATAAGCAGCACTCTACCAACATGAGTTTTGGATATGGTCCGTTTTCCTAAAGATACCTGCCAGAACCTGCTGATACACAGAGCACAGAGAACTATTTGTTCTCAACCACACTATTACACTCCACCTTGTATTAAAAGGTGCGATATCTCATATCAGTCAGAAAAGGATTCTGCCCCCAGTCCCTCTCCCTACTATCAAAAAGTATTTGCAGCTTGTGACTCTGCTTGGACTTCTGTAGTCTAAAAAACAATTGTCTGGTTCAACTTCTGCCAGCAGTGAAAAATTTATTTGGGCAGTAAACAAATATATTATTTGCAGTTCTACTCAGAGTTGTCAGAAGCTTCTACTGTTGACCTGAAGATGTCAAAATCTCTCTCAAAAGGAGACACAGGGGACCACACCAATAAGCATGCTTTTTCACTAACACAGCAAGAGGTTGGTACTCTCTTTCTTGCAAACTACTTGTGTTTTCAGATGTTAGTTCATATGAAATTTTCCACTGGAGGTAAGGTGTTGCAGTAAGCCATCTCCTCGTATTCTCCTAATCAATTCTTTCACTTTATCAAGGATCCTAACAGAATTGTAATTTGCACCCCAGTGAAGCACAGCCATTTGCTTTCCTTAAAGCCCCTTTCCTTTGGACTGCAGGAGCGTTCACAGCTCATCCAGTGAGTCGAAGAGGTCAAGTAGCAACTTTTGCAGACCACACTGATACATTCTTCTGATATTTGCAGGAAGCTAAGAAGGTAACAGCTCTTAATAAAATCATGCATCTTCTCACATACTCTGTGTATCGTCCTTGTTAAGCACTAATGAAAAAAAAAAGAAATAATGAAATAATGAAAATGAAAAATGAAAAATGGAAATGATGAAATAATGAAATAAAGCTTGTCTCTGTGCTAAATCCCCCTGTGCCTTTCTGCTTCAGGCCCTTCTTCCTGCATTATTTGGGATTCTCCATCCATTTACAAAGGAAGCGAACACATATTCTGTTTCATCCAGGTTATGGACTGACCACTTCACTGAGATGTTTCCCAAATACCTGTTGCCTTGTCAAGGGCTGATTACCCATCTCCACAGCCTTAATTTCTTACCAGATTCAAAGAACAACGCAACATTTGAGAAAGGGCTTTACTTAAGTCACCTTATCCCCACAGATTACATGATTGTAATCATGTACATCATGGTCTGCGACCATGAGATTATAAAATTTTCTGTTCTAGGTGAAGTGAAGAGGGTGGTTAGCAAGACGGTAACATTAAATTTCCAGAGGGCAGACTTTGATCTCTTCAGCAGGCTGGTTGGTGAAGTCTCATGGGAGACAGTACTCAAGGGCAAGGGAGCCCAGGAAGGCTGGGAGCTCTTCAAAGGGGTGGTCCTAGCAGCTCAGGAGAAAGCCATCCCTGTGGTCCGGAAAAAAAGCCGGCAGGGGAGAAAGCCAGCTTGGTTGAATAGAGAGATCTTGAGGGATATCAAGAAGAAAAGAAATGTTTATGGCCTCTGGAAGAAGGGACAGGCCTCTTGGGTGGACTACAGGAGGGAAGTGAGATTGTGTAGGGAAAAAATCAGAAGGGCTAAGGCTCAGCTAGAAATTGGATTGGCCAAGTCAGTGAAAGATAACAAAAAATCTTTCTACAAATATATAAATAATAAAAGGCGGACTAGGGAGACCATACAGTCCCTATTGGACACAGAAGGGACAACAGTAACAAGGGATGAGGAAAAGGCTGAGGTACTTAATGCCTTCTTTGCCTCAGTCTTTAGTCGTAAGGAGGGTCGTTCTGTCTGTGTACAAACCCAGGAGCTAGAGGAGCATAATGAGGCTCCCATGATCCAAGAGGAGGTGGTCAGAGACTTGCTAGCCCGACTGGACAGTCACAAGTCTATGGGGCCGGACGGGATTCACCCTAGGGTACTGAAGGAGCTGGCGGATGTGCTGGCCAAACCCCTCTCCATCATCTTCCAACAGTCCTGGAAGACTGGGGAAGTCCCACTGGACTGGAGGCTGGCTGATGTTGTGCCCATCTACAAAAAGGGCCGCAGGGAGGACCCAGGAAACTACAGGCCTGTCAGTCTGACCTCAGTGCCAGGGAAAGTCATGGAACAGGTGATCTTGAGTGCTATCATGAAGCACATGCAGGAGAACCGGGTGATCAGGCCCAGTCAACATGGGTTCACAAAAGGCAGGTCTTGCCAGACTAACCTGATCGCCTTCTATGACAAAGTGACCCGGCTACTGGATGAGGGAAAGGCTGTGGATGTGGTCTTCCTGGACTTCAGCAAAGCCTTTGACACAGTTTCTCACAGCGTTCTGCTTGAGAAACTGTCAGCCTCTGGCCTGGACAGGCGCACACTCTCCTGGGTGGAAAACTGGTTGGATGGCCGGGCCCAGAGAGTGGTGGGAAATGGTGTGAAATCCAGCTGGAGGCCAGTGACAAGTGGGGTTCCCCAGGGCTCAGTGCTGGGTCCAGCCCTGTTCAATGTCTTCATCAATGATCTGGATGAAGGCATCGAGTGCACCCTGAGCAAGTTTGCGGACGACACTAAGCTGGGTGGAAGTGTCGATCTGCTGGAGGGTCGGGAGGCTCTGCAAAGGGATCTGAACAGGCTGGACCGCTGGGCAGAGTCCAATGGCATGAGGTTTAACAAGGCCAAATGCCGGGTCCTGCACTTGGGGCACAACAACCCTATGCAGTGCTACAGACTGGGAGAAGTCTGTCTAGAAAGCTGCCTGGAGGAGAGGGACCTGGGGGTGTTGGTTGACAGCCGACTGAATATGAGCCAGCAGTGTGCCCAGGTGGCCAAGAAGGCCAATGGCATCTTGGCTTGGATCAGAAACGGCGTGACCAGCAGGTCCAGGGAGGTTATCCTCCCTCTGTACTCGGCACTGGTGAGACCGCTCCTCGAATACTGTGTTCAGTTCTGGGCCCCTCACCACAAGAAGGATGTTGAGGCTCTGGAGAGAGTCCAGAGAAGAGCAACAAAGCTGGTGAAAGGGCTGGAGAACAGGCCTTATGAGGAGCGGCTGAGAGAGCTGGGGTTGTTTAGCCTGGAGAAGAGGAGGCTGAGGGGTGACCTCATTGCTCTCTACAACTACCTGAAAGGACGTTGTAGAGAGGAGGGTGCTGGCCTCTTCTCCCAAGTGACAGGGGACAGGACAAGAGGGAATGGCCTCAAGCTCCGCCAGGGGAGGTTTAGGCTAGACGTTAGGAAAAAATTCTTTACAGAAAGGGTCATTGGGCACTGGAACAGGCTGCCCAGGGAGGTGGTTGAGTCACCTTCCCTGGAGGTGTTTAAGGCACGGGTGGACGAGGTGCTGAGGGATATGGTTTAGTGTTTGGTAGGAACGGTTGGACTCGGTGATCCGGTGGGTCTCTTCCAACCTGGTTATTCTGTGATTCTGTGATTTACTCTTCAGCTTCATGTTAATCCATTTTTTCTATCACCTACCTCCTCACTTTTTGATTCCTCAGCTTAAAAGTTTTATTTTAGTTTGGATTACAGCAATCATGTTTTTCTTATGTTCAGACTTATCTTTCTCTAAGAAAAACACTAAACATCGCAAATGCATCAGAATTTGTGAACACCAAATTTGTGAACTACCTTCTGGTCACCTTTCTCACTAATATCCAATAAGATCCTCCCTCTTATAAGTTTCTAAGGAACCTCGGCTCTTACCAAGTTCCTAATTTCACATTCTTCTAAGTTCTTTAACCTCTGTATACTCTTGGAATCATATAGAATTCAGAAATCACCCTAGACTCAAGCAGCTTTCTTTTTAGAGACCAACTCCACCTATGCTTTTGAAATAAGCTGCAAAACCTATTCTTACTCCATATTTAGAGTCCTTTATCCAAACTTCCCATCTCTGAAGTTCAAATATTTCTGGACAATTCCCAGTACCACTGCTATCTGTACCACCCTAAGCTAGAGATCTGCTAAAAGCAATTCCTTCCCTGTACTCTTCAGCAACAGATAATTTTCAGAGATGTTGGCTAGGTTTACAAAAGAAAAAAAATCACAAGCAACAAAAAATGAAGTTTACACATAGCACGCCTCAGTGTATAAAAAACCCCTTGTTCTCTAGCAAAGTCAGGTTTTCATCTGAAATAAGCAGATCAGTCTCAAAGGAATATGAACCTCTAGCTCATGACTACCATATTCAAGGAGAATTCAGTACTTTCACTCCATTTCTGAACACAATTCATAACTGTCAAATCACGTCAGCCCTGATCTGAGAATTCCACTCAATCTCTCAGAAACGTTAGGAGCAAGATGTATCTAGACAATACACACTTGTATAACCACGATGCTCCTTAGTGCAATCCAAAAGTGCTGTAGTCCTCAGAGAGAGCACTTCTCTCCAAGTCTGAAAATTACACCAGCAGCCAATGGATTTCTATGTGAAATTAAACATATTAAGAGTTTCATGTAGCAAAACTAATTGCATCTTCAAAACTTCTATTTAAAGGACAGGATAGAGGAAACCTTTCAAGGAACAGAAACCAGCATTCTTCTGACTGCTAGTCAAGGATGCAGAGGAGGGGTTAATTGATAGGAAAGAAACCCCACTGTATTTCACTCCTCAGCAGGTTGCCACACTTTTGCAATGACTTACAGGCCACATTGCCAAGGTGTCCGGGAAAGAAGGAACAATTGTGAGACAACTCACAAGAATTTTCACAGATTCTGACGTATCATTTCTCTTGGGATTTTTGTGAGTGATATGAAATTAAAATACCCACAAAGCATTGCTTCAGTTATGGGTTAGTTCAGCTATGGGTTATTTTTAATTAAGAAGCTGAGTAACAATTGCTTTGTACTACAAGCTGTTGGCACAGAGGCAATAAAAACACTTTCTGATTCTCTTTAATGTGGACATTAAATTAGAGATCAAAGAATACAGTTTCACCAGGTTTCCTAAACTTTCTTCTACTGCATGCTGGCCAAACTGCAAACAGGTTTTTACTCAACTGAATATGAATACATCAGCCACTGTAATGACAGTGTGCTAAGAATATTATAGTTTCCTACCTAAAGCTCTCTTCATTTTGCACGTCTTGAGAAGTGTTACAAATTTATGGAGCAGTCTTATTGCAAAACTCAAGACAGAAGAAATACCTGCCATTGATCTACACTTTCTACAACTGGATGAAGGAATAATATTTGTAAGATTAACAGTTTTATCTTTTCTAAGCTTGGTCCTATAGATTGCATAAAGATGACCAACAACACACCAGAATGTTGGAATAACACTCAACACCCCACAGGAAGGCTTTTTAATCAATTAATTCAAACCGGTCTAGTCGTGACCCTGTCACAAACGCAGAAAGCTGAATTGTCCAAAGACATTTTTAACATCTTTAAACACGATCTGGAAAAGGAGAAAATGTCAAATTAGTTAGCAAATCCTGCTAGACTGGATAGATCTGAAAACATGGGGGAAAGGTTTTTGGAAGCTAAAAATACATGTGCAAGAAAGATGAAAAAAGCAAACTTTAGAACACTTGCAAACCATCTGGAGAAAAATAATCCAGAACTACAGCAGATGAGAAAGACAGGACTGCCGTGATGTGGAGCAAGTCTGAAAAGCAAGAGTGGGAAAACCTATACACAATTTTCAGTGCACCATAACAAGAGAAAAAAACCACAAAAAAAAACCAAAAAACCCCACAACAGTTCTTGACTGCTTATGTATTCAAAAAAAAAAAAAAAAGTGGAAAAAAGTACCCTCTGCAGGCTTCTCGTAAGACTATGCTTATCATATTATGTATATTTAAACATGTCCCAGAATGAGGGGGGGAAAAAAAAGAAGGGTATTTTGGAAAGAATTCAGAAGAGAAAAAAAAAGAAAGCTGGAAGATTGAATTACAAGAAAAGATTAAGGGAATACAAAGCATTACTTTACTAAATGGCAACTAAAAGCAGGGGTGCAAGCATCTGAAGAGTATAATACACCATAGGGAAGGAAGATATGTTCGAAATGTAGATGAAGAAATACAAATGGAAAATTTAGACAGGAGATTAATGATTTAGCTGGCTACAAAATAAATAGTCTCCAAAAGGAAGGGCTAGAAGCCATAGCAACTGGAGTTTAGAGCATATGTAAAGGACAGATGAGAGAGAAGCCCTAGTAGCTGAAACTGTGTCTTTTCCAATCTTAACTTATTTTGATATGGTAAAAAGACTGTGGGAAGGGATACTGCCACATCTGGCAGTAAAACCTATGTATTTCACTAGGATCTTAAAATAACCAAAAAAAGAAACAGTATCAGGGCAAACTGCATATAAGTAGCGATCTTATCATATCCACACAGCTTCCACCAACCGTACATGCTAAGCAAATTGTGCTTTTTTCATAAATACTTTTAAATTTCTGCCTCTTACCTTAAGAAGCTCACATCAAAATGTTAGCTCAAAACCTGGGATGAAAAAGTGCTGACTGGTGCACCAAAAACCATCCTCATAAATGATCTCCCCTTGCCTTATCACATGGAGCAGATGATGACAATATACAAGAGTTTTGATATCAGCTGATAAAGCAGCTCATGTAATGACACAACTATGACGACCCTCTCTGAATCATAAGCAGTCTGGAGATCAGCTTTAGAGTGCGAAGGCAAATCAAGCAATTTCTCTCAGACAAAAGTCTCTCCCCAAGGCTGGGCCACTAGACAAATGGCTCACTGCTACCCTTGTACACAGGGCAAAGCTTTGCCAAAAGTAATAATATTCAGAGGGGCCTTTTAAAGTAGAAAAAAAACTAAAAGGAGAAAAGAGAGAGAGGGGAGGAGGTGGAAAAAAGTTGCTCATGGAATGAATTCCACTATGTTCAAGTTATCCTCCAAAGTAAAAAGGTTTAAAGAGCTATTTTTAATTTCCTGCAACTAGTCACCTGAATACATGGCTTAGAACTTGAATCCAGACCAAATTTCAGCTTTAGAAGTTACCTGCTTCTTCTGCCTCCTGAACTCTTCTGTGCGTTATCAACTGGACATGATCCTAAACTATCACTGAACAGCTGTTGTGCTGTGAAAGACATACATGTTTTCTTGACTATTTGCCAGTTTGGAAAAAAAACAAAGGTTTTCCCTCAGGTACTAAACAAGTCAGAACTGGGTCATGGTTCCACTCACCACAAAGCAGAAGTACACGCAGATAATTCTATTGCCTACATACACACAGAGAGTTCATCAATAAGTAGCAAATAAAAGCCTGTTTGGCTAAAGTATAGTTAGCCTTACCAACAGTCTCCAATTATGATATGAAGCTTGTCCCTTTCCCTTCCTGAAACTGCTGGTGGCTGCTCTTCTAGTGGTCAGCCACTTTTAGGAATGATCCTGAAGCCTCAGGTGAAAACCTTACCCGGCAAAGCCCACTGTAGTACCATAAGCGAGATGCATATTACCCAAAGAAGTATGAAAGACCTACCAGGCACCTTGAAAGATACCTAGACTTAGGAATGTATTTGTTTGTCACCGTATTTGAAACCAGAGTAAAGTTTCACAATTCTGTCATATTTATGTTCTGTTGCTATGTCTGCTTACCTCTGTAATAAATTACTTCAAATGTTTATTATTCAGTGGGCTTGAAGCACTCTACCTCTTTGCTATCATAACCCAGCAACTAATTACTAGGCTAGAGCCAAAGTGACACAAAACCACTAATTGAAACACACAGAAACAGAACACACATACACTCACCCTCATAGAGGTTTCTCCACCGTGGGGCTGTTGCAGCCTGAAGACTTGAGCAACCATGTGTTCTGTGGAAGGGTGCAACAGGATACGTCGGGAAGCCAGTCCCACCATTACGTATCTGCCCATTGGAGACAGGCTCACAGAAATGGCATTAGGGCCTATGAAAAGAAAAGGGGTTATTTCTCTCACAGGCTCCTTACCCTCCCCATTCTTCATTCTCACAGCTTCTTCATTCTCTTCCAGCATTCCCGTAATGTATGGCATACTAAGCTCATTCTTATGAGGAGTAGAAAAGAATAAGGAGAACTGCACAAGTACAAATTTTGCAAGACACTTCCTTGCTGCAAGTGTTTTCCCACTAAGATAATGAAGTTCCTTAAGGAATAAAACCCCCCCATCCATTACCACCTGCCCCATACCAGCACCTTAGCAGTCCAGACCATGCCACAAGTTTCTTCCAAGCAACGTTACATCTGTGGCTGGTTGGAAGGCAAATAAAGTGTTTCTTGTTACTACAATCACTGATGTTCAGACTACTGCATTTCTCACTGAAGGCTGAGGTAACTTCTCACATCCCCACTTACCTTGACTTCTTGATACATGCTTACCAAATCGCTTTGTGTAAAGCATCTCGCCCAAGTTGTGGGGTGCCAGAGAATACACAGCCAATATTCCTTCATCAGGGAAGCCTCTTTGACTGCTGGGAATAAAGGCTGCCAGCAACTGCCCATCGGCAGAGATATCGCAGCTAGCATCATTGTAAATCTTGCAGTTTTGAACAAGCACATTCACAGAGGCTGCAAAGAAGAAAGGAAGTGATTAAAACACTCAGGTTCAACAGAAAATAAAACAAGATTTAAACCTAACATCAGAGAATGAACAGTACATGCAAAAGTCACTCAAGACATTTAGCTTCCTCCAAAAGTTTATGAAACATTAATACCCTGATTAATGTAAAACTTGCTCCAAAACGGAGATAAGACACGGCGATGAGCCCAGGAAATGAAATTACTCACTTCCTGGAGCCTTCAGCCAAAAAACAGTGGCAATTGCACTTTATCAAACACTTTCTTTATTGAGCATAACACCATCCTTTGCAAAGGACAGCACAGTTTAAACAAGTCTCAAATTGTGCCTCTGACACACTCCAGCAGTGGTGTCATTAGAAACAGTACACCTTAATTCACTTCCCCTTCTCTCATTGAGCCCCTAGGTTTCAGCTCCCCTTATCTCCAACAAACAGGTGATGAGAGAAAAATTCTTCCCTGCAGATACATTCATTTCTAACAGCTGATTCTTACACTAATCTTGTATAAAGCAAATGAGAAAGGGCAGAGACTTCTTCAGGCATCCCTCCATTTAATTACTCCAGTATCTGAGACACTCATGCAAACAGTGAAGTAACTGTTTAGCAGACAGAGTATGAGCAGCAACTTGCAAAACCTAAGTTTTACTTCAGCCTCTGACGATGAGTTGCTGGGTGTAACTTGTACGAATGTTTTCCCCTCTGTGCTTTACATATACGGACTACGAACTCCTTGAGATACCAAATCTTACTATGCACTTGTGCCATTCCTAGTACAGTGAGGTTTCAAGGCTTTTTAGCATTGTCATCACCAACAGTTCAATGGTGGCTTGATAAGACAAGGCTGGAGTTTTGTTGACTCCCTCAGCCTAACGTAAATGTACTTCAGTTTTTCACCGAAATTGGCTGCAATTATTCCCTAAGGTTTGGAGATGAAACTGCACAGGCGATTTCGGCAATGGGGAAATTTCAGATTCTAGTATTTTCAAAGCCAAGGGAATAAAAATATTAAAAAAGTAGAAAGAAACCTCATATTTGCAGTACAGAAAGAACAAAGAAGAACAAAGACCCCATCTTACACGCTTGAAGCTATGGCATCATGTGGAACACTATGTCAGCTTCCACAGTCCAGAAGTTCTCTTCAAAACCATCAGATCATGCCCAGCTTAAAAGTGGCTTTGGTTTGTTCAGCTACAATTGCAGATGAGCTTATGAAGGCACTTCTAGGGCTAGATTACTTATTAGTTTAACAAAAGAACAGCGCCAAGAATTCTTTGCGCATACTTCTGAAAGTCTGAACTTCCAAATGAAATTAAGACTGTAACTCAATGCTTTAACAAACTGCTGCCAGAAGAAACAATCTCTGTCCTTTGTTTCCAATTCTTCTGTGGAAAGAAAGCCACATCAGGGAACTGATAGGGTTGAGAAATTACTGATTGTTGTCTAGGTCACTTTTCAGCCTGAACAGTTTCCCAACCTGGCATGCCACGTGGACCCTGACAGCAGCAGAAAAAGAAGTCATGGCAGGGAAGCAGACAGGACTGCTCCTTCTTCCAGCATTGCTGATTTAAAGCCACTGAACCCCATCTGTAGTTCTTCTGGGCTCAGAGACATTTCTCCTGGGAATCGCTTTCCTACATGTTTCAGTATCAACTTCTTCCATTTAAGAAATTCCAATAAAAAGAATACGAAGAAAAAAAGAATAATAAAAAAAGAATAAAAAATGGACTATGTAATTACATTCTGTACCAAACCACCTACACCTGTACTCTAAATTTATTCAACCATTTTTTTCAGTCTCAAAGCTGCTAAAAACAGTAATTTTCAGCCTAGTATAAACAGAAAGGTGCTGAACAGAAAAAGGTAAATAATGGTAGTCACTGTCAGTGCTGTAATAACAGAATCTAAAATACACATGGCCCTTCAAAGAACAGACGGTCTGAAAGATGACAAAATTCTCGAGTGCTTAGTTTGAAGCCAGTTGAACAGGAAGACAACAGAATAAAGATTAAAGACTATACTACCTGATTTTTTAAAAGGCAGTATTAAAATTTGCCCTTTTTTTGTAAATCTAGGCTTCATTCAAGTACTCATTATGTCACCACATGAGAAGATGGGTATCAACACAAAAATTGCAGTCTATGCTGTGAACCAGCTAAAGAATACATGACAACAGGTTGCACTATTGTAATCCCCATCAAACTGGGAGGATTCTTGCAGAGTTCTTCAGTGACTCATTTCAAAACCAGTCCTATTTATTAGCTTTACCAATGGTCTAGGCACAGAGTAGAGCTGGTTGATGAATTCTGTTGACCACAGTGAAATGAAGTAAAAAGACCTAACAGAAGTGAAATGAAAGTGTATTAACATCTATAAATTTCTGATTTAACTAGGAGCTTCTCAGTTGGAAAAAAAAGAGAGAATCAACTTTGGTGATCATAGCAATGATTGAGCTGCATGGCATAACAGTGAAAGAGACAGCAACTCTAAGTTGAACTGGGGAGCACACTTAGAATTTAAATATTGGTGCTAATATACAACCTTGTGCTGAGGCCACATGCAGGATACTGGGCACACTTTTGGTCAGCCATGTCCAAGAAAGACTAAACCCCAAATGGTAAGAAGTTCAGTGAAGAGCTAGGGGGATAACTTGGGAAAACAAAACACACACTTAATGGTTTGGGGTTTTTTTGCAAAGGAGATTGTATTTATAATATATACAAAAAACTCACCAGAAACTGAGAACCAGAAAAAAAATCAGTTCTATTAAAAAATAACACTGACAGGTGAGTAAGTGGGTAAAAGCAGTCATTAAGTTTGGAAAATGGAAGATTTCTACCAGAATAGCAAAATCACTCTAAAGTAGTCTTTTGACAGAAGTGAAAGGGGCAAAGAACTTAACCAATTTTAAGACAGAGTAAGAGGAAATAGACAGCGAGATCAAGCGCACCCTCAGCAAGTTTGCAGATGACACCAAGCCAAGTGGTGCAGTTGCCACACCAGAAGGATGGGATGTAATCTCCAACCTGGAGAAGTGGGCCCGTGAGAAGCTCATGAGTGTTGGGGCAATCAGCAGTTTCAATACATGACGGGGGAAGATGTGATTGAGAGCAGCCCTGTGGAGAAGGATTTGGGGGTGGCTCATTAATGAGAGGCTCAACATGAGCTGGCAATGTGGACTTGCAGCCCAGAAGGACAACCGTATACAGCACCAAAAGAAGTGTGGCCAGCAGGTCAATTCTCATCATCTACTCTGCTCTTGTGAGATCCCTCCTGCAGTACTTTGTCCAATTCTGGAATCCCCAACTTAAGAAGGATATGGAGCTGTTAGAACAGGTCCAAAGGAAGGCCATGAAGCTGATCAGAGGAATGGAGCACCTCTGCTACGAGGACAGGCTGAGAGAGTAGGGGTTGCCCAGCCTGGAGAAGAGAAGGCTCAGGAGAGACATTACAGCGACCTTCCAGTACCTGACAGGGACATACAGGAAAGCTGTGGAGGGACTTTTTAACATGGCATGTAGTGATAGGATGAGGGGAATGGCTCTAAATTGGAAGAGGGAAGATTCAGATTAGACATTGGAAAGAAATTCTTCACAATGAGGGTGGTGAGGCACTGGCGCAGGTTGCCCAGGTAAGTTGTGGCTGCCCCATCCCTGGAGGTGTTCAAGGACAGGTTGGATGGGGCCTTGAGCAGCCTGATCTAGTGGGAGGTGTCCCCGCCCATGGCTGTGGGTGTGAAACTGGATGATCTTTAAAGTCCCTTCCAACCCAAACCATTCTACAATACTATGTGTTTTGCCTAAGAGAGCAGGGAACTAGACTCAGTGGATCCTTTCTCAACAATTCCTTCATAGTTGCAGTGATTTAATCAGCAGTGACCTAAAAAAAAACGGAAAAAAGGTGGGGAGGGAATGGGAACTTACTGGGACTCTCTCAGCCAAACCCAAATTAACTACTCAAAAGACAGCCAAGCAAGAAGGTCAACAACAGAGCAGAACTACATATAACATAGGGAAAGCATTTGTAACAGATAATTATGAAACACAAACATGACCACCCCTGCAAAAACCTTTGATTATTAGAAAATATAGTCCAGTTCCTTTCTTTGGGGTCCAAGAAGTGTCCTCTCTCATTCCTATTCTGCTAAATAAGTTTTTGTCCTGCATCTCTGGGCTCAGGATGCAGTTTCTAAGAGGCAGCCACACTTTCTCTACAATGGTAACTACAGTTATTTGATGTTCTGTGTTGGTAGTAGCAAGACTGTATACTTTCTTTATCAGACCAAAGATATGGGAGTCATTTAGCCCCGGGACCCTACAGTACTGATGAACTCCAAGTGCTTTTCAGAGAGGTGCAAGAAGTTTTAGAGAGGACAGATGCTGATTTCTCTGGGCACAGGCAATGTTTCTTCCTTGTTCTTATAACTATCAAAAATCACAGTCTATAGAATCCATGTACCTTCTCAGCTTTTAAAGTTTGGGGTTTGTTTAACCTAATGCAACCACGGACACTCATAACGAAAGAATCCCACATCTTTTTTGTAAAGTAAGAAATGCTTGTATTTCTTCTGTACCATTTACAGATTCAGGGACATTGCCGTGTCTTGCACGTATCCTTGCAGCTCCATGGCTATCTTTTTTTCTTTCCTCTTCCTCATCTCACACTTACTATATGCCTTTTCAAAATAGTGTTGGGTTAGGATCATCAGTTGAAGGTCTGATGATCATATAGCAGGTCTATTTATCATATAGCACCTGTTCACTCATTTTCTATCTGCACAGAGGTTTTTGGTGAGGAGTCCACAATGATGGTCAACATGACTGCGTATCTTATTCTTTTTGAAATCTGATGCATATGGTGAATGCCTCTTAGTAAAACAGATTGTGAGCTCCCCTGCCAGAAGTGAACTATCTTCCCCCTTGATCTGTGCCTGGAACATAAAACATCACAGCTGCAAGTTGTGCTGAACAAGAAAGAGCACCTGTTATTTCAGTCTTTCAGTATCTGATTCACACAGGCATTATAGTTCTTTGCTCTTCACTCATTTACAAAGTATGAGGGACTCGACAGCACTTACACCTAGAACCAAGGGAGCTACTCTGCCAGCAAAAAAAGACTAAATGTGAGAGATGGAAATATAAGCAAGGTTTCATTCTAAGAAATAACAACTAAGAGATCCCCAAGACAGAGGGATTAAAATACTCAGCATTTGACAAAGGCACAGGCTACTTGATCAGCCCAAGGCCTGATCTATGAAAATGAAGCCCATACAGAAGATTTTAGGGGAAAAAAAATGCTATTTTTGCAAAACCATTTAGAAGAAAGCTGCTCTTTCATGTCTTGTTTTCTTTTTTTTGTTAAAGCAGCCACCAAGCTGACAGAACAGATCAAAAGAAACATCAGAGAACAAATTAATTAAGCTGTTGTGCCAACTTGGAATGCTTACACCTACAGCATAATTATGCTTGAAGCTGAGGAAGGGCTTGGATTGCTGGCAGCAACAGCAGTTTGCCAAAGGAAAACAGTGCTGGATGCACTGTTTGCTACTAGCCACACGGAAGGATGACACCTTCTTAATAGATGCTCCTGTATATATGTTGTTTAGCATGCTTTTTTTTAAAAAAAAAACCTTTTCTTCATTTAAGTTCTTCCGCATCCCACTGTGGATCAGTAAGTATTGATTATATCACCTTCCTCAAGTCCCAGTCAATGCTAGAACAGGACAAATTCCTGATGCGGTAGAACTGGACCAGTTCAGCCACAATGGCTGTAAAATTAAATAATGAGTGTGAGAGAAACTATATTCAAAAGATATAAACAAGAGAAAATCTTTAAGTATTTTACCTGGGGAAAAGCTATGATCTGTACTGTTCACTGATTCAATACTTCCTGTTAGCTGCAGGAAATTTTGAGGATAAGTAACAGTTACTAGAAGAATATTAAATATTTGCCTCTGCTGCCCAAACAAATTCCCCACCCAAAGGCTGACAATTACAGCTTAAGACCGGGTCATGTTAATTTCAGAGTTATTAAAAGCAAAACTGGCAAAAGAGAAAAGAAACCTGAAGCCATCTTTTTCCATTTTGCCATTTACAGAGAAAGACAGGGCAGAGACTAAAATCCCGTAAGTTTCCGCAAAGACTGTTTTCTCCAAGACTAAGAGAATTCTCTATCGTGTACTTGTTGGATTGAGCATTAGTGAGGTCACTGCCACTGAGCCAAGTCCTGAGCCCAGGACTCTGAAAGGTGCTGGGGCCCTGCTGCTGAGATCACAGGACTGTGCTAATCATGCTGCTGTCACTTGTTCAGATGCGTTTGCTTCAGTGGAAAACATCCTACTTCCAAACTATCTTTTATTTGTTTAACTGTAACAGGAAGAAGAGCTGCTTGGAGATGGAGGTTGGCCATGGAGTCATTTCTTTGATGGAGAGTGGAGCTGGCAGACAGTTCCAAACTTCAGCTGCATCATTTCATCTGCCTGAACTCCCAAACCACTCCTGGCTTAAGTCAGTCCCAGGAAGTGCAATAGCTCCCTCTGTGTAAGCGTCTCCCACATTACTGCCTCCGATTTACAGGAAATGATGGAAAAAAAGCAGCCATTGGAGCAACATGCTTTACAGGGAAAACAGTTAATTTCCAAGATCATGAACAATCAGAAAAAAACTCCTCCAACCCACCACTCCACTGTTACACATTTAATTTCTCAATATCTCTACAATTCTGTGCACCTTGGCAAACATCCAGCTTGCCTTTGTTCTGGGCCTAACAAGCTTAGCAAATACCTGTTTAGGGATGAGCACAGCTGCTACATCTTCACATATCCCTACTGGACCTTGGCAGATGGAGATATAGCAAAAAAACTAGAAACATCAGAGCTGGGCTCAGCATATGAAAAAGAAGCAGTAGAGTAAAACTGAACACTTCCAAATGATAATAAATCAAATGGACAAGCCAAGTACTGTGAAGCACAAAGTGGGGAATCAGAAGTGCTTGGTACAGGTTTGTAGCAGTAACCCTGCCTGCAAAGGGCACAAAGACAACAAAAACTGTAGCTCAGTTTCATGCTAATTGGAAGCTATTTCAGAATGGAAGTGTCCTGGTAAAGGAGAGGGAGAAGACTGAAGTAATGATGTACTGAGGAGCAGATGGTTCTTGTTTTCTATGGGATTCCATAAATTAAAAACAAACATCTTACGCTTTTTTTTTTTTTTAATTAGCAGCCTTCTTAGCAGCCAGATGAGGCCAAAAAATGCTATTAGCAGTTGTAGGCACTCTTCAGATAGTTTTACAAGCTTGCAGAGTAATCCTAAAGAATTTAAGTAAGCAACAAGATGCTTTCCCCTCTGACTTCATCTTTATTCTGCTCCAGTGCCTGGCTGGACCACAGAAAGTATTGCCACCACATGGCAAAACCCCACTTTGAGCACTGATCTTCAGCCTACGACTTTACATGAATAGTACAAAGTTTGGCACTTAACAAGACGCGTTAAAGCACTGGAACACATGTTCAGCACTGTATTCTACTGTCAAGATGACACTGCATATTCCTTTCTCAAGGACAAAATATATAGCACCTTCCCCCTTTACAATGTTGATGGCTACCGTCTAGAATCAGAGCTTTTCTTTCCCACCAGGCTATAAACACCATACCACAATATCCTATAGAATGGGAAGGAAGGAGATGGAACCAACAGATAAAGTAGGAATGACACAGTAAGAAAGTTTTTTGTAAAGGGATGGGCTACTGGTGGCTTTCCCCTAGGTCCTCCTATTTCACAGGGATTGGAAGGTAAATGGCCCCATCACTGGAAGTGTTCAAGGTTTGGAAGGAGCTTTGAGCAACCTGGACTAGGGACAAGAAGTCCCTGCCTACAGCAGGGAGGTTGGACTGGATGATTTTTCAATCTCCCTTCCAATCCAAACCATTCTGTGATTCTGACTTTGATTCCCTACATCTCTGCTGCTATAGTTTCACTATATGTGCTCCTTTTGTGTGTTCTCCAAGCATCAGGACAGAATCCCAGAGAGATGTAATTTCTATAACAGAAGTGCAGAACAGACAGGTCTAGGACTGAGAGAAATCTTTTTAAAATTCATTTAAATGGCTACCCGTGAAAGCAGAAGTCTTAGGGAGAACAGGGATTCTGTTTTTAGAAGAAGATTCAGTCCCTTAAAGCAGAGCCCAATCTGGCTTTGCTGAGAACTCAAGCAATGAATTTCATATATGCACAGAGATGGCCTAAGCTAAAGATCACTGTACAAAGAAATATCCATGAGTATCTACCTCCTGTCTTCATGCCAGGCTACCACAAACATTTCTGCAGCTGTGCAGCAGGCTATATCAGGATACCATTCTGAGTTAAAAATAGCCTTTCTAGTCAAGATAGTTTTAGCCCTGAAAAAGTCATTCCTTGATCAGCTGACCACAAGCATCAAATATGCTTGTGTCTGCATAAGCAAGCTTATTCTAGTATGAGAGCCAACTTATACCATAGAAAACATGTCAAATTATGCAATCATTTTCACAAAGAGAAGGAGAAAATGAATAAAAAACTAACCCAAATCTGCTATATTACTCATATTCTTGACCAAGAAGGCGCTTTCACCTGAAATATGAGACAAATCACTGCTTTTGCAAATGGCTAGAAGCTACATCTCCTACCCCTGATTTGCAACAGACCAGGGCCTCAATTCCCAAAACGTATTGCAGCACTTCAGCCTGCGCTAATGTAAATAACTTGGAGAATTCAGACCCAATTCATTAGTAAATTCTAAGTGTAAAAGTATAAAGATAATATGCCTCTAGAAACTTGCTTGTAAAAGAATCAGGATATTGGATACAGAAGTCTTCTAAGAGGATTGTATATTCCCATGAGAATGCTCACAAAAAAGCCTGGATTTGCTGACAGCAAGAATATACAAGCTAGACAGAGCAGGAACAGCTCTGCATGCTCTTAGTCAACTTTGTCAAAAGCCTAAGCATTTTACAGTCCCAATGCAACAAGACAAATCAAATAATACAAGGCCTGCACCACAGAGCTACCTTCGGAAAATCCTAGAGCTTATGGTAGCTCTGGTTAGTACAGACTTAAAAGATACCACTAGTATCCTTTCCAACTTACCATTGCTGATTTCAGGCAGATCAAATTTAGTGAAGTCCCACCACTGGAGCCGGTAAGTGGTGTTGGCAATGTTACTGGCCACAGCTGACTGTCCATCCCCAATCACAGCACCTACAGAAAAGGCAGAAATAGTTAGCAGCTTAACCTCCAGAAGATTACCCAGAAAAGAGCTGGGCAGACGAAAACACAGAAAATCTCTCAAAATCCAATACATATAACTCTAGATTCTTAAATAAACCTTATTTACAGAAATAGAAACACCTCCTAAATAAGTAACAAGGCACAGGAAATTAATAGGACAGCACCTCCCTGCAATTCTGCAATTTCTGAAAGAAAAGGAAGTTGAGAGATAAGACTTTCCCAGATTCACACAGCAGTAATCCTACTCAATTCACTTGGTGCAAATGCATTCTACTTATTGGTACCAGTAAAGCTGTATTTCACAGACCCAAAATTTTTTAGTACAGCTGTGAAGACAGACCAGAACATACACTAAGGAAAAGCATTGCTCTGACAAATCACACACATTTGTGAACATAATCCCTGCTACTACTATAAACTCCACTCAGGAGATAGAGGCTACCTATAGTATTTGCCACACAGCAAGGACTGTAACAAAATCTTGAGGAGGAGAACCTACAAGCTGGCCCTTTTCTGCTCTGCACTGCCCACCCTACAGCAGAGGCAGGGGCTGCCCTGACTCCAGGCAAATGATAAGGACCTTGCTAACCACCCACAGATTTGGGCAACAGCCTGAAACAGAAGGCTAACCAGAATACATGAGAAACTAGCACAAAGAACATAATTTTCTGGGCAGAAAGGTACTGCCACCGGTAACTCAATTTGGCATACATTTGAGAAAGCTCAGAGGCATTAAATGCAGTCCTTGGGAAGACAAGTAGAGAGAAGAAACAGATCTCCCATAACAGTACTACAGCCAAAATCTCAAGCTATTTGTAGTCTCTAAAGCTTTCATACACATGCAGCTCTTATACTACACGTGGAGAGAAACTCAAGGTAATAGAATTTGTTAAGGAAGACCAAAACAAGATCATCCTCAAGCACAAATGAGGAAAAGCACAGCTTCCAGAGCCTACACAGTCTGGATTTCAGCATCTCCACATTGTCTCCAGTGAGAAGTACATAGAAGTCAGTGGCTACAATCTCCCAGAAGGGCTGGCTCAGGACTTTGCTGCCCTAGCAGCAGTAGTGGAAGAGACATCACTTTGACAGCTCAAACTGCATGCAGCACACAGTGGGCCAGTTGCCTGTGCAGAGAGCTAAAAGCTTGCTAACTGCTAGTAAATGGAAGCAGTGCAGAGAAAGACGAGACTAGCGTGGCTGGATTTCTACTTTTCTTATCAAATCCCAGCAGAGCACTCACGCTTGCAAGAAAAAACGGCCTGTAAACATACACACACTAACAGAGCTTGCTTCCTCTGCAAAGTAAGAACAAGGTGGGCAGGGCAAAGTGAGGAAACAAATTCTAGACCAATGCTGACGCTTAAGGAGAAAAATGCCCAGAAGGCTGCTGTTAGTACTCTTTTCATTGATAAGCTGCCTCAAATCTTGATTTTTTTTTTTTATTTGTTCTGGAGAAAGCTCAGAAACACATCAAAAGGAAGACTTGTGAGCAGACAGCTTTATGCTGAGTACTCAGCTGTGCCAGGCCTCCAGCAATTGACAGACCTCCACCATCCATCTGCTCAGTCTCTGTATCTGCCTCTGTCAGAAACGCACATATGACCTGAAGAAATTAAGAACATTTCATTGCTCTTACATATGCCAAAGGCCTTGTTCTTCATATCCCCCAAAACAAAGCACTCCTCTGAACAGAAGATATGCACTGGAGAAATCTGATTCAATGCATTAATGAAATTACATTGTGCAACGAGAAGTGGAAAAAGGACAATTACATTTTATTTTGCTTCATCTTTAGAAGTCTCCTCATTGCAAGCCCTGGTTTGGTACACAAGGGCAACTCTTCTGCTGTCTTGCCTCCAGCCATCAGGTGGAGAACAGAAAACTAGTTTCTGTACCAATTTCAAGCAGTGGGACATGCTGCAGGGCAATAGCAACTAACATAAACTACGCAGCAATTGCCTTACAGGACTGAGTCAGAGAAAGAAAATACTCTGAAAAGACAGGCAGAAATACTACTCAGGACTCAATTCCAACATATTGATCTTATTTCAGATGAACATTACAAAGTCATCACCTGTTTTGCAGTGAGAACAACCTTTTTGGGTAGAGCGAGTAATATAGGATTTGGAGAACAACATATCCTGGAAGCGCGTGTGCTCCCCCTGCATCACAGAAGCCTAGCTTCTAACTACCTACCTACCTACATAACTTCTAACTAACTGCTCCACAAACAGCAAGTTCATCTGGCTCATACAACTGTTGCACCTAGTGCTACAAGTATCGTTAAAAAGCTGTTGGCTAATAGTTTGGTGTTGGCTTTTTTTTTTTCCTGTAAAGATTCTAGTCTTCTCATTGCTTTCCTCAGAACCTTCAGGTTAGTTATGGTGTTCATTTAAAACTTGCACCCCCTTCACCTCCAAATGCAGCCACATGTAGGATGGAAAAGCTAACAATGGAAAAAAGCAGTACCTCCTCATGTACAGGACAGCCCTGCACAAATTTCAGAGCAGCAAAAGCTATCAACTATGCTTGTGATTTGGGTAAAAAATACCTTTATCAAAAAGATCGGGACACAGGGAACAAGGCTCACAGATTGAAAGTTGTGTGTTCAGAAGGATTCGGTCCATTTCCCAAAGGCTCCAAACCAGTGTGCCCAATATTAATGGCAAATCCATGATTCGCATGTTTTTACTAGGTAATTACCTCTACTTATACTAATTATGTAATTGAGAAGTGTAATTAGTAAATTTGATCTAGCTACATATAACAAAGTGGAACAACATTTGTATTACAAGCCCTGCCAGAAGCCTCCCACATGCAATGTCCTACTGTAAAGATGACTAAAAGCACACAAACCTTTCAGACCTTCAATTTAGGGAAGAAAATACCCCCCCCAACACGCTATCCTAATCTTTGTTGTTTGCTTTTTCCATTGGTTGATAGGGAAGACTTGAGACCATGGACGAAAAACTTAAAGGTAAAATCCTCACTACAGAGCTTCTGTCTACTGTGCAGTGCGAGAACTCATTCTCAGCTGGCTTTTCCCAGTCAGGTTTTCAGCCTGAATGAGAGAAGAAGGTGCTGTTGCCTCTTAAGTTCTAGTGTAACCTGGAAGCAAACAACACGCTTCAGCTCCTTAAATCTGGGCAGCAGCAGATCACAGCTCTTGGAAACAGCAGTTCTCACCAAGTGCTTGACAGTCTGCCCTGTTTCCTGGGTCTTCCACCATTTGAAGGTATCACAAGTGACTGCAGTAGATACCAGAGGGTCTCAGGCTTGTCATCCCTATGAACTGAACAACCTTTTATTGCAGAGATGATGTAGATTTCAAAATACAAAATCCAAAGCCAAGGCAAATTGAAATGCAATGAACGTAGGTTTGACTGGCAGCTTTCCTGCGTCTGTCTATCACTGCGTAATAAACACTGGGTGATGGCAGAAGTGAAGATAAATGCTTTCAGCAGCCCCTCTTCTCCCCCCCCGCCCCGATCTCCATCTACTCCCACTTAGCACATGACAAGAGAGTTTAAAGAGTAAGGGGGAAAAAACCTTAACAAAGACTTAAAAAAATTTTCTCAGATCTTTTCTTATAGGCCACCTACACGTGACAGATACTCATCCGTCAGTCTCAATCCCCTCAGAGGGTCCAACTCATCTTGGCATGTGAAGAAATGAACCTTTGCCAATCACCTATTGCTCATTTATGAATCAAGACATGTAAGCCAATGTCTGAACTTAGACTGAAAGGGAAAGGCATGGTGCAAAACCACTTTCTATGGCACTCCAGCGCTCCTTCAGTGAAGAGCAGGATACTTTCAGATTACTGCTATCAGGGTCTCAGAAGAAGAGCTAATATTCTAGAGCTACACAGGCTTTGTGGTACAAGTTTCAAGAACACAGAAGTATCTACATACTATAGGCATTTATTTCCCATGGAAACCAGAGTTTGGGGTTTTTTTCCCCCTAAACTGGATCCTTTACTCTTAAGTTTTTTGTGTCTGGAAGGTCCCCTTATAGTAAGAGAAAATATTATTAACATCCTTACAGATAAGCTTCAGGAAGTTGGAGAAGTCCCTAAGCTAATATGTGACTCAATCCGAGACAATCATTAGGCTCTGGTATAAAATTCCCCCTAGATTAGTACTTGCATCTTTAAGCATGAGTACCTTTGAGAATTACCTCTTTATGAGCCCATTTGTAGTTATTGATACCAAGGTTATCCTACACTTGCAGAAAGAATCTATCACAGCTGATGAGTTTTACATTTACTAGTTCTATAGATTTACTATAATTTAGGCTCCAAGAAGCCCAAAACACAGGACAAATCTATTTGACAAACCAAGGATGAAGCTCTTTGCTGCAAGAATACACCAGATTCTCTCAAGCAGTTCTGAAGCACTTTGAATTAAGCTGAAATGTGATTACTGATCTCTCAAGCCTAATGGAGATGTAACATGTTCTTGCACATCTCCGACCCTAAAGTATTTAATGGAGCAGCCTCGTTTAGGGGACTACCTTTGATCACAGTGAATATATTATATGCTGAATAAAAATGTCCCAGCAAATCTCTCTTCCAGGCTACCATAAAGATACTGTCTTTGATGTAGCCAAGCTAACTACCTAAAATTGGGCTGATGCTGTAGAAATAGTACACATAACAACCTGGTGTTTTCAATGATTTATTTTGCTTGCTTTTCAATGTATCAGCAAGCTGTAAACAGGAAGTGGGCAACGGGATTTTCATGAATGGATGCACAAAATGTTACTAAGTGTAGCTGGGCACATGCTAAGCACTGAAAGGATCTTAGATTCAATGTTAACTGAGACAGCCTCAAAGAGTGCTCTTTGAAGGCTGAACTCTTCAAAAAGCTATTATTTTTTCCTTTACCCCAGACATATAAAATAAGAATAATGCAATTTCCCATTCATGCTCATTCCTACTGCAAAATTTCCTTTTAAAAGGAGTAACGCTTAGAACACGGAGTTCCATGGTCTTATCAGCTATGGGAATCTGAGCAGGCCCCAGGTGCAGATAGTGAAGATGACCATCCTAATAGGAGCTCAGTCAAGCGCCCAAGGGCTTCACTCACACTGTGAACAATGAAAGGGAATTTTTCAGCCACAAGTTTCAGACTTCAAAAGGAAATCCATTTATTTGCAAGAAATGCAAACAATATGTGAAGAGATGCCCTGTGAAAGCCTCCATTCCCATTACAGCCCTGATGGCTCCTTGACATCTTGCCTTCCTGACATTACAGATCTTCCTTTGTCTGATCATATCACAATTAATACAGAAACACATCTGGGAAGCATTTGTCTTTCATGGTAGGGTCCAGGTTTCCCTCAGGGAAATCAGAAGATGTTAAAGTCTTTTACAAATTCATTCCCCTCTTATCTGAACTGTTCACACCTCACCAAGAAGACTGACATTTTTTCCTCTTAAGAAAGAGAATTACCACTTCTCTGTTGTTGTTCAGCCTATAGAGATGCCCCTGCTCCTGGCATCCTGCTATATATGGAAGCTGGAAAATCAGACACTGAACAGCATGCTGAGTTTCCAGAACCAGTAAAGTTTGAGCCAGTGATATTCACACAGAACACCTTAGACAAGGGAAAACCCTGCGCTCTCCTTGGTGACAAATAAGGTATCATATCATAGCCTAGGCACATACACACTGAAGCAAGTAAATACCACTGTTGAGGAACTCCTCTTTCTACTCATGGTGACCAACAAGGAACAAGCATTTTTCTTTTCTTGCTGTAGGTACCTCAGCCCTCTCAGCTACTGTGAGTCACAGATCGAGGTCTAAGTCTCCAGCTTGCCAAGAACTTCCTACAACCATCCAATATCAGATAGGCACTAATGAACAGAAAAAAGCAACATAAAAAAAGAGGAATTACTTCTTTCTACCTCCTAAATCTCTACCAACCAGTACCTTAAGTACAGTCTTGCCACTATGAAAGTCTGCCAGGACTTTAAACAATATTTGCACACTGTTTTTTATCTGTAAGATTCATAATCTCTTATGCCATAAAAAAAGATGAAGATAAATAACATTTATACCATCTGAACTATGGGCAAATCAGAGCGTCTTACTCACACCTCACCTTAGTAACTCCAGCACAATCAACGACTGCTAGAAAAGAGAAGGGATGAATGAGACAAGCAAGAGCTCAACTTTGGCAACTGAACACAATGTAATAGATGTATCTTGTTACTAATAGGGAATTATTTAGCTTATGCTTCAGAGGATACTTAGTTTGTACAGTTTAAAAGTTCACTCTTGCATGGTAGTAAGTACAATTCAACAGAGAATCAAAGCCTCAAATCCTGCTTGGAAAAGAAGCAAAGCTGGAAGTCGTAGTGGTGTTCTTACATTTGTATAACTCAAGTGAAGCCACTAAGTGGGATTTTCTTCCTTATAAGAAAATCTTTATTAACAAGGACTGGCTGGACTCAGCTGTTTGTTTTCTCCTTTGTCATTTACGATGCTTTTAGCTGCAGTTGCTGGAAAGTTCTGTGGGAAGGTTCCACTACAGAGTGTAAAGCAATCAATATAATGGCATGCATGCATACATATCTTAAACAGCAAAATCCATTTCTTTAAGGACCACTGTAAGACTCCTGGTATTCTGATACTTGTTACAGTACTGGAATGGTGTGTAAAAAGATGGAGGTGCTCCATGAACCACACATGTTGAAATAAATATTAGCAAGCTAGACAGACAAGGGGAATCTTCCTAAAATAGAGATGCTGTATCATTAAAAGAGCTTGACAGGAAAAAGTTAAGGAAACAAAGAAACATCTGTTACCACTGGATGAAACAAATCACAAGTTGTTTGAGCAGTGAGTGGGCAAGCAGGATTACTCTTTTCTTATTTGGGCTCCTTGCTGGGAAGGGGAGTCAAGGGCAGAGTCTTCCAATCAGCTAAACTGCATCAGCTAAACTACTGCATCAGCTAAACAACTGCATCAGCTAAACAACTGCATCAGCTAAACAACTGCATCAGCTAAACAACTGCATCAGCTAAACAACTGCATCAGCTGTTGAACAGAAGTTTCTGCAGACATGTTGCTTGTTTTGAGACCATTTCTTTATTTCCATGTGACAGTAGCATGTGTTAAAAGCATGCTTCCTACTACCATATGATTCAAGCAGTAAAACATGTTTTCTACAGTACAGCCTTTTTGGGAAAACATTCAAGCACTAAAAGTACATTCCAATCTGCATTTTATTTAACTAAGTTTTGGGTTGACCTTTTCTGCGTATTTTCAGCCTTTTAGATGATTTTATCTGCATGCATAAAGAAGCCCTAACAAGCAACAATGAGCAAAGGATTCGAGAAAGCAGTTCATGCTTTCTTATGAATCTGTTATTCCATACGCCATAAAATCCTCTGATACTTTACAGAATCAGTTGTAAGAGCCATCAGCTACTGCCCTGGCATGGAAGTCAGATATCCATTTGTTGGAAAATACCAGGGAGATAAAGACAACTTTACCTTGTCAGCGTGAGGAGAAACAATCTGGGTTACAGTCATTTATCCATCTGGGGGTCCATATCAATCTACTAAAAAATCACTGAGATAATACATTTGAAATCAGCTCCCAAGCAACTGACACTGCAAGAGAAAAAAGTTTTTCACAACTAAACTGATGGGGAAAACAAATGAGGCCAAGACTACCACTAGATGAAAAGGCAGAAGAGAGTTGAACTTTGCAATCCCTGAGACACATATATTCTCTTCCTTCACCCCTGTTTAAATCCACACGAGAGCATGTTCACAGCCCTTCTTGCTTCTAAGCTTCCAGAAACAGAAGGTAACTCTCCAAATCAAAATGCCACATATCTCCTGTCAGAGTTTATGTTTCACAAAATCCCTGTGAAGGTGAACTAAGAAGGTCTCAGTAGCTAATCAGCACTGTTTGTCACTCTGGCTCCTCCCTCTGCCAACTCTGCCCTTTCCAGTGCCTCTGCTCTCTCTCCTCACTAAGTCCCTTGCATCATTACCAAGCCCTTCATTAAAGGTTGCTTGGAGCCTGCTTTTTAACCTTCACGTCCGTGTTTATTCTCCACACAAAAAGAGTGAAATCTGTGCCTTGCAGGCATCTGCTTTTGTAAAACTCCTTCTTTCCTTTTCTGACTTTTCAGAGCATGAAATGCACCTGCTAATCCTAATTGCCTGGGATGGAGAGTCTTGCAAAAACTAGACAAAGGGGGAAGCCTTCCCACCGAGGAGCTGTGAGCAGGCACCAGACTCTAAGCTCTTGAGTATCCAGAGCTCCCATTTTACTTTGCTGCGTTTCTGAAGAACATAAGCACAAACTTTCCAATGTAGCTAAACTGGGAACAGGGACTTGTCTCCCCAGACTTCCCCTCACCTGCTTAAATTGCCCTCCCAGCAAAAGGGCTCATCTGAGCTCACTGTGTGACGTGACTCAGGCTGGGTAGAGGTCTTAAATGTTGCTGCTGTATGTCAAAGCAAAAAAGCTAAACACCTAACTCTTAAGGGTCTTTTGCTTGTCTGCAAAGCAGCATCAGCTCTCTTGCCAAAAAAAGAGTCTGCAAGGTCCCACTGGCACACCCACAGTTTACTTTTCTATTAGCAGTGCCTTGGCCAGTAACACAGCCACTGAGAAACAGAACCCTTACGGTATTAAGGCTCTTCTGCCTCCAACAATCATTACAGAAGTCAACATTCTGGTCTAGCAGAGTCTGACTGAGTTCAGAAGAGTATTTCTACTGCAACAACAAAAACCTCCTCCACAAGATTGCTGTTGTCACCTAACAAGAATGTCCTTACCTCCCAAGGCTAATGCTTGTGTCCTACCCAGCAGTCACATTACCCACACTACTAGGTCTATGATAGGTCGCTCATATAATAAAAATAAACAACAAATCCAAGAATAATAATAACAATAATATGCTAACGCAGCATATTATCAGACTAATCCAGCCTTGCCAAAAGTGCTGTGTATAGCTTTAGATAACTCAGAGCTCCTGCAAGGGCCAGGAAGATGATCAGAGGAATGGAGCACCTCCCACATGAGAACAGGCTGAGAGAGCTGGGCTCTTTTAGCCTGGAGAAGTGAAGGCTCAGGGAAGACCTTCCAGTACTTAAAAGTGGGCCTACTGGAAGACGGGGAGGGGCTCTTTATCAAGGATTACAGGGATAGGATTTGGGGTAATAGTTTTAAGCTGAAAGAGGGAAGATTTAGATTAGATATCAGGAAGATTTTTTTTACTATGAGGGTAGTGAGGCATTGGCACAGGTTGCCCAGGGAAGTTGTTGCTGCCCCATTCCTGGAGGCGTTCAAGGCCAGGCTGGATGAGGCACTGAGCAACCTGATCCAGCAGAAGGTACCTCTGCCCACAGCAGGGAGGATGGAACTGGATGATCTTTAAGGTCCCTTTCAACCCAAAGCATTCTATTATTCTATTAAAAACAACGTATGAAACTGTTTTTACACAGAACATCCTTTTTCACTGTGAGTGTGCATTAACCACATGAAATCCTATTAATCCAAAAAAATCAGCAAGCCAAATGCCTGCTACCACCTCTGCAGCTCTTATTGCGAGAATGTGTGCTTTGCACAACTTTAAACGTGTGTGTCTTATGCCAAAACACTCATCTGCAGTGGAAAAAAAACTCAGCACTATCTTTATAGAGCACATGCATGCTTTATCAACCACAACAATGCCATAATACAAACTTTCACTAATCCTGCAGTATGCTCCCAAGAAAGGTTTGAATTCCTGAGATTTAACAATGCACCAGCACAATACTAAACTTCCACACTGGAGCGGCTTTTCATTGTGGAAATAGCAGTACACAGTGTTAATAAAAGCTCCAAGCACAGAAATCTATTCAAATCCTTGTACTTGCCAATGAATGGAAGACTGGCAAAAATTCTTACTATTCTTAAACACATTTCAGGACTGCTATATTACAGCACAAGCCCTGTGCATCCAAACTTGCAACAAAAATGCTGTCTTAGCTTAGTCACACAGACTGAGCTACTACCACAAAACAGAGCACTAAGCTTAACATGCTTAACGGTTGATTACATTTCACAGTCATAATATCCTGTGAGCAGGATAGGTCTTTGGAGGAAATACTTGTCTTTCTGAATCTGTACTGGTCTAGGGAAGTTAGGCTCAAGTCACACTCTCAGAGAAAAAGGCATCTCTATTAATAACAATGCAGGTCTTGACAACTTAAATAAACGCCATATAATAAACTAAAAGTGTCCTAGCACAAATGAAGAGCTGACCAGTGGCATTTATGAAACATATTTTAAGAGTGCACTGTACTCATTAAGGGCCTCTTCTCAGACCAGTGGGTCCTGTACAGTCATTGTGCCTGCAAAGAGAACAGGCACGAACTCTGTGTAGGGAATACAATGCGAGAAAGACACCACTAAAGGGAACAATTCATGAGGTATCCACAATCTGATAAGCTGAAGAAGAGAAGGCAAGAGAAGAACTGGGAAGTAAGCAGCCAGGCTTGCTATTCTCCAGGAAAAGCAGTGAACAGGGAGACAACAAATAAAAGCAGAAAATGAGCAAGCTGGAAGAACACAAAATCTAACAATAGTTTAACTACTGGGAAGGCAGTTTAAATTTCAAGTTTAGTGACATGGAAAGGAGGAAGCCCCGTCTGGAAGAACACAATGGAGAGACCACATCTTTCCCACACAAACCCAACAAAATAAAAGAAACCTACAGCAAATAAAAGTACTTGGCTCTCACAATGTTTTGAATACTTTCTAATGGAGGAAGTTCTGAGGGTGATTCGTCATAATCTAGGTGACAGCAATGGAAACAAGGCTCAGTCCTTATCACCATAAACCTTAAGACACAAAGTAAGTTCCAGCACCTCAGTAAATCTGCAGTGATCCCTGCACAGACCTAACGCAGAGATTCAGGCTCAAGGGGTGATCCAGATCCCAGAGTATGCGAAGCAAGACTGACAAAGCCTATGTCCACACCCCGATGTAATAATGTGAAAGTAATGGTGTGACATTCAGAACAGTAATGCGGCATCGGAGCTCCCAGAGAGGTCCCAGCAGAACCCCACCATGGAGTCCAGCCAAGCCCATAACCTTGCAGTGACTTCTGTAAATAAGCGCCACAGCGGAGTTCAACCCAGACAGGTCCAAATGAAGAGAGATTAATACTTTATCCCATTATTTTAAGGAGTATTAGACGTAAAACACAAAGCCACACAGAGAAAAACTAGGACCTAAGCTCAAGGCAGCAGAAGGACATCTAGCTACTCAGCATGCAGGCCCCACGCTGCACAACAGACAGCAGAAGTTAGGTAGTAGCTCACTATAATCACAAGACTATGGAGAATGGCACCCAGTTACAGCTAGTTTCTTTGCAAGCAGAAAAGTTATGACAAGGCTTTGCCTTCAGCCTTCACCATTTCTTGTGTCAACACACACGGTCATACCAAGCGAACAAGGGGTCTACTACGGAACCTCAGCAGCCTAGCTGGACCATGGAAAAAGAGAAACACACCTCGCGCTCCTTCCATACTTCCCACATTGAGAACACCCAACCAAGTCCTTGGACACATTTGCTCACCACACCTTTCAAAATCTTTGCAAACCTGTTTATCCCATGTGGACTATAAGCTTTTTCTCTAAACTTTCTGTTACTGACTCCCTCCCCACCACAACCTGATGTCTCCCATCATTTACCATCAGCCCTCCTCTCTCATTCCTTCTTGCTATAATTTCCAACCTAGAAGCACTGTTAGTTATTTATCTGCCTTCAGCCCCCTTTTTCCTGTCTTCTTTCCTTTCCACTCTTTCAAAGCAGTTTTCGACTTCCTTCATGCTTTTTAATGCCCTTACAATGGAGGTAAAGGAAGGGTTTGTGTGTCTGTGTTGGGTGTTTGCCTCCTTTCCCCAGTCATGCTCCCCACCAGATTTTAAGCCTGACCTACTCCTGATAGCAGTTCCCATTCCACCATATATTGCAAAACAACTCTAATGAAAACTGTCACCAGACCAAGTCCCTCCACTTCACAACTTTTTCTCCTTTACTTCTACTATGGCACCTCAGAGAAGATGGACGGATCTGACTGGGTTGGTCTGTCATGAACCAAAATACAGATCCTCAAACAACTTGTGTGTGCAGTGCACCAGGAAACATCACATGGATGAGTGCATGCATGCCCACACCATGAATATTAATATGAACAATTGTTTGAAAGAAGACAAAGTGTTTCTCCAGCTTAACTGAAACCCACGCCTGCAAACTCTGCTGCCTCGTCACCAACTTTGACTCATTCCTCAAACCCTCCCCTCCTCCAGCCTCCATTTCTCTTGATGCAGAATCTCAGCTGCTTATGAGAAAATTACAAAGTGACATTACTTACTCCATCCTTTCAACTTTCCCTTCCCCTCCTGCAATTCCTCTCATCACACACAGAAGCATCTTCCCAACCCTTTTAAGCACTCCACCTACCTCTGACTTTATCCTCACCTCCCTATTTTGTGCCAATTCCCATCTGCTGGCATTTGACTGTACACAATTGTATGCTCTTTTCTTTCCTCTCACAGCACAAATAAGCATTAACTTCTTACATCTCTAAATTTCTCAGAGACTCTGGATCGCAGTTTGGATGCCTAGGGTGAGAAGGAGAAGTGCATTCACCCTCGTTTTCTTCTCATCTAGCTCTCAAACTGCACCACATGAATTCCCAGCAGTCACTTTTCTTTTCCTGATAAATCCAGTTTAGACCCCCTCCAGCCTACCTTCCATCTCTCAAATACTACTAAAGCTGCTCTGATTCTAGTGGCCCGCTTCCTGGTCAAAGCTTAGGACTAGTAGTCTAACTATCATCATCATCTCCTACGTGCTAATTTTTGATTCTTTGATTACTCCTTCCTTGCCTTCTGTGAATGACTTCCACTGCTACCACCCTCACCACCCCCAAAAGTACTCAAGGAGACAAATGAGCAATTACGGACATCACCACAACTTCTTCCACGCTGATCTCTGTGCCTGCTGCCAGCTCTGAAGTTACCTAATGGGTCATAAGTAACACCTACATACTCCTTCCCACCCATCACTACAAGAACAGGTGGGCTGAAGCCACTTAATACAGCTAAAATTGCACACAGTTGCAGGTAGTGCTTGAAGCAAGGGAAAGAGATGTGAACCTGGTTCCCAGATCAGTAAGAGCTGGACTCAGAAGCCAGACCACCAGGGAACTCAGCAGGATCTGAGAGCCCAGAGCAACTACATTCATAGAGGCTGGCTCACAGCCGCTGCCGCTGATTTTGAGCTCTCAGAAACATAGTAAATTCTGCGTGCCAGGGCTGCTGGATCACAGCCCACACCGGGATCAGCAGAAGAGTGTGTCAACCTAGTGCTAAGAAAGCAAAATGCAGCTTCCTTTAGCAGCACTGACTTGCAGCTTCTGCTTAGTTCAAAAACAACTCCCTGAGCTCCTGCAGACCCTGGAGGCCATTCTCTCTTCTGCCTCACTCCAGAAGTGGTGGCAGAATAATTTTTAAAATAAACAAGGGCAGGGATGGAGAAGACATATGAAGCACACCTCCACCGTTGGTTCCTCTTTATATTTGTTAGTGTACAAAATCTCCTGCTGCCTGCATTTACTTTTGACTGAGTTCTGAGACAATGAGTTGATAAGCTGGCATAAGCTTATACAGTGCTTTTGTCTTGACAAGGGCCTGTATTTGCTATTGTACAAATGCTGTTTGGATGCTCTGCTTGGTTTTCTTTAAGAATTTCTCTGTCTCATGCAAGACACCACCTTCCATATGTTTAACACCCCAAAACCAGCTGCTGACAAATGCAGCTTTTATATTTTGGAAAAGTCCACAGCCTAAATTTATTTCCCCAGGCTCTTCCCTTGCTAAGGGCATGTTCTAAAACTCCTCCAGCCTCCACAACACTGAAGAGGGCAATATCTCAGTGTGGCTCACATTAAGGTAAACCACACAGGTAAGGTAAACACATCTAGTGTGAACAAACCCACAAGCCAAAAGTAACTCTGAAGAGGCAGGCAAGTTGTGATTTGCCTTACAATACCTTCCCATATGTCTTCCTCTGTAACCAAGGAAAGCCAGCGGGCCAGAAGCATAAAACCAACAGAGCAAGCTGAGGTAACGATATTACATGGAGGGAAAACTACCACAGCAGAATCTATTAGCTAGTAACAACCTTCAATTTGTATACATTAGGCAATAACAGATTGATACATTAATGTTCAATTATAAAATAAAACCCTAGGGTAGCAAGTATAAGGACTCAATGATACAATCCTATCTACCTGGAAAAGAGCTGGACATCAGCACACAGCATCCTTATCAGATCTCTTATACAACATACAGCATATGTTGCCATAGCAAGAGCTTCCTCCATCTGCATAGCGTGGTGGCTATAAAAATGTCTATGACGATATTCTATATTAGGTGCAGCAAATCTGGCTCAGGGTTTGCTTTGTGGTGGTTGTATTCCCCAACCCCCCCCCCCCCCCCAAAAAACACAAAAGCAAAAATCATGACTTTTCTTTAAAGATGACAGCAAAACCTGGCAGGCCACTGAGAATTCCTACCCCTCCGCACAGCAGATCACATGGGTCCCTGCCTCCCCCTTGCGCTCTGGAGCGTGGGTAATTTTTTTTTATTTTTTTTCCCCCCTTTAAAAAGGAGGCAGCAAGCTGTGAGAAAATACTTGTATGGCTAAGTGAGCTTTGCCACCCACAAAGCGACAGGTCCCCAAGGGGCCCTCACCGCCCACAAAGAGATGAGCACTTCTGCAAAGCCTTACCCCTTCTGATATAATGATATCTAGAAATTAAATCACTTTAACAGTGCACACAAAAGGAATCAGCCTGCACCCTTCACTTTTAAGAACATCATCACCTCTCCCCAGTGCCTTTCTGATTCTCAAAGCCAGCCTTAGCTTCCCAGCCACCAATACAAAGTATGGCTCACTAGGACAGTCTGCATCAACAAATACAATATAAAAGCTTCCACCGTGCGGCACTGGAACAGACTACAGCTTGTGACATGATGTGAATGGTTATTGGGCCTTCTCCTACACAGGGACCACTGAAGACATGCCTCAAGACTCCTGTGCAGGAACTGTGGGACCAGTCCTATGGTCATAAACTTCCCCTCCAGACCAGCCAACAATTTTGCTAGTTTAAGCACTCCACGTACTGGAAAAAAACCCCACCTGTTTCAGCAATTAGCTACCATATGGTAAGTGGTGAACTTTAAGCAGCAAGATGTCATGAAATAAAAAAAAAAAAAAGAATTCTTACAACACCACTCAAATATCTGCCATTTTGTCCAGTCTCAATTGGTCTGACATCAGCTTCTGCATCTTTCTGTGCGTTTTGTTTATTAAATTAAAGGATGCTCTATTAGAAACCTTTCCCCCACATAGATCTATCTAGACCAATCAAGTAACAACTAGTACCTACTATGTCTTTGATCAGCTAAGTACATTAAGCTTATGTCATTCTACAGCTGAAGTTTTCCTCAGCTGATTCTTCCTTCAGCAACTTTGAGCCCTTCTGAAGTGCAGGCACAAGAATCACACGTGGATTTGCACACTACCTAGAATAGCGTTAACAAGACTGTATAATAAGATAATAGCAGTTTCATACTCCCTGATACTGCCTGCTTATATCAGGTCTTGGACACCATCAAGACAAGAATTCACATTCCCTTGGTTGACGGGCAATTCCTGAAAAGTATTTTCATAGTCACTACTTTGCCCCAAACAAACCTTCACAAACTGCAGGTGGAATCCTTATTATTTGTCTCAAGGTACCTAATCTCACTCGGGGCTGCAATAATATTCACTTACCCACAAGAATCATCGCCTGGATTATCACTGGGAATGAAGTGACTGCAATCTGCCCTCCAAGTCAACAGATTGAGATTGCCACTGTTACACTCCATATTTTACTGTCTATGGACAGAAGTGCATTGATCCCAGACCCCAAACACCAGGCTGTTTGAAAGACCAAGAGCAACTGACTGCTAACACCAAAATCAAGGCTTTCTGGCCCAGAGTCACTCCATAAAACTGCTTCCTTTAGTAGTCAAAAACCTTCCCTTTTGTTTTAGCTTAATTTAAAGCTTTAAGTACCACTCAGTTCTCATCTGAACCTCCTTCCACAAATGCATATGGGAAGTCTATGTAACAGGGCTGCTAATGATAACCCTGCAACTGCATCATTACCTCTTCTGGAAAACTATGGTAAAAGTGTCATTAGAACTTCAAGGCTCTGTATTTGGGACCTTTTAACCCTTTAATAAGACTCTCTCATGTGGAGGACAAAGTCATACACATTTCTTTAGCAAACTTCTCTCATGGGGCAGCATAACCAAGGACAACATACCACAAACAACTCCACAACTCCTGAAACGCAGTCAGTCACAGACATTGTCTGGTGCACTTGAGTAAAAGCAGGTCTTTCTAAGTACGGCCAATCTCAGTGCAGTCACATTTCCAGATACTAGTCAAAAATCCCCTGGCACCTCAGACATCCTCAAGCATATCCTGTAAAACAAAGCAGTGTGCACTCATTCTGATCAGAAGAGTTGCACTCGTTCTAATCTCAATTGCAAAGAAAGTTGTAAATTATGCTCATAATGTACAGCCTCTAATCCACACCAACTCTTTCTGTGGACACTCATGCTACATTAGTAGGCAACTGAAGGGTTCTCAGCTTTCAGTTCAGCTTACCAAAAGAACAGCAAATGAGAGACTCAGCATGAAATAAGTATCCTTATGGATAACATTCAGTCAAAATGAAATAAGTATCCTTAGTAACAATGCCTTCTCCAGTAACATCTGCTCTCAGACAAACCTTGAAAGAGCCAGAAGTCCTCTGCAGTAACAGCCATCACAAGATTTTTACCATAGGCTTAGCAACAATGCCAATACATGCAACTAGAAGCAGCCATACTTACTGCTGAAATATAGTGTTTAAAACAACTTTAGCTAAAAAAAACCCTCCATACTCCACTACAGTGAGCCCAAACATTATGTCACTGCTCCTGTGCACTCACATGATTCAGAGAATCAGTGAAGATCTCTGAATGATCTAGTCCACTCCTTGGCTCAGCAGCAGGGTGATTTACAGCAGGCTACCATGGACTATCCACAGTCAAACTTGGATATCTCCAAAGACGGACACGCCACAGGCTCACTGGGCAAACTGTTCCAGCATCTGACTGCTGTCACAATTGAAAAAAGTTTTAAGTTCAAATAGAATTTCAATTTGTGTGCATTGCCTTTTGAACTCTTACTGGCCACCACTGAGAAGAGCCTGGCTCACTTGTCTTCATTTCCTCAGTTACTTATGCACGGTGACTCTCTTTTCCAGGCTGAATAGTCCCAGCCTTCTCAGTCTCTTCCCTCAAATCAGACTCTCCAATCCCTTACACATCTTTGTGGTCCCTTCACAGTATTCACTCCAGTATGTCCACACCTTTCTTGCACCAGGGATCCAGAACTGGACAAGACAGTCCAACTGTGGCCCTTACCAGGGCTGAAGAGAAGAATCACCTCCCTCCATCTGTTGGCGATGCTCTTCTTAATTCAACCTGATATTCTGTTGGCCTTTTTTTCTACAAAAACACGTTTGCTAGCTCATGTTCAACTTGCTGCCCACCAGGACCCCCAGGTCTTTTTCTGCATAGTTCCTTTTCAGCCAGTAGGTCCACGACCTGTACTGGCAGATGGAATTGTTCCCCCTCAGGTGCAGGACTTGGCGTTTCTCTTCATTGAGCTTCATGAGATTTGTTGGTCCACTTCCCAGACTGTGAATGCCCCTCTTAATACCAGCACAATTTCCTGGTTCAACATCTTGTTTTGCTGTGTGTGAACTATGACCCAACGTCCAGACAAAGAATGAAGATGTTCCACAGCATGTATTGGCCCCAAGCAAATCACTGAACAGTCCAAAGTCTGCTTTTCTGAAGAACTTTTCCCACAGTACCATCCCATACATACTTCCTTATCTATCTGCAAACTAGAAGAGCAAAGCATGATGAAAGATCCAGAAAACATCCATTTATAAGACATAAGACTAATTCACTTACAAATAAAATTTGATTACAGCACTTGTGCATCCACTTAGCTAACACGTTTGCTTGTGAGGCACAAGAAACAGTATTTTAACGCACCCAGGAGCTGCAAAACAGTTACAAAATGCACTGTTGCATCACCAAAAGTGCTGCGCTATCTTCCTACATATAGGAAATCAAGATGTTTTGCTTCTCATATTACCAAAACCCTACCTGCTGAGTGTTGTAGCCAAGTTTTGAGTATGAAACGTGGAAAAGGACAGCAACAAGTAGCAACAAGGTGTTTACCTACAATAAGTCTCCTTGCATCACGTCTAGCACAGTTTCTGATCAAGTACCCTTAAATACAGGTTGTTGACAAGTTTGTGGTTTGTCACATCAATGCACAACACACAGCAAGAAGGGGCAAAGTAGGAAGGAAAAAAAAATAAACAGATCACAGCACTGTGCTACACAGGAAGCATAAACATTGAGAAGTGTAATGTAGGAGGAAGTCACATGAGTCTCTTTATTGAGTATCTGAGACTGATGTGGTCCAAGAAAGATCTCCTGCAGCAGGCACAGTCATTCACAGAGTAAAACCAAGTTCCATGCTGACAATTTAATTTGCCACGGTGCCGCACACTGAAAAACAGTGACAATACCTGCTTCAAACTGCAAAGGTAGTAACAAGTAAAAATAAAAATCCTTATCACACAAGGCTTATTCACTTCGAGCAGCGAGCTAAGCATGCACCCTCTGACTGGTCGCAAAATATCTGTTAATACTTGCAGTCCAGAATAAGTTTGTGTTTCTGTGTGGATTTTTTTTTTTATCTAAACAAAAAACAGAACAAAAAGCTGCAGAAAGAGAGAAAGGGCATAGCCCCTCCTAAGAAGACTGAATTACCTGCTGCAGAGTGGTAGGGTTTGTGTACTGTCCCAGTTGCTATCCACTGGGAGGTGGAGAGCACCTCCACCTTTTCAGTGGCTAAAAGTAGAAAAAGAAAGCAGGTAAGCAGTGCTGACCAACAGTAAAGCTATACGTATGCTACCTCAGCACTGTTACTCTGCCAAGCAGTGTTTACTTCTGAAGGCAAAGCATACAGTAAAGAACACGACCCATACAAACCAAACAGCTGTTGCTTTTCCTCCTCTTAAGAGTTAATGCTTTCCTAGTTTCTTGTTTCACCCTTGCTGCTTTCATCTCATCCCTTCTGCTCGGACTTCTCAGAATCCCTTCTGCACTCAGCTGTCAGGGCAGGATACAACCTGCCTAATTTTAGGTGTCTAGGGTATACACAGCAGAAAGGTACTCTTCCAAACCTCCCTTTATAATCAGTGATAGACTAGCAGCCTCACAGAAGATTCAAAGCACTTAAGTTTAGCTCACTTCAGGTGATGAATCAAAGTAGAAGTTTTTTTTCTCTTAACTACACTGGAAGCTTAGCCTTCCAGATTACATGCCCCAAAATTACAGTGTAAATACCACCTATGGTGCCCATTACTGTGGATTCTTATTTCCAGTTGACTCGCATCCCTCTCAATTAACGCATTCCCAGACTTTGAAGATTGAACTGAACTTTGAAATGAACTACAGCTTGAGCTGCAAAAGCATAAAGGAAAGATAAAGTTAAAAAGGACTGTGCAAGAGCAGGCTTTAAAGCACTAGTAGCAGTATTTTGACTCTTTAGTTCACCTTTATTGGGTAATATTTAAAGGACTTCTGGACCATGTCCAGTTCTTGAGTATGAAGAGGCAGCTCTTTCCATATAAAGACATTGATACACAAAATATTACTATACATTTCTTTTAGAAATTAAACTGGTTTTGGAGTCACTCAAGCATTGAGGGTACTCCAGTCTCTGGAATCAAATAGGGGATAGCATCTCATAAGGATTCTGATATAAGTTCATTCCCTCTGCCATTCAATTGTCAGTGCTTTGCACTCTTAATGTCCCAACCGAAGAATTCAAACTGAATCTCTTCACAACTGACGACAGTGAAATGTTTGTACCTACAGAGCACCTTTGCTGCTAAACGGAAGAGGCAAGTGAACACAGGCAGAGAGGGAGCAGGGGTTTATAAGCAGCCAGACAGATCAACGTTCTTCCAATCGAGCATGCTAAGTGTCCCGATGCTGTGATCATCAACTGCGTTACTATACAGATCTATCTGTTCTGAAAAGCAGGATTAATCAGGATACTAATCAAAATTCATGCAGCTGTTGTACATGAAAAAGGCAGAAGCAAGCTTACGGCAAAAAGCCAATGACAGAGAGCTGAAAGTACAGACTGAAAATGACACTCATGCCTTCGAAAACTGCACAGAAAGCCTTGCCAGTGCCCATACCTATTAGTAGTGAGAAAAACAAGGGTACACAAGAGACAAATGGGACGTGTTTTCCCATCAACTTTTTGCTGGCCTTCTCAAGCTCTCCAGTCATCTTAGTCCTAATCTTTATACTTGTGCATCGCTGCAAGCACAGCTGAACAACAGGGGCATCTCAACAGAATTCACAGCTCACTGCCACTGTACACAACAGAACAGGATTAGGTCAAGAAGACACGAGCCAAGGGAGGCAATCACACCTGCAATGTCAGAGGAACTGGAGAATCTGCCTGCAATTTGGTTTCTAGGGTAACCAAAGCAGCCTCTTATCATGATCATTTTCATCATTACAGCAGAAAAGAAAGGTTACTGGGCTAATTCTAGTTGCAGAAGCAACTAATACTCTGTCCAACTGCTCTCTGCAAGTGTGGATTCTGCCCTTGGGAGCCAGTAAATGGCAAAGTGCTTCTGCTGGGAATGCAGAAGTAGCAGTAAAGCTGGCTAGATAAAACAACAAAAACAGCCCTGCCAAAGAGGACAACAAGTAGCTTCAGCAGGCATCAAGCTAACTGTGACTGGTTAGCTTGGTGTGAACATGCCAACGTGAGGCAGGCTCACACTAATGCTCCCTCACAACTGGCAAGGCTGTGGTGGTGGATGCACTTGGTGCAGAGCTATCTCCCTTGTAAGAAGTCCCACGTTATATTATGTCTTGCAATGGTGCATACAATTATTTACTTGCAAAGTAAGTTAAAGTAAAAGATGCTGTGCTAATTACTGGGCACTTGACCTGAGAAAAAGATTTAACTGCATGTAAAAAAAAAAAAAAAGGACAAGCCACTAACTCATTGATATTCTTGTTATTGAGCAGCCTGGTCTGGTGGGAGGTGTCCCTGCCCATGGCAGGGGTGTTGGAATTAGATGATCTTTAAGGTCTCTTCCAACTCAAACCATTCTATTCTATGTTTCTATATCACAGGTTCATCAACATCTATTTTAACTGGCCTTAGGCCAGAGCCATTCACTTATACTCGAACCTTAGCCCTACACATAGCTAGAATGATCAACTTGGGACTGATTTGGAACATCCACCAGGAGACACCTTAGCTAGCGGGCCTTGGCCAAAAATTTGAGTGGTGAGAGGTCATTGCCCTAATTCTTATTAGGAGAACTATCACATGCTCACATAAAACTTCTTGTCACAGAAGAAGGACAACATTTGTCCACCATCTTAGCTAACTTTCATCCTGATGAAACTTCAAATGCTCTAACAATCGTGCAGTAGTAGTTTCTGGCTGAAGAAATTCACTTGAATGACGTAGAATTCTCTCAGGGAGTCAAGCTCTGAAGAACGGAATAGCTTATGTGATTTTTGGGAAAACAGCAGCTGAACACTACACTCTGAAGTTCTAGATCCCAATTAAATGCAGGCTATCAACTGGTTCTTAGCTTCACCTATAGCCTCAGCCATACCCCAATGTAACAAGGCCACAGTTTGCTTAGGTAACCCCAGTGGAGAAAACCAAAGCTGTACCATTGATACTCTTGTAGCAGGTCATGTGAGGAATAGGTGTGGGCTATAGAAAAATCTGTAATATCAAGTTCATTCTTTGAATATATGTAAGCATTCAGTCTTCGGTCTGAATCTATTACCCTGAAATAGCAATGAAATCACTAATAAACTGTAAATGTAGAGTGTTGTGCCACTCAGCCCTTAAGCCATGCTGAGTTTGGATCCCCCCATGAGGTGGAGGACTCAGAGCAAATGTGTTGGATTGCATTTAAACAGATGAAGTCTGGTGGCAAAGCCACAACAGACAAATCAGATCTGTGTTCATGCAAGGAAAAAAATTTTGTTCGCTGAGATGCACAAAACTGAATAGATGCCTATTAAAACAAAGTGAGGTGAGACACAAGCATTTCCCAAAGCTAGGTAACTCTGCCACAAACCAGTAAACTTTCATCTATCTGCAGGTCTCCTGCTGAGTAACAGGAAAGTCACACTGACATCTGTGTCAATTTTTAAAGCCTCCTGCAAAGTTCCTTGGCAAACACCGATTTTCTTATTCATCTGAGCTTCCACTGAACTGAAACCAAAGCCTTCTTTGTTCCATTATACCATTAGCATGTCTCTGTCCATCTCAAAGTAGACAATTACTCTAAAGCCTAAAGGAAAAGTTCACATAGGCGAACAAGAGGTCATCTGCACTTCAGTGGCAATGAAATGGATTTTATTTTAAATGTATTTACTGGTTTTTAAAAAGATATTAAAATGCACATCTGTTTACTCCCAGATGCCAAAAAATACCCATGATGTGGCTTCCAAATTACTTAGCAGCGTCCTGCTCACAATGTGACTCAGGACAAAGAAAAACTTATCAAAATGAACAAAACAAAATCAACATACAAACCAACCAAACAAAAAAACCCCAAATGCATAAATATTCAGCTTAAAGAAAAAAAAAATCAGTAGGAGGTGGTAAACACAACACTGCGCTGTGTATTCCTTGGATCCAGAACCAGGCATGTTAACACTGCTGAACTTTGCAGTAGTACTAACTCCCGTTACAAAAGCTGAAAATTCATCCCACAGAAGAGCTCTTTGTATTTCCTGGAAGCATTCAGGGGCAGGAAAGAGAAGAAGAAATTACCTGTTGCCCTGCAAATGGCAGAGGACCCAAGAGACTAGGAGACCAAAAAGGCCCCAAGATGCGGTATTCCACCTGTATTGCCACGTGCAATTGGCCAGTCCTATTGAGCAATCATCTCACTCCAGCAAGCAACCACTTCAACTAGCTTTCACTGTATGGATGTTTCCTTGGAGACCACAAAACCATCACTTATGGCAGAGCACCAAGGAGAGAAGAGTCCAGAGTGCAGTTTATGGCCCACAATATCAAGAACCCTCGAAGAGCTGCCAAATGAACTCTCAGTTTTTCTGATGAGTCTTGAAATAAAAGGGGAATGTTGAAGATTGAAAAATATGCTAGCATTGTACTAGCATTTTAAAAGGTTGAAACAGGATGAGAAATGTCAGTCTTGTCAGCCTGACATTGATTCCAGACAAAATAATGAAAAAGCTGATATCAGACTCAGTTAATAAAGGATTAAAGGAGGACAGTGTAATTACTGCCAATCAAGACAGACTTTACAGGAAAATATAACTTGTCAAACTACCAACACTTTTTGGTGTGATTACAAGTTTAAACATTAAAAGTAACAATGTTGATGTAATATATTTTCACATGATGCTTTATTTTGTGCCAGAAAGCACTGTGATGTAGTGTATCAGATCAGCTGATAGGTCTAAACTGTACCAGTAGATAACGAGGCAGGCAGGAAGGTGCTACAGGGACTCACTGTGGTTCCAGTGCTACATGCAAATTAGGCTGCTGGCATGGAGACATCTCCGTCTGTCATGTTGACTAGTATTGCTTTGTTCTCCCCCTAAACTTCCACCTACTCTACCCATCTGCTGCCACTTCTCCTATAGTTTGACTGGAAGTGCCTTGGTGCAGGGATGGCCACCGGTCCCTGGCTAGCGCAAAGGGCTCTCTAATTCTCACCTAAACCTGCCCAGCACGTCAGAGTCATTCTGCCAAACCCACTGTGCCACTGTACTAGCCAGTCTGCTTAGATAACCTGAAATTTTTAGAGGTTCATTAAGTCAGACAGCTCTAAGAATTTCTTTACAAGGCAGCCATCCCTAGCATGGAGCTATTATTTGTAACAGTTGCATGAGAAGAATACTTAAACAACAGAATGCTTTTCATATAAAGCAGAGAGCTGAAAGTGAATGTGGACAAAACCTGACAGCAAAAGCTTTGACATTAGATTTAGTCATCACACCGAAGTCATTCACACATCCATCAGATCTGTCTGCTGCTTTGATTTCCTCTCCGCACAGAGCAGTAAGTGGGGCAGGGGGCAGGAGCAGAAGTGTAATTGTGGTTTTTTTTTCCCAAACAACAGCTCTCACTCATATTTAACCACCAAAATGTACTGTCAGGTTTCGGAAAGCTGCCACATTAGGAATACAGGGGCTTTTGGCATCTTTTCTCAAATGCTGCAGAGGTTACATAAGAAATACATTTGGCATTTATGCATTTAAACATAATTCACAAATGACAGTTTGCATACATGGTTGGATGAAGCACTGAGGCACTCAAGCTTAGATTAGCTTGTGTTAACAGGAAGATAAGATGATCAACTTTTCCCTCAGCCAAGGCTGGCAACCTCACCCTCACTACCAGGCCAGAGTTAAAATATTTTTGAGCTTGAGTAGAGGTTTTTCACTACGACAGTGAAGAAAGAACTACCACAAGCTTCGGCACAGGCTAACTGAAAAGGAAAGCATATTATCAGCACTGCAACTTTCAATGGCTCCAAAATACAAAATGCAAGAAGACAATGCTGCTGACCCAACATAAGGAACACAAGAAATTCTCTGACCATTCCACAACTGCAGCCTCATTTTTAGGTCTCATCTTTTATGCCTCCATCTAATATTTACAACGTCTACTCTCCTGGTTTCTGCAACACATAAACATGTTTTTGAGCACAAATGTAAAAAACATTTTGAAAGCTGAAAGCACAGATACAAGCTAAAATAAACAGAATATTAAAACAACGTATCACAAGCAGCTGCTGCATTAGCATAATTAATTTTTTAATTTAAGTCAATGAAAGGCTTTACTGTGGAGTCCCAGCCGTTCTAGTGTGAGGTTACATGACACTGTAGGAACCAACAAACCTGACTTCTTTAAGCAGACTCAGCACAGTGCCATACAGAAAAGATTGATCTTGTTTTTTTTTAAAATCCCATGATTACAATTCCTACCTTCTTTTCTTAATCTTGGCATACACACAACAAACAGCAAGCACGTGTATTTGGGGGCTCAAATTCCCCAAAGCATGCAAGGAGAAAAAGTGAGTCTGTTTCCCAGCCAATAAGGAAGAGGCAAACTACAGGGAAGGCTGAAGGAGGGTTGAAGGCAGGTGTCTCCAGCAAAGCAGGGCCACACAAGAGCTCTGCAGTGTTGCCTGGCAGCAAGAAATTATCTGCCAGTGTGCTGTTTCCACGTGCCACAGCCAGAGCCCACACAGGCAGCAAGTATGGGAAAGTAGGCACGTCAGCTAAAGCTACAGGCTGGCTCCACTCGTTCCTAAGGAAAAAAAAAAAAAGCAGAGATCATAGAATCACCAGGTTGGAAGAGACTCACCGGATCATCGAGTCCAACCATAATGCTTCAAAGGATAGCCTTTGGCCAAGCTCTTACTATTAGTGCAACAGCAAGGTCTATGAACCACACTCAAACCAAAATGTCCATAGAGATAAAAGTACAGGAGATGCCAGAAATCTGTTACCAAAGACCAGACCACTGCCATATTAAATTAGCCATGCAAAATCAACTGCAGTTCCACTACAGAACACTGGGAAAAATCCAACGAAAACTCTTAAGAACAGGTTAGATAAATTCTGACCAAAATGGTTTAGATATAGTTAATCATGCCTTAAGATAAGGAAAACGGTCACACAGTAACCTTTCAACATGCTTTCACTGGTGATCCTGTGATTACCTACAGGAAGGAAGAGAACCACATACCACCTACCTATCCATACAGCATCCCTTGTTCTCCTTCAAGCTTCAAGATGACTCCCCTGCACTGGGGTTAAATTACACAGCAACGCAGACCCAGACAAAAAAAGACTCACCCTCAAGATGTGTGTCATCTACAACCATCTCATTCATGAACTGCCAGAGTGCCACACTACACTCCCCCCCATCTCCTTTTCCACCTCCGCGTGCCCTTTAAGGCTCCCAAATGCCTGTGTGCTGTATGTGGTGACAGCTGAGTTTTTTAATATGCACTTATTAAGATCCTGATTGAATCCCGCATTGCCTTGTGTACGTCTTGTCAGCCGGAACACGAACAAGGCACCCTATAATTCAATTAGAAGGACTTGCAGCAAGCTGATGATTAGTCTGTCAGGTTGTTAAGAAGACGACATTGAGGAATACAGAAAGAAGTTAAACAAAGGGAAAATTGCTAACAGCACCCCTTCCTGATTCACATAGCTACTCTCATACACAAACTTGAGCTGTGGAATCTGCAATGCCAAAACACTTGAACGACAACTCGCCACATCACTCCAGCAGTCCTCTCCCATTTCAGGCAACTTAAACAGAACCTCAAAAGTTGGAATTAGATTTTTTTCCTCATGCATCCTCCTCTGCTCACTCACAAGAAAAATACCACTAACTTATAAGACTATTGCAAACAAGGAAGTCTCATTACCTGCCAAAACCCTGTTGACAGAAGAATGAGTGGCCAAGCCAGGCTGTCCCCTTTCATGGAAAATCCCAGCATAAGGCAAGTACTCTGGCAGCAAGAAGCGTCTGCAAAACAAAGACAGTAAGGTTACATGGAGAAAGACATCCCAGTATTCTACAGCCCTGGACAGCAAGGGCAATTACTTTGAAGAAGTATTCTATTCTATAGTCTATTCCAGTAGACTAACATAGAGGGAAGGCTGGACTCCTGTTATTCACCAACCACTTCACTGCCTCAAACAAAAGATAAGTTAGAGATTATATCCTACTTCGATCAACGCAGCTGTGAAGACCAGCATTAAGCAGACCTCTTGCCTCCCACAATAGCTTTCTAATCTCAAACCAGTACGTGTGCTGAGCATCTCCAGTCGGATTCTTTTCTCCTCCTATTCTGCCTTCACACCATAGCCACAGGCTGCAGGTGAGAAGCAGTAAGACTATACTATCCTTCAAATGCCACAGGATGAGCTGATCATACTAATGTGCCATCTCAGTGGACCCAGAAATTGAAAACCAAGAATATAGCAGCCCTGTGCAAGAGAAGGAATGCATCTGAAAGCACTAGAGGGCTGTACTGTAACTGGTACCTCCAGGATTTCCACACTTTTTTTACTTACATGTACAAGCCTTACCTTGGGACAAAGCGCCCCAGCGATGGTGCAGACATGCGGGCATTGCGGGGAGCTCGGTGCCTGGATCGGTCTCCATTGTCCCTTCAGCAAAAGAAGAAGAATTATTGCCCATTAAAAATACTATGTAATCAAGTATTCTCCAAGAAAACAAAAAAACCCAACAATGTCACTTATTCATCCCGAGTATGCCTGAGGTTTAGTGGTACTTTTGCATTAGTCACATGCTTCTAATGTGAACAGGTTATCTAAAGAGGCTTGGAGCTGCCATCCTTGGAAATCTCGAGACAAGAGCTAGACAAAGCCATGGCTGAGCCAGTCTGATTCTGGCAGTAACAAACCTACAACAAGCAGGAGGCCACATCTGAGGACCTTCAGAACCTCCACCAAACAAAACTCCTGGAACTACATTCATAGGCCACAAGAGGTCCTGTAATTATACAGAATGAAACCTGTAAAGAAAATAATGAGACTCCATCACTGACACTGGAGTTCTGAAACAGACCTCCGCAGTGCTTTATTCTTCATTCAGAGTCTTTGAATCACAAGGAAACTAAGTATTCCATATGTAACACACTAGCAGCACATTCCTAACCCAAGCTGCGCATTTTTTTTTTTTGTTTGCTTTTTTAAAGTCAGTGAGAAAGAAACGTGGGCTGGGAAGAAAGTCCATTACGTGGCTGTTTCCCACACACTTGAGGAACCAGGAACACAACAGCAGAGGCTGTTCTGCAAAGCTCGTCAGCATTTCAAGCTATTTTACCAACCCCAAATCTAAATCCAAGCTCAAAGTTTCCATTTCGCCTCCCACTGCAGAGGCAGCATACACAGTTCACAGCCAAAGGTGCACCTTGCCCGGAGGCCTCTTTGTAACCAGCAGGGTTCCTGAAATCAGCACCATAAAAGCTATTGCTGTTCTTTTACCAGAGACCTCCAGCCTATCAAGATGTGGATCAATAACGGAAGGAAACCTGCTAGCTCAACTGGAGTGTTGACAGGTCAACTTTTCTTAGTAAAGAGAAAAGACTAAAGGGAAAAGGAAGTATCATGTTCTAGATCTTACCACACACAGTAAGAGCTAGTGAAAGCCAGACGAAAAATACTAGTTTTTGAAATGATGCTGATCAGCTTTTCTCGTAGGGCTGCACTAACATGTTTCTCAAGGTCTGCATATGCTTTGGACATTAACTAGAATTAGAAGATGCTTCTGAAAGGGACATATATGAGCAAGAGGAACAAAAGCAGTACCACACCCTGCAGAATGCTCCAGCTGAAAACAATCTGCAGCAGGTTTCAAAAGGAATGAGGAATTAACTCAGACAGCAAAAGAAAATAAAGGTTCCAAGTCTCCTACAGTCCAAACCAAGAGACCTAAAGCAACTAATTGTTCCAGTTATTTAAAATGCCACTAACCAAAGCGCTTACCACCCACAAAAACATTTTAGGACACACATTTTATAATCAATGAGAATTTCTGATGCAAGAAATCCATCCTGTGCTGTTCCTTTCACTGTGCATACATCCCTCTCCAATAGAAAAAGTCTAAAAGGGAAAGAAACACAGACTAGATTTTTCTTCAGTTTTCACCGTGACAGACAATGCCTCTACTGATTCAAGAGACAGCAATCTATTTTTAAATCTTTTTAAGGGGATATTAAAAACCACCATGTCCCAACTGCCCCTGCCCTATACCTTAAACAGCAGAGCTGAGAAGGAGAAACAGTGATGATTCTTGGAGAATGCTAGAATTCCTCTTTACTGTATGGGAAGTACAAAATACACTCCTCTGTGCTAAAGAGGAATATTACTAAACATTACTCTGAATCACTAATTTACAGAGTCATTTATATCTAAACTACCATGCTCAACTACATGGAAGAATGTTTTTAAGCGTCTTGTGCCGAAATGCTAGAACAGCTGATATTACCCCGGTGCCAGCTGAAGATTATTTCTGCACCTTCTAAAAAGGAAAATAAAAAACCCCTACAGATCAGTGAAAATGGGTGGCACTTTGTGTTATTTCTGTACCACATAGAGCCTGCTGACAGAGGGAGGACAGCAGATGTTAGCATGACTACAGTGCCAGCGTGAAGCAGGCAAGAAATGAGAAGTTTCCAAAGTTTTCTAAAGCACTGGTGAAGATCTAATGCTCTACTTTCTATTTAGTGTCTACTACCTACAGACTCATTAGGTAATGATTTCCAGTGGATATTTCATTAATGTAACCTGCAAAAGCAGATCCTTCAGAGCGTGTGTCTACATAGAAAAACCCCTCTTCTGTAAAGCAACTCAATAACCTTGCAAGCGAAAATGAAACAAGAATGTACCACAGCCAAATGTTGTAACACAGCTAAGATGATGTCTGGCAAGGCCCTTTGTTTTAAGTGCACAAACACATACGAATAGCACAGGAGAACTTTTGTAGTGAAACAAGATTAATGAACTAAGCAATGCATTGAGCAAGATGCTGAGGAAGTATCAGAAGTAATCAGTATGTAAGGTGGCAAGGGAGACTGTAATTATTATCAAACTAATTTGTCTCAGGAGGAAAGCTTCAAGAATCAACAAATGATCAAAACGACTTTAAGGATCTGGCTCAAATTTCAGGTTACTCATAATTTGTTCACATACCAGTGTAGGACAAATCAAAACAGCAACATGGAAAATAATGCTATTTTTCCCCTACTAACTCTTAACAATAACATAGAATGCAACAGGAAAAGAAAGCAATTCCCAAACACTCAGGAGACTTCTGGACCTTTAATAGAGTATAAGAAAGATGAAAATTTGTCCTAGACCAGGTAAGACAGTCAAATCTCCTTGATTTTTTCTGCCATTGTTTCACCTGCTTGTTGAGAGAAAAGTTGACCAATTTAACTATAACAGGGTGGCAAAGTCAGCTCTGACAACAGAGATGGAAATGCAAAACTCTGCATCCTAAATTTTGGGGAAAGGCATTCTTTATCATCTGGTAACTTGGCTACTGCATTAATCACTGAATGAATACAGAAGGTAGCCAAGACTGTCAGAAAGGAAAAAAGCTATGTTCTGCTTTTCTATCTTGGCAAGCTCTCTCTAATGTTTAGAGATTGTTGTATCAGGAAGTGAAATTAAACACACAGCATGGGATTTCTAATGCAATCTGTTGGTCTAACTGTTCCCATCGTAGTCAATATTAAAACTCCCACTAACTACACTGCCAACAGAATTAGGTCAACAATGACCATTTTGGAAAGCCATTTAATTGTCAGAGCTAGCACCAGTAATGACATGCAAGTTTTTAAGAATCAAGTTATATCAGACCAAGCCAATTGTTCCATATTTTCAACATTTTATCATGTTTCATGTGATTCAATTTAAAATGCTAAATCAATTTCTGTTGCGGAGGTTAGGCACTTGCATACAACAGAAATGCTAAATAATTGGTTAAGTAGCATCTACTAATATCCCTAAGGGATGGCACGGGATTCAGTTGCACCATCTTGATGTAACAGAAAAAAAGACAATAACATTTTCTCAGTACTTCAAACGTTAAGTAACTCTACTTGCTTGCTATAAATTTAAGAATGCAGGAGGTTACTTCAGAGGAGACGGCACAGAAAGCAAGAGTAGCACAAAGCACGAAGGGCAGGAGCAGCATAAAGATCATATCTGGAGTTCAGAGGAGGTTACCAGAAAATGTAAACTTATTTGGTTTTAGCATTTGCTCAAGTCTGACCCTAGGTCCTCTAAAAAGAGAACCTGGAGGATGTCATATTAAGCTGGCCACACTAGCGACAGAAGAGATCCTGAAGTCTAGCAATTTAATTCACAGGATTCTCTACCGATGTAGACAGAGACAGATGTTGTATCCCGAGAAGAGTGTACTCACAAGAGCTGTACAAGACAGTGTGTACTATGTTTTACAAAGGGTATAGAGGTAGGAAAAAAAGGTGGTGAGGGAAACATTACATTTGCTGGTGACTGTAAGAACATGTCAATCATTTTGCAGCACCATCCTCATGGATAAGGGACATAGTGTTGGGAACACTATGAAAAAAAGTTAACTACAGGCTTTACAACTGAAAGGAGCAGCTAATACGAGATGATGTTAAAATTCCATTTTGTCCTCTGTCCAATCCTGCAAGATACTGACCATCTCCTATAAATGAAGTTAAGTAAAATTGGGAGAATTTCTAGGAAACAAGACTCAAAACAGAGTTAAACACAAAATGAACAAAACTTTGGCATTCTGAATACTTCAGTGAGGTACAGGTATCCTAAATGACAAAAGGAAAAGCCACACCACAAATTGTTTGTAACTCTGCAGAGACACATAATAGCTGGAATAACACCTCCTGGATGAGCAGGACTGGTCTCTTCATCAAAAACTATAGGTTCTGTCCAGTATATGCTACTTTACACACAGTCCTTAAGTCTTAGAGAAGTTGTAAACTTAACCCAGGAAAAGGGGACAACCCTACTTAAGGCTCTGAGAACAAGGGTATCTCACCTAAAAACAGGATTAGGTTTGAGAGAAAAAGATTTAAGGCAATTGACTTATCTCTGAGCAGAGACACTTTTCCCACAAGCAGATGGAAATAAGTAAGTCAGGAGCACTGGTTCTATGAAAAAGGATACAAATGTATTGACATCCACAGACATTAGAACGATAAAAACTCTGAATTAAAAGAACATACATAACCTGGTAAAAATTAAAGGTACAAATATAAATTTATCTACTGATCTTGGAAGGCTATGGCCATTATGGAAGAAGTACTTAAGGCAGAACAGAAGGAGACAACAAGAAACAAGAAAATTTAAGCAAGAAGAAGCATCTGCTACGAAAAAAGTCTTTCCTGGCACTAAATGTATGAAGACTGTGGAGCAAACTCCTGAGTATAACACTAAAAGCCAAACAAAATTGAAAAATAAAAATATTAGAGAAACTGCAAAGAACAATGCTGCCCGGCTGGACAGATAGGATCCAGAATAACAGATTTCTAATATTGCTACTTAATACAGTAACTGCTAAAGTTGGGTAAGTCACTCAAGACATGGTGCCTTTCCATCTTCCTATGCTCTTTTAAAGGCTAAAATGCCAGTCTTTCACCAGCAGCTTTTTCAAAGGAACACCAGGGAAAACTTACATCTATTTATAAGCTAAAACTTGCTATAAAACAGTAGACTGCTGAGTTCCTAATGGCTCTCCTGACCAGAGGGAAACAAATCCCCAGCCTTGATTACCTCTCAGAGGGCTGTTCAGGGGAAAATGTATTTACAAGATTAAAAATGGCACTTCAGAAGATCAAGTGTTTCAGTGAAGCACCGCATAAGAGAGGATTTATCACCTGGTCAAGAGAAACAGAAGTGCTTGCCTGTTAAATACCGAGGATTAACTGCTTCAGAGAAAGACTGATTTGGAACTACAATGAAGCACTCACTCTCATCTAAGCCCAGTATCCAGCTATCTCTATTTTAATGACCTCACCGTTTCATGGGCTCACAAACTGATCATAGAATCATAGAACAACCAGGTTGGAAGAGACCCACAGGATCATCGAGTCCAACCATTCCTATCAAACATGAAACCATGCCCCTTAGCCACCGCGTCCACCCGTGCCTTAAACACCTCCAGGGAAGATAAATCAACCACCTCCCTGGGCAGCCTGCGCCAGTGCCCAATGACCCTTTCCGTGAAAATCTTTTTCCTAATGTCCAGCCTAAATCTCCCCTGAGCTTGAGGCCATTCCCTCTTGTCCTGTCCCCTGTCACTTGGGAGAAGAGACCAGCAACCTCCTCTCTACAACCTCCTTTCAGGTAGTTGTAGAGAGCAATGAGGTCTCCCCTCAGCCTCCTCTTCCCAAGGCTAAACAACCCCAGCTCTCTCAGCCTCTCCTCATAAGGCCTGTTCTCCAGCCCCTTCACCAGCTTCGTTGCTCTTCTCTGGACTCGCTCCAGAGCCTCAACATCCTTCTTGTGGTGAGGGGTCCAGAACTGAACACAGGATTCAAGGAGCAGTTTCACCAGTGCCAAGTACAGAGGGAGAATAACCTTCCTGGACACCTCTTAGAGTAAAACCGATACATTCCACAGCTACAGTGAGCCATTAGAAAACAAAAACATCAGAGGCCAGAGGAAGGCTGAGAATGCCTACTTCCCAGCCTAGACCTGGAACACGAGTATTAAGGAAACCACCGCATTCAGTGTTTCATACAAAAAAAAAGGGGGGGGAGGCATTCAACACTACAGCTACCTTTCCTTCAAGATCCATTAACTAGCCATTTTCAAACATTCATCTAAACAAGAGCATGACTAGAGATAACATTACTATGGCTAATTTGAATCACTCGCAAACTTCACAACCGGTACTCACTGAAAACAGTTTGTCACAGAAACATACAATCAGCTGCCCCATCAGGCTCCAATATTGGAATAAAATGTCAAAAGTAAGCACCAATGTCTTCTTTCTTTCTTTCTTGTATGTGTTTCTGTTGGGTTGGTTGGTTGTTTTTTTAATATTTCACGTTGTTATGCTACTACTCTTCCAATGGAAACAGAAATTATAAAGTAACTGCACAAGTACCACTAATGTGTTAGACCTACAGGCTTGAAGAATGCTAACCACTGCCTGCTCTGCATGGCCAGCAACAAACTATTAACTGCTTGCTTCCTAATCATTCTCCTTAACACCAGACATTACCTACTAGGTGACCTACTTTGACTCGAATTTCACAGACACTAAATAAAATCAAAAAAGAAAACATTGAACACAGTTCATAAGCAGCAGAAAAAACTCAGACATACCATCTTGACATCAAAACTGTTTTTACAAGCCCGAGCAAACAACAGTATGGGATATGACATGAGCTTTTCTAGCAACTGGTATCTTTCAAATGGCACTCACTCTTTCACTACCCATCTGTGAAGACACTTGCCTTGCTGGAATGTGACTTAATGGCAGAACAACATTATGCTGCAGAGGTTAGCAATATCCTGCCATACTGCTGCAAGGAAATCATCATTGCCTGTCACTGCATCCAGGCAGTATTATTAAGCATTAAGACCAAGATAAGAGGAATATAAAAGACTGTCACAAAAGATAAAGATAAAAAGAATAGGGAAAATGAAGCTGCAGGCTACTATGAGTAGATCACAAGCCAAGCTAAGACTATCACTAATCCTTGAAAAATGAAGTTCAAAGAGTAGATGCAATACCATTCCCATTCATCCAGAACTTGTTAGCATTCTTAGCCTGCAACCATGTTTAAGATGTTGAAAATAATTAACATAAATTGCTATTTCTCTGGAAGCAACATCCCAGTGCTAACTGCTTCAGAAACCTGTAACAGAGATGAATATAAAACAACAAACAAAAAAACCCCCAAAAGCTAACTAAGTAAAAACCAACAGAAAGTGACCACCGACTTCCACAAAAATCACGTCTGCCTTAAAAGTCAGTTTTGAGATGGTCCATCTTCATCAAAAACAACAACATAAATCCACGAGACCCAAGAACCAGAGGCAGAGGAACCGGCATCAAAATCACAGATAAAGGAGCTCTGGGAAGAAAAGGCAGGTAAATACAGCAAATAGCACTCCTGCGTTTAATATTTTGATCTGCACACAAATTGCTAACAAGGATATTATTTGTAGCTGCTCAAGTGAGACAGATAAATTGGCCCAACTAAGACTTCCAGAAAGAAATCTTTGCTTTTTCTGCAGCATACTGATGTGCCACAGTTCCTAAAAATCTATTCCCATTTGCATTTAAGTGACACAAAAAGCCCATACAGATACTCACATCTCCTACCATGCCTTTTGTTAACCTCAAATGTAAACATCAGGATAACAAGGAGTAAAATTTAAAAACACAGCCCAATTGCTTTTGGAAATGTTCAGATATGCTACCTTTCTACTACTACACCAAAAGGCTACTACTGATCAAATCTCTCTTACCTACCTTTGTTGTGCTCTATCAGAACTTAGTATTCAGCATCCCACCTACCCCGAGGCGTCAGCTTAAGTTATAGTCACTCTGCAGAGTAAGCCTCTTTCCTTGCCTCTGGGATTCCCTATGTCTCTATCTGCACAAGGACAAAACTTATCTCGCTGTTCTGGAGCTGTAGATCAAAAGCTCCATACTTATTTCAAGTCTTGCAAAAAAAACTTTAGCCATTCCAATCTCCCCTTTCTCCTGCCAAGAAAACCTGGCTCCTATTTGAAAGGGTTTCTTCTGCAGAAATTCAAGGTTGTCACAGGAAGGAAAAAAAACACTCTGAAATTCAGAAATGCATAACATACAGCTGGGAAGGAGAGTAGTAAAAACCAAGATTGGCTGTACAAACAGTACGAGTTCTACCCATGCACCCATGTAGTTGGTGTTCTAAAAGGAAATCAACAGAAGCACTGTGAATTGATTGCATTTCTGCAGATTAGTGCTCCTACTGCTCTGTGCATCTAGCAAACAATGATATAGAGTCAGACTGAAAAGATAGAGACTGTATTCAAACATGAGCATATGATTCCTTCACAAGGGTAAGGAGGAAATTATTTCAGTAAATGGTAACCTTCAACCTCTCCCTCCTCACTCAAATACTCCAAAATCTCTGTCATTTAGCAAACCACTTGCTTGTTCTCACCCTGACATACTACTCCCTCCCTGAAACCCACTTCCATTACTCCCCTCGAGAAGCAACACTGAGAACAGAGTCCAAAACCAAACCTACCACCCAAGTGCTCACTACTGAGTAACCACACTGCCGCAGCTGCTATTTCCCTTTCTCTCTCTCACTGCATTACATTAGTTCAGATCCAGCCGCTCCCAGCCAGCTGCTAACTAATATTTTCAGGTCCCACTGCAAAAGTCTAGGTTCTTAAAGAAGCTGACAAGAAAAGATATTTTAAATGAAGGCATTGCAGAAGAAGGGACATTGCCTGAGTATCTCACATGAACATCTACTCGGCCATGCACTTTTCTCCTTAGTACATAAATAAACAAAATAAACCAAAATACCAGCTTGACGTGGAGCACTGACATGACACAAATCAGACTTCCAAACCAAACACAACCTATAGAAAAGGCCAAAAAATCTACCATACTATTGTCTGAAATAAATGAAAATCATGTTCAAGAACTTACAGCTCTGACTGTTAGCTGGCAGGTTGTGTGGCAGGAACTTAGATACAGCAGTTCTTGCTGTAAAAGTGTCAATAAAGCAACCCAAAATGGCATAAAACAAGCATGGCTAATACTCATGTGCCTTATACACTTATGAAGAGATGCCTGCAAGACATGTATCTGAGAAACCGCAAGTCTTGGTCCAGAACATGCCTTAAATGACAGGATTTTAAGTTGACAACAAAGCTAAATAATGTTACCCTGAATCTTATACGTTTCCCATAAGTCATTCATCGTTTCTGCAAAGAAAGAGCCTGCTTCCACAAAACCGGAATGCTCATTACTATCTCGGTAAAACAATCCTACAGTGCTCATGTTCTCTGTCTGGGTGCTCAGTGGTGTCTCAAAAGAAATTAAAAAGATAAAACATCTGAATATGATTTTCAGGCCTGTGAGATAAAGCCCTTCTTGCTGTAGGGAGACAGTACAGACCAACACAGACACCCAGTCTGTGACAATGGCACAACTGAATGGATCCACCCCAGCACAGATCCTCCTGGGAAGAAGGAAAAAGGAGAGGACAGAAAAGCGAAAAGCTGCAAACATTAAGAGTGTCATCTCCAAGCCACTTTATATCTATATATTATACCAGGCAACCCACTCTCAAAAGCAGATAGAGGAGTCATCCACAGTCAAGCCTTTAGCCTTGTCTTGAAAGTCTTTACAGAACTAGGGAAGGATTTGAGCAAGGCTTTCAAACAGCAAGCTGGTGCACTCTACTATATATCTGCTTTTCAGTCTGACAGATAAAAATCAGCCTATATTTGTGTATTTGTTACCATGCCATGAAGACAGAAAGGAACAATAGATGGTCAGAATTCATCTGCAGAAACACCTTCACATTCTGATTACGGTGACTGATTTAGAATTGCAGACAAAAAAAAAATCAGCTTTGTGCTATCCAAGGAATCCTAGGAATATCACCCAGTCTCCAGCATCAGAACTGTCCTACACCAAAGGAAATCTCTAGCAGAGACTCAAACTCATTGAAATCAGATGAAAAGAGAGTTTAGCCCTAGAAATCTACATTTACTATGTGATCCAAACATCAGGTATTGAAAAAAAGACCTTGAAATTAGAGAGTTCAATATCTACGTCTTGTCTATAACAAAAACTATTCTTACCAGTTATGCTGGAAGACTGAAATGACATCACTCTCCATTCAGAGATTCTTATCCCAGAATCCTTTTCATTTTAACTTAGTATTCTGCTAAAGCTAACCTTAAAACCCACTCATATCAATTTATCTGTTAATAACCGAATATTAAAATCTGTATAAGTACATTAAAAAACTATACCAAATGCTTTCACACAGATATGACTAAGTTTACAGTTGTCAGTTGTATTCAATAGGCAGCAAGATAACAACAGTGACAGGTTAAACACAAGCAGCACATGCAGAAAGGTAATGTCTTATTAAACCAAATAATACAGGTATAGCATGTGTTTCCCTCCTCCTCTCCTGTCCATAAAAACTAGTGTAATAGCAGGATATTAGTAATACCTATAAAAAAACACTACTTCACATTCTTAGGCCAACTATTGTGATCACAGACTAAACACGTTTATAAATTAATGCAAATGAGACTCAGGAGAAATAGCATGAGGAGAGACTTTAGTTCAAATTTAGAGGCCATATGCTTACACACACTGCAGAAATCAAGTTTTTCATGCCCCTTACTAGATCATTAGGTAAGCAAAGCTGAAAAGACGTAATAATGAAACTCTGAGGAGGAAAAAAAACCCCAAAACTCAGAACCCTATAAAAGATGAAAGCTGAGAAAGGCTTGTCTCCCAGGTACCCTGCACAAGCACAGGGCTCACTCCTTGCCCAGAGCTCTATATGTAGTTAAACCAACTGGTGTTTAATGCCCCTTACACCTTTCTCCTGATCTCTAAGGAAATGAAAGAAGAGAATATTTACAAATTACATTAACCAGTTTAGAAACATAAAACATCAAGGCAATTTGCTATAGCTTTTACATTAATAAATAAATAAATAATCGCTGGATTCCAGAAGAAAAGCATTGAGCACATTAGCAACTCCCTGTCCTACACCAAATCTGGAGAAGCAGCAAAGTCAGAGCATTTAGATCCGGGAAAGAAAGAAACACAAGACTTTGCCCAGATGAGCAAGTAAAGGAGTGGTACAGGAACCAAAAGAAGAAGCAAGAACTCTGTAGAAGAGATTTCATTGTGAAGTGTCAGCAGAAGAAATCAAATGAGGCACAAGACAATTTCCAGGTCTAAAGGCCCCCGCACAGCAGCTCCTCTAATCAGGCAGAACAAATAATGAAGCAGAGAAGGAAAAAAAACAGCGTGTCTGGAATGCACAGACCAGAGTTCAACATGAAATATTCAGCCAACAAATTCAGTCACTGCACAGTACGGAATAAATACTTTGTTCTGCTCACTATGAAATGCAAGACAACCTTAGCACAGCTGATTGAACAGCTTCCCTGACTGGGTGCTCTTACTGTGTGAACATTATCTGCGGGGGAACACACTTCTCTGCAGGCATTTGCCTCGCTCTGCAAATGAAGAACTTGCCATCTTTTCTTCTCCCAGCAGAACAAGCCACTTCAGACAAATGAAATGGGATAATGGAAATATTAAGGTCTATGCTCGCAACCCGCCTCACAAAATGGGCCCAGCAGCCACCATATTTCTGCTCTTCCAGACCACAAAGCTGCCTGGGAGAAGCTACTAGGCAGTCAATCTTCTGCATTACCTCCCCTCATTTATGTCATGTACCAACAAGGCCACAATGACAGGGAAGGCATTCACTCGCCCTGTACTTCTGAATATTTAAGTGTTGGAGCATGAAATGACAGTTCCATAGAACAACATTCTATGGGAAAAAAAAAAGTCTACTACCACTTACAAAGTCAGAAAGGTATTAATTACCTGCTTTTCTGGGAATAGCTAGTGTTATCAGTGTCGTTTGTAAAGGGACTTCACCTTGACACAAAGGACATGGAGCTTTAACAATATGCCATCTCAAGTACGAGCCACTGCAGCAAGTGAACATCAAAGTTATGATAGTAGCAAAGTTGACAGCATCCTCTGCTGGCAGCAGCAATACAAAAGCCCAAATTTTTGAATTCACATCTCCCATTAAACACCCCTGTTACTACACTACCACCATACACTACACACTACTTCTATGACTGTCCTCAGAATCACACTGTATTTTAATCACAATATTTAAGGTACCCAGGGAAAATCATGTATTTAAAAGGAAATGGCTGCAAAGAGACTAGAAAGGTCATATTCTCTTTTCTGCTAAGACGGATTTTAACCTAAATTCCTGACGTTTTGGTCTCTATGCCACCTAAACAATCTGTTACTATACTTCCATTTTATTGGAAAGGGGTTGCAATACACTTCTTTGCTGGGATTACTGGGTATAACTGAAAGTCCAAAAGTTTTTGCTGGAGAGCTGACTTAAAAAGTTTGTCAGGAGAACCACTCAGGGGAAAATAGTGGCTTATAGGAGTGCTCTTCTAAGGTTAGGATATGGAGTCACTTCTCACTTTGACATGAGGCCATTTGCTCCCCTTAAAGAAAACTAAGCCTTAATTTAGCACAGACTCACAATCACCAAATCTTCCAAATGAACCAGTCCTAGGAACTTCAGTTATTTTGACAAAGTTGCACAGATAGAGCAAGTAGAAGTAATGGAACACAACTGGCTGCCTCTTGTAGCCTTAGACCAAAGAACCAAGTCCTGCAAAGCTTCTTAGTCGTTCCTGTTCTATCTCAAGACTTAATGGCTCTAATAAACTTTTCACTCCTCATCTGTTCCATGGGAGAAGAAGATTCTCCTTTTCTCTATTTAACCAGACTTTTAAATCTGGTTAGATAGCCTTATGTGTTGAAGGTAGCCTAAATTATTCTTAATTTTCATAAGAGAAATGACAAGACCCATTTGTAGCAATCACTGCTCTAGTTGTTGATTGCATAACTTAACCTGTTACTACTGGAAGCCTGAGGCAAACAGTAGGAAGCCACAAACTAGCTTTGTACTGACAACAGCCTCAAGCAAGAGGGCAAGGCAGCATGCACACTTACTCAAAATCTTCAAATTCCAGATCGTTTCCCTCTACAGATGGACTTGAGTTCTCTGAAGTGGAAGAAGAGGAGGAGGAAGAGCGGAGACGGTTTTGTTGATATCTCATAGAGCGCTGTCGAATACTGTCCCTCCGGGAAAGATACTGGATCATCCTCTGAGCATAATACGCAGCAGGAGACAATCTGAGCAAGACACAAATATACAGACGCTCATTACACAAGTACAGAATATCAGCTGGTCCTATTTTTCCTTTTGAGCTCCAAGTGCCAGGACAGTAGCAGCATGTCACAAAACTAGCTGCTTGCATTTTATTTGTATATTTTATTTGTTTATTTTTATATTGCACGACACAGTACCTGTGGACAAAAAGCTCATCCAGAGCAAGGAGAAGTTCGTTTCTCGGGACACTCTGGAGTCCATTGTTCCATTTATTACCAGTTCACACACCTAACTCCAGCTAGCATCCCTGATAAGAATCAAGCCCACTCCCTCGTGAACTCTGCTTGCAATGCCAACAAGCAGCAGTGTTCAAATAAACACTGAAGGAAGGTGCTGTTGTTTGAGGGTACTTATGAAGCACCATAAAGAATCAAACAGGAGGAAAAAAGGTTAAACAGCTTTGCTAAACTACTTTGTAATCCAAATGGTAGGGATTTCATGTAGTAGCAATTTCATCAGATCCAGTAAGCGCATGTTAAGTGCAGCCTTAAAAGCACTGCATCCCACTGAAAGGAAAACCTTCCTCTACAATTAACTCTTAATTCTCTTTCAAATATTACTTTGCCCTAGTCTGTGTAAGCTGTCACACACCAGTACTACCCCCTTCCTTGACACTAGACAGGTATAAACACACTCTTTCTCCTACCCTGTGTATACCCATAACTCCTAGCACATGCTTTCTGTGATGCAGTACTCAAAGTCCAGATATCTCAGATACTTCAATAATCACTTCTTTAGCCTTATCTGTATTGGACTCGAACTCTAATTTAGGGGAAGGACAAGACAATACACACACACACTCCCCCTGTAATTGGACATTAAGATGTCTACTCCTTCAACATTTAGCCTGCCTCCCATTCCATGTGTTTGATTTTGTTCTTCATTCAATTCAAGTTACCAGACTGGTACAATGCAGGTTCATAAAAATATAACCTCATTTCCTCCAAAGGCACTACAGGGAAGGTACTTCTAACAGAGACAGCAGCCTGAATTTTTGGTATACAAATAAAAGCGTGAAGAGCTTTAAACAAAGAAATCTAAAAGAAAACCTCAAAGGAACAGTGAATTCCAGGGGACAGTCTAGAGATGAAAATATACTTATTTGCAGTCACAAAGAATGGTGGCTTGTCTGCCTTAAAGGCAAGCTACCCATCTTCAGAACAGAGTTTCAAGCTAAATTTGTTTTACAGCGAACCTCGGTGTCAGCCATGAAGACATTTAAGGATACCTTTAACTTTATAGCGACCAATACCACACAGTTCCACTGTGCTACACTACAACCAGTGACATGCAAGTCCATAATCAACTCTGATAAGATACGCTTTAGAAGACTTTTTACTTTAGTTTCCCTTCCAGAGCTGTGCTGATTTTATGAGAATGTATCAGGAATAAGATTTTGCTTATATATGGATAACTTTCATATCCACAATAGCACAAGCAGCAAACAATCAGACCATGTTTGATAGAGTGTCCTCCAACTGTCCATAAAGCCATATTGCAATGGAAAACTGCATTTAACATTATTTCTCGTGACTGCTTCCTACAGCAACATGAAAAAACATACTAATTCTCTAAGGGATAGAATGTATTCATGTTGTTTTGGCTGCAGACACCCTTCAAGGGCATTCAGTCTCCCATTCCACCATACATTCAGAGCATATAAGTAAAAGAGAAGTTAGCAAGAAAGAAGGAATTAAGAGTCACATAGACACAAAGAGAGAAAGCCCTCTCCAAAGTAAGCCCCTTTTACCCTTCTAAGGCTGCCATCTCAGTAAAGAGGCAAGATGAGCAGACAGACTACAGGTCAGGGGTCTAAAAACTTAGTCCATACACACAGTTTGTTTAGGATTCCTCCTGGATCTGTTATGCACTTTTTGATGAGTTACAGCTGTTCATGCTTATAACATAGAAGGCTTCACTACACAAACAGCACTTTCGGCTACTCCCATGAAGACTTAATAGGCCAACTATAAAAATGCAAGGCATTACAGCAGTGCACTCAATAAATGAGGACCTGTTCTCTTCTTTGGCCTTTTCAATAAGCCAAAAGCTCTGTACAAGCCTTACAATAGTCTACAGAATAACGTGAGCCTATAGAGAAAAAAAGGAATATTGAAAGTATGAACTGGAAAGTAAGAACACTGGTCTCAGTAGCCCAGCAGTGTAATCACAAACCATTTTTCTTTGCTAATATCACACCAAGGGAGTGTTTTACAGAAGGAAATGATGAATGAGTTTTGCACATGTTTAGTCTTCTCAAATTATGCAGCACATCACAAGCGAAGAAAAACACAATGATGTTTGTTAGAAGAACAAGAAAGAAAAGGCAACAAAGAGTGGCCATAACGGAAGACAAGATATCGTGTGCTGTCAGGAAGCTGAATCTGGCATGTAGACTGCACAGACTGTGAAAAAGATTTTCAAAGAGAAGAGCAGCATAAGTCTGATACAGAGAGAAAGGTGTATGGGATAAAATACAGAAGGGCAGAAACAAACATATTCAAAGCAATAGGCTAAAGCATTAATCTTTGCAGATGAGTGCATGCAGGGCAAAAAATCCCCAAAATTGTATTTGTCAGGCTGTATCTGTCTTTGGAACACAAATCAGAACCACAGCTGAGAGCCAGCATAAGACACTTAGCTGTCCTGGAGGGAAGCGAAGGCTGCAAAGCAGCATAAGAAACACTGGTTAATATTAAAAGTATCTCTTTAGTTCATTCAGCTATTGAACACAACTGTAAATCAGTCCCTGACCAAAGTTGGTCTACCAGCTCACTAAACACATGCCAGTCACAGTAAGCTGCCTAGTCCATTTATTTCTTTCCTGTGCTTCTAATAAAGCAGTGGCAAAACACAGAGAGAGTATATCCAGTAATTCTTAAACTAAGTTTGCACCCACAGGACAGCACACTGTATTTTACAGCGCCACAGGAGCTAAATTAACCTTGTCTCTGTGGTGACTAGACCCCACTTACTGGAGCAGATGGTTCAGAGGAGGAGAGGCTACGCTGCCACACAACTGCCACAGAACAAGGCACTGAGCGGGAGACATGCCGCAGTGCAAACACCAGAGCTGAATAGCTTCTGCCTCATCCAACAACCATGTCATCAAGAGGCACTGCATTCTCTCGGCACTCAGAGCTGCTGGCTGACCACTGAGAAGTGGAACAGAAGCAAGGAACTGTTTTGCTAGCATTAGTAAAGTTCAAGTTATCTTGCCATAAATGGTCTCATGAACACTAAAGTGCGAGCTACTACATAGCACAGTGACCGCAGCTACAGCCAGATATCCAAGCCAGCTGGCTGTATCTATGGTCAACACAAAAATTTTTTAGACAAAAGCTACTTCTCTTCACCCACCCCCATTTCACTGTCTTCTCAGGAAGTAAATTTTAAAACAAATCACAGAATCATAGCATCATAGAACAGTTTGCGTTTGAAGAGACCTTAAAGATCATCCCATTCCAACCCCTCTGCCATGGGCAGGGACACCTCCCACTAGATCAGGCTGCCCAAGGCCCCATCCAACCTGGCCTTGAACACCTCCAGGGATGGGGCAGCCACAGCTTCCCTGGGCAACCTGTGCCAGTGCCTCACCACTCTCATTGTGAAGAAATTCTTTACGTACGCAGCCTAGGAGCATCTTTTTGAGTATTTCTATTAAAAAAATAATTTAAAAGGTGTTGTTTGATGACAGCTTTATTTGATTCCTCTGCAGGTTGTTTTCTGAACTGAGTACATATGGAAACCATGGAGAATGACAGAACAGCCAAGCTGACCTCAGAAAAGTTCAGCAAGGCCACTCAGAAAAACTGCTGCATTCTACATCAGAATATTCGTTCTAAATCTGAGGGAACTTAAAAAACACACGTTCTCCCTGCCTCACTCCTGACCTAGGTTATTCAAATATAGCACCACTACAAACAGTAGATGAATAAACAAAACTAACATATGCACACTCTTAAAAATAAATTCTTCAGATTATGGAGTTCAAAAAAAAAAGCAACAATCAACCACAACACCTCCACTGGACACAGTTTGGTCTTAAGGAGGTATATATTTTTTTAGTATCTACTTATGTACACATACACACAGAAATATATAGAGGTATGTTTATTTCACCTTTGTTTCACTTTTCAACTTTGTTACTCAAGAACATCTGAAAGTCATAAAACTTGCGATGTTGCAAAAGAACTCAAAATGCAGTAATACTCCTTTTAATCACATCCCCAATTTCAAACAAGTTAAAGAGCCAGTTAAAAATCCCACTAGCCTAGCACACCAGTAAGGTTTACAGGGAAGGCTGTGATCTTATCCTACTTGAACTTCCAGCTCATGCTGATTATGCACCTATGAATCTCATTCTCTGACATGGACAGTGACCTTTACTGGAATAAAAACCAAAAGGATGATCAAGCACTTGGCAGAGGCTACCCAGGGAGGTGGGTGAGTCACCATTTCTGGAAGTATTTAAAAGGCGAGCAGATGAGGTGCTTGGGTACATGATTTAGGTCTTTGCCAACCTAATGATTCTTAGTACTAACCCTCTTAGAAGACGTTTCAACACTGGACTTTTGTTCTAAAGCTCCTTATAAGCTCAAGCTACTATAGCTTCTACTACAGTCTATAAGCACTTGACCTGTCACACGAAGAGCATCATATCAGCTCATATATGACTTCAAGTAGAAAAATACTCATGACACTCCTGCTTATGCTAGGAAATGTCTCAAGCAGTGATGCCTTTTCATACATTTTATTGAGCTTCATCACAGCAGAGATCTGACAGAAGGAAAGAAAAATAAAAGAATAACTCAGAAACCTAGGCAGGCCCTCCTTGTCTTCTTTTTTAAAGAGTAGTACCCACAGAGCCAGAATCAGTTCTTAAAACCTCTGCTCAATAAATCTACCTGCATAAGGAACTGTGTACTTGCAGCCATTTAGCAGCTCTTGGCATTTATAAGTTGACCTGAGTGTACTCATATCTATTAACTAACATTTGTAAAATATCATTTTCATTTTTCCAGGTAAATCAATCCCTTTACCCATCACTTAATCAACTGTCATTTCAAAAGTTCACACTTATCAGCATCATTCTGACATGTAGCTGCCAAGACCTTCTGCAGTTACCTAGGTTGGTGCCCCAATCACCTTAGATACAGGTAGCTCACTCCACTGTACTTTCACCTCACTACTTTCATCTACATCATTCTTGAGTCTTTGAATTACCTTTACAAAGCAACTTTCTTTGCAATAAATGGTAAAAAGAACCTAATATAGGATTTCACCTCTACAAGGCTTTATCTACAGAGAGATAGGAGTTATTATCAGCATAATTACAGAGTGCGGCAAATTTGCAACGCAGCCCTTTATTTCAGAACATTTACCGAGAGCATCATCTGTAAAAAAATGCAGATTATGTTGTTAATGATGTAAAACAGAATGAGATTAAAAAAACCCAAAACCAACAAGCCTCCCTCAGCAACTTCGATATTTAATTTTCATATCCCAGTATTCCTGTACTCTCCTTTATGATAAATCCTAGAAGCCTTCAATTCATGCAGCTATACTAGAGGTTCCTTAAGAGACTAAAACAGATATATTTCACACTTCCTGATTTTCCTCATTCATAGCTTTGTTAAACCCATCTAAAGAAAGCCTATTTGTCACGATTTATTCTTTGAAAGCTTCCAAAGCTGCTTACTGTTCATGGTTCTATCATTTCTTCTGACAGAGGCTGTGGGTCACATTATCCCATCTGTTGCTTTCTTAATACACTAAATAGAAATGCCAAAGATCCCTCATTTCCATTTTTGTTAACTGCCACGTTCGCTTCTTCTAGTTCTCTGAAACCCTCCTCCCTCTTCTAGACATTAAGCATCACTCCAGGTGCTTCTATGTCTGATGTCAATGATTCATGACTCTTCAGAAATAATTGTCAGTATTTTGTTCCTAGTCAAGTATATGTAACATCCAGGTTATGTTTTCTCATACAGATATATTTATGGTGACATTTCATTCTTCCAAGTATGCTGTTTGCTCACACCAGCTTATAACTGCCTTCACTGTATTCTCCCCTACTTCTGGATAGACTATCTGCTTTCATTTTATTTTTCTTCAAAAGAGATATAACATTTATTTATATCATCTCATTTAGAATCATAGAATAACCAGGTTGGAAAAGACCCACAGGATCATCGAGTCCAACCGTTCCTATCAAACACTAAACCATGCCCCTTAGCACTTCATCCACCCGTCCCTTAAACACCTCCAGGGAAGATAAATCAACCACCTCCCTGGGCAGCCTGCGCCAGTGCCCAATGACCCTTTCCGTGAAAAATTTTTTCCTAATGTCCAGCCTAAAACTCCCCTGGCGGAGCTTGAGGCCATTCCCTCTTGTCCTGTCCCCTGTCACTTGGGAGAAGAGACCAGCAACCTCCTCTCTACAACCTCCTTTCAGGTAGTTATAGAGAGCAATGAGGTCTCCCCTCAGCCTCCTCTTCCTAAGGCTAAACAACCCCAGCTCTCTCAGCCGCTCCTCATAAGGCCTGTTCTCCAGCCCCTTCACCAGCTTCGTTGCTCTTCTCTGGACTCACTCCAGAGCCTCAACATCCTTCTTGTGGTGAGGGGCCCAGAACTGAACACAGGATTCAAGGAGCAGTTTCACCAGTGCCGAGTACAGAGGGAGAATAACCTCCCTGGACCTGCTGGTCACACCATTTCTGATACAAGCCAAGATGCCATTGGCCTTCTTGGCCACCAGGGCACACTGCTGGCTCATGTTCAGTCGGCTGTCAACCAACACCCCCAGGTCCCTCTCCTCCAGGCAGCTTTCTAGACAGACTTCCCCAAGCCTGTAGCACTGCATAGGGTTGTTGTGCCCCAAGTGCAGGACCCGGCACTTGGCCTTGTTTAACGTCATGCCATTGGACTCAGCCCAGCAATACAGCCTGTTTAGATCCCTTTGCAGAGCCTCCCTACCCTCCAGCAGATCGACACTTCCACCCAGCTTAGTGTCGTCCGCAAACTTGCTAAGGGTGCACTCGATGCCTTCATCCAGATCATTGATAAAGACATTGAACAGGGCTGGACCCAGCACTGAGCCCTGGGGAACCCCACTTGTCACTGGCCTCCAGCTGGATTTCACACCATTTCCCACCACTCTCTGGGCCCGGCCATCCAACCAGTTTTCCACCCAGGAGAGTGTGCGCCTGTCCAGGCCAGAGGCTGACAGTTTCCAAAGCAGAATGCTGTGAGAAACTGTGTCAAAGGCTTTACTGAAGTCCAGGAAGACCACATCCACAGCCTTTCCCTCATCCAGCAGCCGAGTCACTTTGTCATAGAAGGCGTTCAGATTAGTGTGGCAAGACCTGCCTTTTGTGAACCCGTGTTGACTGGGCCTGATCAGCCGGTTTTCTTGCATGTGCTTCATGATAGCACTCCAGATCACCTGCTCCATGACTTTCCCTGGCACTGAGGTCAGACTGACAGGCCTGTAGTTCCTTGGATCCTCCATTTACTGTTGGAAATGCTTGCCATGTAGTGTTCTCCATCCCAAATGATTTTGGGAATCCTTATGTGCTTACTTCAACAGGAACTTCTTCCTCTCTTTCTCATTCTCTCCCAGACTTAATAGTATCTTCTCCTTTGGTTGGCATCCTGCTCCCAATGCAAGCCATTGAGAAGGATATGGGCTCAATATTAGAACCATTCCCAAAGGATTCAGTGAGTTATACCGAAATAACGCTTTTGTCTATGAAATTTAAATGCCTTCAGATTGCATTTGACTCTTACCTGGCTGGATCTGGATAGATCGGATGTTCTCGGGACCCTGCTCCATCGTAGCGAGATAATGAAATGAGGGAAGACTCCAGCAACCTCCTAGAAAGGAAAAAACAAATTATGAAGTCAAGGACCATTCAGGAACATCCCCCCACATTTATGCCCTACTTCCTGAAACCTCTTAAGATTATTTCTACCATCAGCGTGGAGAATTCTGCAAGAGTGAACCACTCACTGATGGCATAAGTGTTTTTACCACACAACTATTCGAAGTGTAATATTCTCAGTGCACAGGAGAAAACGTCTCAAGTAAGAAAGAAGAGTGGCCCCAAACCCACCCCCAAGTTTCAACAGAACAATGCAGACACTACTTCTCCCTGGGAGAAACGTCACCCCAATCTGTCAGGTCCATGAACACTAATGTGGCACTGGCCATCTGTAAAAATCTTACATACCAAAGGTGGCTGCACAGGGAATGGACCAAAGAGCACAAGACAAACAACACACCTCAGCATGTGGACTTTAAAGGGCACCACTGGTGTTTACTCACAGCAAGATATTAAATCTTAATATCAAGGCTCAGAAAGAGAGGTTTCCAGCTACAAAAAAGAAATGTTCGTTTCCTCTGAATCTTAATCAGCCACAGGGAGAGATATCAAATGTTCACTCAAGAAGTAAATGTATGCAAATGCAGCCAGACACCTTGAATATGTGAGAAGCAAGTCTGAGTCATGAAGGCAGCCGAATCAAAAGTGTATAGCAGGAACATGTCCTCCACTCTGGCTTCTACATGCACATCTCTCTAGCTTCTTGTCATAAAGCAGAGGATGGCATTGTTTCAAGACTGACTCATTCAAGCCTGTTCCAGCCATCAGATTAACACAAGAGAGATGATTTTTTTTGGGGTGGGGGGGTGGGGGGGTGGAAAGTGGAAAAATCAGCTGTCAAAGTTGATAAAGCTGCTGAGTTCCCTTTCAAGTCTTTTCATCTTGGAACTCCTGCTAAATTTTGTTTTCCAGTCTTTGTAAGTTAATGAAAACTGTTGTGGTTTGAAAGTCAAAGAGGTCCAACACTACATCTCTTCTATTTGCCCACACACAAAACTGGCATGAAAAATCTTAACCTTAGTCTTAGCCCCACACTCCTAATTTGCAGTTTGCATTGTGATGCAGGAAAGCAAGCATCAACACAGGAAGCAGGAAGAAGGACCAGATATAATCCACTCCCAACTTCCCATTTCTAGCCAGATAAAGACAGTAGAAATGCAACTGAAACGTGTTTCTTCCAGCAGCAGCCTCCTCATCAGAATGTCAAGACAAATTTTTACTGCCTTCCAGCAATTAAGAAAAAAAAAAATAATCGATTTTATGTTATAAATCTAGAACACAGAAAACAACAAGAGATCACTCCAGTTACTTGGAAAGCCACATGTCAGCTCAAGAGGCTCAGGACTCAGTACTTGTGGCAAAGCATTGGTACTCTACAGAGGCAAGAAATCCTGTCCTTTCCAGCATGAAGTTGCTTGACAATCATTTGTCTTACCAAAGAACAGTTATTAAATCTCTTAAAATCTGAGATTAATTAATTCCCCAGGTTACTGAGTCAAAAGCTCTAACCTTCAACACTGCTGGATATTGGGAATCGCTTGGTTCCCTAGAAAGCTATCGCACTTCAATTCTGCCTTACCAAACCCCCTCTCCTGCTCTAAATATGTAAGTCAATATATGCAAAAGCAGCTAATCCAGAACAAACAATGCAACAGCTTTATAAAGTATACCTTAAGTCCTATATCTATGAGGTATTCCTACCACCTGCTTGCCAGACTAACCTGATCGCCTTCTATGACAAAGTGACTCGGCTGCTGGATGAGGGAAAGGCTGTGGATGTGGTCTTCCCGGACTTCAGCAAAGCCTTTGACACAGTTTCTCACAGCATTCTGCTTGAGAAACTGTCAGCCTCTGGCCTGGAGAGGCGCACACTCTCCTGGGTGGAAAACTGGTTGGATGGCCGGGCCCAGAGAGTGGTGGGAAATGGTGTGAAATCCAGCTGGAGGCCAGTGACAAGTGGGGTTCCCCAGGGCTCAGTGCTGGGTCCAGCCCTGTTCAATGTCTTCATCAATGATCTGGATGAAGGCATCGAGTGCACCCTTAGCAAGTTTGCAGACGACACTAAGCTGGGTGGAAGTGTCGATCTGCTGGAGGGTAGGGAGGCTCTGCAAAGGGATCTGAACAGGCTGGACCGCTGGGCAGAGTCCAATGGCATGACGTTTAACAAGGCCAAATGCCAGGTCCTGCACTTGGGGCACAACAACCCTGTGCAGTGCTACAGACTAGGAGAAGTCTGTCTAGAAAGCTGCCTGGAGGAGAGGGACCTGGGGGTGTTGGTTGACAGCCGACTGAATATGAGCCAGCAGTGTGCCCAGGTGGCCAAAAAGGCCAATGGCATCTTGGCTTGGATCAGAAACGGCGTGACTAGCAGGTCCAGGGAGGTTATCCTCCCTCTGTACTCGGCACTGGTGAGACCGCTCCTCGAATACTGTGTTCAGTTCTGGGCCCCTCACCACAAGAAGGATGTTGAGGCTCTGGAGTGAGTCCAGAGAAGAGCAACGAAGCTGGTGAAAGGGCTGGAGAACAGGCCTTATGAGGAGCGGCTGAGAGAGCTGGGGGTGTTTAGCCTGGAGAAGAGGAGGCTGAGGGGAGACCTCATTGCTCTCTACAACTACCTGAAAGGACGTTGTAGAGAGGAGGGTGCTGGCCTCTTCTCCCAAGTGACAGGGGACAGGACAAGAGGGAATGGCCTCAAGCTCCGCCAGGGGGGGTTTAGGCTGGACGTTAGGAAAAAATTCTTCACAGAAAGGGTCATTGGGAACTGGAACAGGCTGCCCAGGGAGGTGGTTGAGTCACCTTCCCTGGAGGTGTTTAAGGCACGGGTGGACAAGGTGCTGAGGGATATGGTTTAGTGTTCGATAGGAACGGTTGGACTCGATGATCCGGTGGGTCTCTTCCAACCTGGTTATTCTGTGATTCTGTGATATATAAACTGCTATTATTCCTTTCTAGGGGAAAGATGGACAGATTAAAACTAGCCAGAAGGGATATTCTATCTATTCAACCAGCTGGCCCCTTTCTAAACCACTGGCTCAGAGTTCAGAGACTGGGTTTCTGCCACTGCAACACCAACATGCTTTTCAGAAGTCTGCTCTTCAGAGCTGCTCAGGCAGTGCACTCCAAAATCAGAAGTTTGCAAGCAAATCTACATACAACACAAATGGCTTGTTAGATGTCATTTCCCCTGCAATGCCTACATGTCCTGATAATGGACACACAAATAATCAAACTTATCATTCCTGTCAAAAGTCTTGGCACCTACGCACTACACATGCCACCCTCTTTCCCAGCCTTTCAGGGTCTATCAACTAAATGACACAGTAAGATCAAAGCCATGAGGGAAGATGACCACGATATGCTGCATGGCCCAGCAGGCTCTGTCAGAAAGGAGTCTCCAGCTATTCTCCAGCCATATTTCTCTTCCCACTTTTGGGAAGGCTGGCAATGCCTAAGAAGAGCATCAACTTCGAGGGATCACCTTTAGAAAGTAGCCACCAGCTGCACTGAAGGAAATCAAAAAGTACATCAGCCACAGGGTACCAGGAGAGTGTGGAAGCAGAAGCAGGGCACATGTCATTGTAAACTGGTGTGTGTCTGCACAGGAGTACCACTGCTTGGCTTGGGAACAACACTTTGGGGAATATACAGTTCTCATCTTTACAAACCATCTGACCCTTGAAATAAATACTCAAAGAACCTTCCTCTACCAGGTACCTGGCACCTCAGATGAGAGTTGTTATGTGTTACCTAAATAAAACACAAAGTAACAGTTGTGTGAGCCACAGGATGATCAGGTACCTGGGTAAACAGTCTTCCTATAGGACTCACGGCCTCCTGATTTTACCTGAACAGCCTGCAACTCCACCCTATGAAGCAATAGGAGCTGCTGCTGCTTTAGGAACACCTCCTTCACCAGAAGGGCTCTCTAGGAAGACCAGTAGTTACAGGATTGTAGGGAGCGGGAAGACAAAGTCCATGAAAAGCATTCCCTAGGACCTTCTCCGACACTGCACTGTTTAAGTTAAGCAGCCTCAGCTAAGATGGCCTTTCCAGCAGAGCCTTCCATGCCTGCCAAGACCAAACTCGGCTCCTGCACTACCTGACAGAGACACACAGGCCACATACTAGGGCCACATTCAGCTAGCATGGACAAGCAGTTAACAGTAACTGCTAAAAGTTATAGCTGAATTTAAGCCTGATTAGTCATTCTCAATCACCCTATAACTGTGCCTTCTCAGATCCCAGAGCAATGAACAGGTAACCAATAAATACATACAGTGCAAATAAATACATGCAGTAGGAAAAAACAAAGCAAAACAAGGCAACATGCAATCATGAGATCCAGATAGACCATCTCTGTGCTTATGCACTAGAGAATAACAAAATTTGTACTGAATCCAGAGTACTAAACACAAATAAAATGTATTATTTAACCAACTCATTCTAGACTGAGCCCTTGAGGCTCAAGTTACAGATCCAAATGTATTTGGTACTGACAAATGGGTTCAATAATACACTGCTATACACTCAATAAAGTGTCTCATCTGTGGCACCGGTAGTATAACCTACTGTCCCTCAAGCAGGCACAGCTAAATGTTTTTAAAGTGAGTCACACTGCTCCCTACCTGAGGTGCCACATTCATAGCTTTTGCCACCCAAAGTCCCAGAAAAGAAATACAGACTATTTGTTTCCAGTAAACCCAAAGTCTAAGGTAGCCCTACATCCTACCATGGTAAAAGCTGAAGTTGGGAGCAATTCTGTTAAGGAGACAAACATAATCTATAGATGAACAGAAGCAGCTGTTACAGGCAACTGCTAGCCTGTAAACATCTATGCTTCCAACAGAGAAGCACACAAAGAGAGAACAGAAATGCATATTGCTTGCATCTCCTTTTGAAACCTTTCAGCAGATCATGCTTGACTCCCAAATCCTTTCTGGAGCTTACAGCACCCGCTTCCTCTCCCACACCCACCATTTTTGCTACCCAGATATATAACAGGCTAACGTTAGGCTCTGTGGAAGCGATTGCTCCACTGTCTCTGTCTAGACAATATGAAATTGTCACAAATGACATCTAAAGTACAATTAGAAAAGAAACTGCAATTTCCCCTCTCCTCCCCCGCTCACTAGGGTGGGGGAGGGAAGAAAAATCACACATTATCATCCCCCAGATTGTCAGTCAATGCCACAATGATGAAGCTTAACTCTGTTCACCCTGAGAAACACTTCTGGCCCAGCTTGCTAAAACAGGAGGAGGGGGATTGTAGTTTTTTGTTGGGTTGGTTTTTTTAAATTAAAATTACTGTAAGAAGATATAAATTGTCTCCGTTTAGCAGCATTAAGATCTCAGCAGACTTCTTTTTCTGACAGACATTAGTAGCTATGGAACTGGCATTCCACACTCAGTTACCTCGGGTCTGTAAACAGCAGCAATCACCAGTGAGGGGGGGATGGAAGCAAAGGTGAAGTTACAGGAGGTCTTTAGATAAATAGAGAAAGAGAGTGCATGCATGCAAGACACTACAAGCAGAAAAACGAAATGTCTCAGGAATTAAGCAGCTGAATGCCTGAAGCTGCAGCTCAAGGGGAAAAAATGTCATAAAGCAACCTTCTCACAGCACATCAGTTATTGGACTATACCCACACTCTTCCCATGGGGGTGAGGATCACCACCAAAGCCTCTTGGGACAGAGTGATTCATCTCAGCAAGCTTTTAGAAGATACTTAAACACAGCAAATTTAACTTCTCAGTAACAGTTTCTACAGATAAGCAATTGCTACACCACATCTTAGATTTGCTCTAACAGCAGACATATTACTGAATAGTGCTACTACAAGTGACACTGAGGAAAGGGCTTTCCTCCCCATGCAAAAGGAAGGCGCTAGCAAACAGCACTGAGGCTTAGTTTCCTTAAAATCAAAAGGGTCTTCAGTCAGCTGCCATCTTCTTAAACTGTTGCTGCATACCAACAACCAGAGCAAAACACTACAATGAAGCACTCCAAGGAGAGCAAGCACACCCCTCCCATACTCCCAGCCTTCAGCTATGAAGAGAGCTTAAGACAGAGCAATTAGTGTTATCCTTTAAAGCTGAAACATGTTGACAACTCTGGCAGCTTCTGTGAGTTTCCTCCTCTGGTTTGGTATCTTCCCTGGAAAGGCTTTTGTACTCCCTACTGCCCACTTGGAGGGGAAAGTACTGCACTACTTCCTACTACATCCCTTTTTCAGCCCTCCAGTTTAGAGCCAGCAGTTGTCCTGAACAGTCATCCCTAAGGATGTGCTCCCACAGTTCCTTATATAAATGTAAAGAACAGTAACAATTTACAACTAGATTCCCTTCAGCCATCTTCCTCTTACGGCAAGGCAACATTTAAGCTAAAGACAATTACAAAGCTGAAGCATGAAGATAGCTGAATGTTCTCCAGCTGCCCAATAACACTGCTACCATGCTCCCTCAAATCCTAAGCTCAATTATTAACTGTTAACAAGCCCAATTATTGCTTGGAGATCAATTATAGCCTTGATAGAACACAAGAAAACAATTCTAAATAAAAATCTCAACCCATGCAATCCAGTAGATTGGGTTTTTTCCTCTTCCCTTGTCTCAGAAGAATATGGAAAAATTATTTCAGACATCTCTGCATTTTGCTGCCTACTTTCAAAGAGCAAATTGAAATCACGTACACAGAAACCATTCACGCGTTTTGTTTCATAGCTTCATTTTCTGTAAGAGTTTTGTAGTTCTTGTCAAACAGCAAAACACTATTTCTATTACCTGTTTCATATTCAAGCTTAAAATAAAAAAGCAATCAGTATGCAGTTCTGAAGATTGCCTGAAAAGATGATTTCTAAAATTAAGTCCTTAACATAATCTGCTCTGATACCTCTAAGCTAATATTTCTAGACTGTTTCAGCTTTCACATGGTTGTGGTTAGGCATATTTAGCCTGGCATCAAAACTAAAGTATGATAGGTCAGAAGCTAATAATTAGAAGGAAAAGAAACAGTAAAAAAAAAAAAGTCAAAATTTTCTTAAGACAGTTGTAACCATCCCCAAGACATAAATACTCTGAGAATTTCATTACTGACAAAAACCTCAACAAGCGCTTTTGCAGTTCTCTGAGCTAGCTCCTCCATTCCCCTGTTTACTTCTTTCCACAACTCATCCTCAGTGAGTAATGAGAGTTGGTGGCTGACTTTCTTATGAGTATGGAAGCCCTGTTAGGCATTCTTTTGATCACCTTAGTGTTTTTAAAAGTTATTCCACATAATTAAGGCCCTTTGCAAGAAAATTTCCTTTCTTTAGGGAAAGTAGTGACAGCAAAGATGCAATATGTGATCTCAGATACGTTACAAACACGTCCTTTGTAGAACACCAGCCTGTTTGTGAGGAATAACTTGTGTTAGCTCTGAAGGGCAGCCAGGGACAGAGAAGACATCCTTCCCAGCTGAAGGTGTGGAGCTGAGAGAAGCAAGTTTGATATAAGACAAAAGTTATTGCAAGAAAATTTCCCCCCTTCCTTCACTGATTCTGCTGAAGAATCCTGTAGAAAAGCCATAAGGATCTCTCAGTCAAAAAACAGACAGCAGGTCAGGTCATCAGCCAGAATGGGAAGGAGTGCATTTGGGAAGGAGTACAGGGAAGAGGAGCACAATTACATGAAACAAGAGAACTGTAGGTAAGAGTTCAAACAGTGGAAACTGTTTGAAAGCCTTGGGATTTGACTTCTCATAGGGCAGGGAGCAGAGCAAGAAGAACATCATTGACCCTTTAAAGTTTACCTGCTTCAGCTTAATTAGAAAGTAATATCGCATGATGAATTGTGCTATTGCTACACTTCTGCTCTTGGACTACGAACTTCAACTTCCATTTATCATCTGATGCTGCAGGAGCTACACAGCACCTTTGGATCTTATCATAGCCACCCTGAGGAAGATGACCCAAGGTCTCTTACCTCACCTGCTGACAAAGGCCAGGCATCAGAACAAAAGACAAGCAAGCATTAGGCAGAGGTCCTCATCAAACAGCACCCAGGGAATGATTAATGGATTATTCCAACAAGCAAGGGGAAGCATGCGTTCATGATACACACTGAAATGGTCAAGAGCATCTACAACAGCCTTATTAGTTTGGCAATAACTCTAATATGAGAACAACGAAAGTTCTTGCAGGGGCATTTCTTGCAGGACATTTTACAGGGGCAAAACTTGAGGGACAGGGAGGGGAGAAGAAATTTATATCATTTCAAGCTACTCCATGCGCTATTTTGCTCTATGGTGGCAGTTTTATAACAGTGCTCATGACGTCTCAGTCAAGCTGAAGACAGACATTGCATTCTTCTACCTAGATCCTTAACAATATGCAATTATATCAGAAATTCGGCTAGAGGCAATCAGTTCCTGCTCATCACAGTTATGATAACAGGCTTGAAAGCATGGCCAGAACATAGCTAACACAATGAATTTGAACTCTTTCAGCCTCCAGACAATTTTACTCTTCTGAGGGCTGTTCTACCTACCTTCATATGTCCAATGTCTGCTTCAAATTCTCCTTGTTCTGGGAGTTCCCAACACCACAGATTGCATGGACAGCAGAAAACTCTGCTTACCCACACGTGCAGATCTGCGTTGGCTTCTGGGATAATTACATAGGACCATTGCTTCTCCATAGGGAATTGAAGAGGAGGTGTCTTTCCTGAGGGGGCAGAAGCCACACCATTTCCTCAATAGGCTTCTAAGGCTATGAAAACAGAGGTGCCAACACACAGCAGTCACTTCTGTTAACATACCCTTGTTCAGGCTGGAGTAATGAAGAGAGTCAGGTCAACAGAAGCCCGGCAGGGCAGTTCAGTCACTTACCCTAGCCCTCCCACTTCAGGAAGGCAGGGGAAGGATTTGATACTAACGCATTCCAAGCAGAAAGATGACTCAGTTCCCTGGCAAATAACGAACCCTGTTTATTCACAGCCTTCAGTTCCAGCAGGTGCCTTCTCAAGAAGAGCAGGGCAGGGAGTCAGTTACATCACACAGACAGCCATTTGGCTCCATCAGTCAAATATGTATATGGAAAATTTTTAAAATAAATAGATACTAACTATTCAACAGACCAGAACAACTCAAATGGAGAAATCTAGACATCACTGCTTTGAGTATAGTTGTATTACTGAGTCAGTTCCCAGGTCCCTCTCCCTCCTCTTGCTCCAAGCCCAGAGAGCAGATGCATTTTGCTCTACTGCAAGTCCTCCAGCCTGGATTCCATAACAAGGAGCGAGTAATTGGATGAGGGCACTTTGTCCCCAAGCACACCGTGCTGTATGCATTTACAAAGAGCATGGAGAATGAGTACACGTGCAATACATGTGACTGCACATCTAACAATTAAAGACTTGTATTAGCACAGAAAAAAGGCACACTATACTGCCAACATCTCCAGTTCCTCCCACTTAAGCATGCTACAGAGAGCTTTCAGTTGAGCAAGCAGGCCTGAACTAGAAGGTCTGAGGGCCTGACCATAAGTTGTTTCCTGGCAAAGGGAAAACAAATGCAAACCAAAACTCAAGCATTTGTTTTAACATTACTTATCTGAAGCCAGATAATGAGCTCTAGGAATCACAGCTAGACAGTTTAAGCATGTCAAAGACCACCATTTATCGTAAGTTCAGCATCATTCCCTACACAGAATATTACAAGTACATGAACTCAATGCACACCAGCAAAAAACGGGAACAGAAACAACTGTTCCAGGTTAAGTGAGCTTGTGCGGTCAGGCTGCCAACCCTGCAGCAGCTGGATCAGGAGGAAAAGCCACGTGCAGACAGCACAGGAGACAGTCGGCCTAACAAAGGACACCTCTCCAGAAAGGGAAGCTATTCACACTTCTTCCCTGTCTGTAAGAAAGCTGAGAACTGATATGTTTTATGGGATCACCAAATAGCAATCTGATTGAAGTCAGCTGTCTTTTAACTTCTAAGCACTCTGTGTTTATCTAAGATCTTTGTTGTACCATAATCTCATACAGGCCTCCCTCAAAACCAAACAACAACAACCAAAAAAAAGCCAAAACAACCGAAAACCAACACAGAAACCACTATAAAGCCCAAAACAACCAACCCAACTTTCAAATTCATTAAGAAACATCACTAGACTACAATTTCAACAAGTGCCATTGCTGACATGCTGGAGCAGGTAAACAAAGTCAAGTCCCAGAATAGTCCTATGGGCAACACCTATGGGGACAGAGGACTCAGCTTCCTACAAATTTTACTTACGTCTTATTGGTGAGCTCCTCACTGCTAGCCCTGGACTATCAAAAATGAGGTGGGAGAAGGGTTGTGGCTCAGCTAGGGAGGCACCAAAGTTATTTGACAAAGCAGAGTTATTTCTATACTTGCTTAATTTGCAAGCCAAGCTACTGCAAGAATAACATAGGGAAAAGGATCTTCGAGTGTGCTACAGTCATTACTGTGTATTTAAATTAAGGCCAAGAAAAAGAAAAGAAAGCTTACGCCTTCCTGCAAGTTTGGCAAAGACTGCATGTACGCAGCTTCCCAAAGTACTCAGGGAAGCTGGGCAGCAGGGAGTGACCTCTCAAGTCACTGCAGCAGAGAAAGCACAAGGTGTCATTTTTCTCCCCACCAACTCTCAGTAATTAAGTAAGAGAGCTCTAGAAACACTACACTATTCTTAAACTGGGAAACCAGCAAAGGCAGGGGGAGGAATGTGCAAGAGAACAGACAGCTTTTTCACTTGTTGTTCTACATAACAATTAGCAGCACATTCAAGAGCCCAAACTTCTACCAAGTCAATAAAACGAAGTATTTCCTACCCACAGGGAGACAGGCGCTCGGTCTGGAAAAAAGACACAAAGCCAGAAAGGTGACAGCAATAACCTCAGAGCTCATATAGACATCAACTGACCATTTAGATAGCACAGCAGCTTCTCCTACAGTTCAGGCTGTGGTTACATTCACATGATAAAACTCATTTCTATTTTCCATTTTCAGAAAATGCCAAACAGACAATAGTTGCCAAGTTTGTCCACAGCCTGCACACCTCACCCATAAACACAGCTGATTATCATGTCTGAATGTTCATGCCAGCTTCAGATTATCTCTTCATTTTATGTTCAACACTGACAAATTAGGTCTTTGTTCATTCCTCTGCATCCAGGCTAACATTTACTGAAATTATTTCCCCAACCCACAGTTTTGGCCTCCTCCCTTCAAGTACCTCCTTCCAACCACCTGAATCTCTTGTCTCTGCTTACAAATCCCTTTGTAACTTCTATTTACCCCACTGTTCCTCACCAAAATATTACCTTTCTCTAGCACTATCACTTTCAAGAATTGTAACAAGCATCTTTGGAATTATTTCTTACCAAGCCTGAACACAGCACGGCATAAACTTTTCCAATGCTACCACTTTACACTTAGAGGCTACGAGGTTTGCCAGAAAATCCTTCTTTCCACAGTACAGGTAAGCTCCGCACACCATAAGTTTAAACAAAACGCTGAACCCAAACTACAAATGCCAGGATACCAGGCCAGCTAGGTTTCCACAAGTAACAGGACACCCCATGTAAGGGGTGGGGATAAATTATACTGGGTAGGTCCATTCAGATTTGTTCCAGGCCACATTCCCACTGCTGCACAGTCCGAGCAGCCAGCACCATGCTGTTGCCTCTCTTCTCCACAGCTCTGAGGTATGCCCTCCTCCTGCTCAAGTCCTCCTTTTTCTCAGAACTCAACGTGTTATTCCCACAACAGATATTTAATACTTGAATAACTAAGACACAACTGATGTAAGCAATTAGTAAAAAATAGTAACAATGCAGGTTTTGTGAAATAAGGAACAAACCAAGATGGAATGACACTATTTATTTTTCGGTCTCCACCACAAGACACATTTCGTTGCTTTAGGTAAGGCAATTCTCTTCTGCTTTAGTTCCCTATCCCCTAAAAGTAAAGGGCACTACCCTCGTCTCTTATTTTGATGGTAAATTCAGTTACAGAGCCATCATCTAGTAGGCAGCTCTGCACCCATGGCAGGAGGCAAGGAAGTGTTCTGGTTGTTTTGGTTTTCAGGCTAGGATATGAGTGACATGCAGTTTAAATTCAATACTTTACACAGTGAGAGATCTACCAGAAGCCAATATATGCAGAGATCTGAACAGCATAGCCATTTAAATCAAAGAGCAGAGCAGCACATCAGAAGCTCAGGCTCCAACATGAACTCCAGAACAAGCTGTAAAAGTGACTGTACTCTTTTCCATTTTACATACAGCATTCACTGTCGCTAAGCAGGAAACAGGGTGTTCCTACCCTGCCAATCTACTTAAACCACAGACTGGTCTCAGTTGGATCAAAAGTAAACGCTTTATTTGCAATTTAGAACCAGAAGAGGCATCTCCTCACTGCCACGAGTAAGCCATGCCTAATTGCATCCGAAAAAAACCCAAAACAACACCAAACATTCACAGTCTTTTTGTGGAAAAGCCCAAAAATGCAGGTAATAGCTCAAGGCATACCTGAGCAAGAAAACAAACATAGCCTCCTGGAAAAGGAGGCTGCCCAGACTGCAGTCAACATCTGCCAAGCATTCTTCCAGAAAATAAACCCCATATTATGGAATTCTTCTGAGGATAGATGAGAAACCATTTAAATGCAAATAAAACCTCTGACAAGACAGCAAAGAAAGGTCTGCTTCAGGCTCGGCTGAAATCGAGAGGGATTCTGCAAAGTTGGTCTTTTACAGCTCTAACTCATGGGCATTTGCATGTCAGAAAGACAAAAACACCTGCTTCACCTCAGATCTACATCTGTCCCTTTCAAACCCTTACAAAAGACAGAGGATAAGCTGCTCCCTCGTCTGCAATCCCTATCAGAGCCATTTCCCCTCAGGATCCCTTTTTATACCTTTCCCCAAACACTGAAGAACTTGCAAATGTATGGTAACTAAGGAGGTAAGCTGCAATTTAGGACTTGGGGAGGTTCTCAATCTACCTTGTTTTCTTTATGCAAAAACTCAGAAACTTTCTGGTCCTGCGAGGACAGGGAAAAGAAAGGAGCAGAAGCAACATTACCCCCTTGTGGCAGCAAAGCAGTATGGAAATGAAATAAATTCTGAGAAACTCAAAGGGGAACAGCCTAAGGGTTTCTTTCTATATTTGTTGTATGTACAGGGATCTATAGGCTGCCGGAAAAGTCTTGATGACTTAAGAGACACAATATGAGTTGGAGTCACTCATATCGTACAGGCAAGTGAAAACATTACCACCACTTCCATGCTGCTGCACCTTCAGGCCCTGACATCCCTGAAAGAGCAGGGCAAAGGGGTTTGCGTTTGGCTAACAAATGAAACCACAGGTAGCACACCTATAACTTTCTAAGGGACAGGCAACACAACCAAACTTACTCGCAACGTACAGCACTGATGACTGGATTCCATTCATAATCTTGTTGCTTTCTCATCTCACCTAGGCAAGAAATTCCAGATTGCTTTGTATCACACAATCTTAGCTCAGGCAAGATAACTGGGTTCATATCATGTAGCAAAAATGCAGGCAGGAGGAACCTTGATCTTCAGACAAGAGTTGGCAAAATGAAAGCCAAATTTCACCCTGGATCCTGTTACATAGTTCCAGAGAAGCTGGTCTGCACATGTCACTTGTGCACGCTGCATCCAACGAACTAAAACTGATCAAAAAGCAATGCCTTTTGTCAGCTGGGCAGCTCAACAGGTCAATTTGCACAGCACTGGGGACTTTGCAACAATGGGGGGGACTCAAGGAGTCCATATAGTGCCTCCAGACAATACAAACTCCTCCACCTCACATACACTCCTTCCTACCTGTGTCCATAGAAAAACAATTGTCCAGGACAGTTCAAGACTTCTCAGATTTTCAGACAACTTCAATAGCCTATCTTGTCTTCCAAGCTAAATAAGTGAGACAAGGTGAAAAAATATGGATTCATAAGACAGAGGGCACAGAAGTTCTTCATAACACAGCCTACAGAATTTGACCTCTGAAATGAGTACAATGGAGTGGTTAGAGAAGTTTAACATGATTGCCAGACAAAGCTTCTTAAAAGAAGAATAAACATAGTAAGGGTTTCCTCATGAAACACAGGTTTCATGCAGACTTGTCTGCCTACAGGTCAGGGCTCATCTTTCATTCGCAGTAATTAATTCGCATATCTAGTCAAAACAGACAGGTAAACAATACCAGAACTGACCCCTTAGTATATTGCAAGCAGCTAAATCTTGAATGCATAGAGGACAAGTTTCCCGTTGTGTATTTTTCTTTCCCCCCTTTCTAGGGATTGTTTCACAGGGTAAGGTATGAAATATGTCAACAGGGACACACATGGTAGTCCTTGCTCCCCTGCAGCCTTTCAAGAAGGGTGCCATGCCAGAACCCAGAAACAACACTAGATTTAAAACAAGAGGATTTTGTTTTTGTGAAATAGCACTTAAGTTCTGCAGCTATCACTCGTGTCATACGAAAATAGTCAAAGAGGTGGCACTTGAAGATCTGGACTAGTTTTGTTACGCAGTGTTGCACTGTACCTGTCATTAACTGATATGGCGAAATATATTTCAATGGAGACCACTGCTAGGACTTCTAAGGTGTCATTTTCCTATGAAGGTGGGACTAGCTTCTCTCAAACAAGAAGCTGACTAAAAGAATCCTCTTTCATTCCCTGTTCAACTTTTCGTTATCAACCTGAATTGGTCCACACAGCAACAATGGCTTAAAGTACCTAGAGGATCTTTTCCCTGACTTCGATTACAGTATTAACACAATGCCTCCTTAACCCATTTTTTAATTAACAGGAAGATAGAGATGAATTCAACTAGCTATCATCTTTTGCTCAATTATCCAGATCTTGCCAATGGCTTCTATCACCAATGTTGTGGAGCACATTTTACATGGCAATGTCAGGGATTTTTAAGGCTCTTGTCACTTTGATGTTAGAAGTGAGACAAAGACAGATCCAGAGGGGGAAAAAACCCTGTATTTGAGTTAATGAGATCAGGCTGGAGAACCTCAGAAAGGTTGAAGCACAGTCTCACCAGCTTCTGATTAAGGAAGACTACCTGCCTGAGGGTAGGAAGGCTCTGCAGAGGGATCTGGGGAGGCTAGCTCAACGGGCGGAAATAAATTGTATGAGGTTTAACAAAGCCAAGTGCTGGGTCCTGCACTTGAGACACAAAACCCCCATGCAGTGCTACAGGCTTGAGGAAGAGTGGCTGGAGAGCTTCCTGGTGGAAAAGGACCCGGAGGTGTTGATCGACAGCCAGTTGAACATGAGCCAGCAGTGTGCCTGCCCAGGTAGCCAAGAAGGGCAACAACAACCTGGCTTGTATCAGAAATAGCATGGCCAGCAGGAATACAGAAATGATCGTGGCCCTGTACTCAGAGCTGGTGAGGCCACAGCTCAAATACTACATTCAGTTTTAGGCCCCACAACACAAGGACACTGAGGTGCTGGAGCACATCCAGAGAAGGTTAATGAAGCTGGTGAAGGGGCTGGAGGACAAGTCTTGAAGACTCACTGAGGGAACTGGGGTTGTTTGGTCTGGGGAAGAGGAGGTTGAGGGATATGTTATCGCTGCCTGCAACCACCTGAAAGGAGGTTGTAGAGAGGCAAGTGCTGATCTCTTCTCTTAAGTAACTAGTGACGGGACAAAGGAAATGGCCTCAAGTTGTGCCAGCAGAGGTTTAGATTGGCTAACAGGGAAAACTTCTCACTGAAAGAGTGGTGAAGCACTGGAATAGGCTGTCCAGGGAAGTGGTGGAATCAACATCCCTGGAGGTGTTAAAAAACCTGTAGACATAGCAGTTTGTGACATGGCTTAGTAGGCACAGTGGCGTTGGGCTGATGGTAGGACTTGATATCTTAGAGGTCTTTTCCAATCTTAATGATTCCACTCTGTGATTCTACAAACATTCTCCCAGTTTCATACCTCACTGACAGTGCTTTAAGAAGCACACAGCTCAGCACCTGTGCTGCGTTCAGGCCAAGCTGAAGGCAACAGGGCTGCTTTACTGCTAAGGCTCTCAGTGACACATTCCTAGAAACAGAGGTGCCAGAGCAGTTAGTCAGGAATAGCTTCATTACATGCTTATTATCTTGGACTAATCATTAAGGCATTAATTAGCCCAGAATTAATTGCAGAAGTCTCTCCCTACCCAGCTGACATAGCTGTATCAACAGAATTCAAAGAACAGCCCTCATTAAACTACCTGTTAACTTAATTGATCTTCTATGGCAATGCGTTCCCAGCAAGCTACTTCTCAGCCAGGCAAAACAGGTCAAGGAATGAATCCTGCCCATAGACAGAGAAAATGAATACACACACAGAGTTTCCAGGTGCAATTTTTATCTTAAGTTTTTCAGCAGGCTTTGGAATACAGAGCTCAATTGCCCAATGAGGACATCTAATGGAGAGACAGAGAAGAACTGCATATAAAAGAGATTAGAAGCAAATACACAAATGCCCCCTAGTGCTAAGAATTAACCTAAGGTCCATAGACACAAAATTACATCGACTGAAAGTGTGTTTGCAGTTAGCATCTGTACCCCTAGCCATGAAGGGTTACTTTCCCTCCCCTATTTCCCCAGCACTTTGACCATTACACAGCTTACATCTCACAAACCTTAGTGAACATCTTCGCATGCTTCTGCAGCTGTAAAAGTTAACAGACATTTTGTACTCTGCTGTGCAAGTGTGGTTCCAGAACCTCCCGCTGTGGGAGCACACCTGCAGGATATAGCTGTCCCATACGCAGGGTTTCTTTTAAAGGGAAAGATTTAATAGAGACTTCCACAAGTCCACCCAACGTGTTTAACAGGAAAGGAGATCGAAGTTTTACTTCAAGCAAGTTGCTATGAGCACCTAGTAACAGACTGCTTACTGCTTCCAGCTTCCTTCCCTCACTACTCTACAATTACCTTAACTTCAGTTAAAAAGTGAAGCAGAAGCCCCTTGCCATACCCCTTCTTGAGAAAGGCCTGATAACAGAAGGAGGAGACTGAGAAAACAAGAGGCACTTTGAGCTTCTCTGCAATCTCTGTCAAAAGGGTTTCAACTCTTTCATCTTATAGGAGTTCCTCTGGAATTCAGCTTGTGCATTGAACTACACACTCCAAGTAATTATCTCAGCAAAAAGCACCTGTTTGCACAGGTGACGAGGGAGGCAACTAACCCTGCAGAGACGCTACAGCCACTGACTAGGCAGCAGCAACCACCATGGGCAACAGGCAAAGTCACCCAGACATTTAGTCACAGGATCTCAGCTGTCAGGCAGTTACCCATTCACCTCCTGCGCATCATGGTGGAGCATCAGGGCATTTTTAAATTATACAATTCTCACAGAAAATATCACTTTTACTGTTCCCACCACACCTCATTGCCCAAATACGTGCCAACTACCTGATCAATAAAAAGGTTATTTGCCCTTGTTATTTCTGGCACTACACTGACTCAGCCCTGAAAACAAGCTACAGAGCAGAGATATGAGCACGTACAGCTGTTTCAAAATAATGCAAGACTTACTCAAGGGCCATTTAAAAGCTAAATCTGTCAGCTCCTTCTCACCTCTCTACCCTGTAAGAGGGGACTAGAGGATATTCGATTTAAAGTAATGGCAGGTAAGTCCACGCCCAAGAAAGAAGTAGTTACCATGTAATCAGCTTGGAGCTGTCACTATGGCAGGATATAAAAAAACAAAACCGGGGCAAGGATTTAGAAGCAGATGAATAATTTCTGGACCACCACCACTTACTTGCTATGCAACTACAGCAACAAGGCAGGCAGCCACTGTTCCAGTCTGAGTATAATCAGCTTATCTGCAGGAAGAATGAAAGAATTTCCCTTCCTCAGGCACTACAGTGTACAAAGCCTCGCCAGCTACATCTGCATCCAGCCCAGGAACTCTGCTTTCCTGAAGCACAAAGCATCCACTTCCAAGAAACAGCAGGATTGAACCTTCCCTCTGACAAGCGCATAAACCACTTGACAGAGAGGATGGCAAACTGAAACCCAGAAGGGAAGCCCTATCCAAAGTACCAATGTAGCCGAATGTCCATACAAGCAAGTAGAGACACTTTCACACAAAGCACAGGTCCTTCCTGGTACGAGTTCGATTTGACTTATTCTGTTTCCTGTAACACATCTGAAGTATGTGTGTATATATATACATATATATAAAATTATATATATATATTCTTCCAGGAAAGAATCACTTTCTTAAAAAAAGAATATAGCAGAGCCTAAAATTTTCAGTGATCAGTGTACCCCCAACTAGCCCAGCCTAGCTTTGGGTCAATGAGAGCCACTTCCAAAACTTATGACTCACAGGCAAAAGACAGCACAGCACATCCTGCATTCCCACCCTTCTGCACTGTCTGGGAAACACCAAGAGCATGGTTCACCACAAAGATCTGCTGCCAGAGCCCATCTTTCAGTCTGTTCCACCATTCCTCCTTTCCCATTGAGTGGTCTGATGGTTGTCCTTACAACCTGCAGCACGACAATGGCAGCTAGAACAGACATTCTATTTTTATCTACATAAACTGCACATGAGAAAAAGGTTTTAACTCTGAAAATACTGAAAAACTCAGACTAGATGGGAAAGGTTGAAGAAAAAAAAATAGAGGAGGAAGACCAAGCATATATCTTACCTCCTGAGTGAATCCTCCTCTGAGCTTTCCTCAGGCATTTCCTGGTTTAAGGCCTCCTGTGATACATTCCCAGGTCTGCTTGAAGCCGACTGGCTGTAAACTCTTTCCCAGTGTCCCGTCTCCTGGTTAAAGACCACTCCCACGGTCCTCTCCTCCTGCGGAGTGGAAGAGCTGCCCAGCTGCAGCCTGCTAGAGGCAGGAGCTCTGCCCTCGGTTCTCTCTGCAGGCTGCACCTGGCTGGTATTTGGAGGCACACCCTCAAATGTGCTTTGGACCTGCCCTGGTGTGTAGCTAGGCGTGCTTCTTTCCCAGCGCAGCGTGTCATTGTTAAAGGTCAGCAGGTTATGACAAGCGCGACAGCGGTTCAGGTGACCCCGGGATAAATTGGAATTGTTTTCACTGCTGTGTGGGGTCTGCTGATGGGAGGGACCAGGCCGATCAGGCTCAATGTTGTTGTTGAGCATTTCTTGAGCCTGTTGCGACTGGCTGGGCTCCCCACCCATGCCCTGATCTAACTCCTGAAGCCGGTCATATTCCAGGAAGAATCGCCTCAAATCACACTGGAGGTCATTACGGATGCTGGCTGGATTGCTCGGGCCAGCGCTACTACTACTGTCCGCCTCAGCCCCTGGGGCCAGAAAGCCCCTCCCTTCTGTTGCAGAGGTATAGACAGATGCCTGGGAACCTCCCTCCTGCTGCCGCAGCACCGACAGCAAGCTCACAGAGGAGGCACTGGTCCTAGGGGGAGGCATGGCTTCCAGCTCTGACCGAGAGCTCATGTTCAGCACTGTCCTGGACCAGTCAGACCCACCTAAGCCTGAAGCCATCTCTCTCGCAGACTGCTGGTACCGGGACTGGTGGCCTGCCAAGGGCCCACTGAGGGACCGCCGTGTGGGGCCCAGGCTAAGGTGGCGCAGGGTGCTGCCAGCAGTGCTGCTCTGAACTGTGCTGAAAGCAGAGGGTCTGTTAAGTATCCCCTGCTCCTCCTGCGCTACGGATGCCTGCTCTGGGGGTTGATAAGGCTCTGTCTGCACAGAGGAGAAGGAAGTGCCAGTGGCCCCAGAAGATGTGGAGGGTGCGTTTTCCTGATGTGGGAAGAGAGAAGAAGGAAGTCTTGCACTAGAGCATCGGCTGCAAAGGCACAACATCCCCAGGTGCTGGCAACACTCTGCTGTGGGATAGCTGACACGCTCCCGGAGCCTGTTATAGACAGATGCCCTTGTGTTCTCACTGGCTGGAGGCAGAGGTGGTGGTGGTGGAGGCGGTGGAGGGGATGAGGTAGCAGAGTCTTGAACACTGTTTTGCTCTCCCACCTGTATGCCAGAGGAGCGGGAGGACAACATATGCAGGAAGTTGTGGAGGAGGGGTGTGCGCCTCACAGGCTGAGATGGAAGGATAGCGCGCTGGCGATAATGAGGCATCTCTGTGCTGTCCACAGAGATTTCCACTTCCTCGTCACTCTGCAGAAGGAAACAACTGAAGTTCAGTCACCTCAGAGCAAACTTCTATACCTCCAAATAAACAGAAAGTCCTCTGCCACCCCAGAGAGATGAAAGGATGAGATACATCCGTCCTTAGAGGCCTTGACTTGCAGAAAACCAGCTGACTCTTTATTTCAAACTTCATTTTATGGATACAGCAAACCTCTCCCTACAGATCAGTGAGCTTTGACAATACACTGTTCATACCAACAGAACTGTCATTCTCTGAGGGTCAGCAGCCATGGGGAGCATTGTTAATACCTCCTGTTGCTTCAAATCCAGCTGAATGTCACAACAGAACTGAAAGAGCAGGGCCACTGGGACATTTTGCACCACTAATGAGACAGTGAAGGCAAAACAAACATGCTTTACAGAGCTCTAAGAGCTCTACGCATAACACAAGAACATTCATGTGACCAATTAAGGCAAGACAGAATTCAGCTTAGGAAGACTTCAGGTTTTCAGAAAAGCACAGAGGCTGCTTAGGAACAGACTGGGGTCAATGTACATGGAACATTTTGTAATTTGTCAGTCAACACAGGCACTGACATTCCCCTTACCTGCTGGTTAGAAGGGTTAACAATTGCCGTGAGCAAGTAGTGTCCCAAGGGATCAAACCGTACCAGCCTAGAACAAAAGCAGAACCAGACTATCAATCATCAGTTCACATTCCACATGGACACAGGAAGCTAGACACAGTAGGGAGGAAAATCTCACATGAAATACTTGCAATGAGAATGTTACTACGTTACCATTATCATCTTCTGAAGGACATTCAAAAGTTTATGCCTTAAGAAGAAATAAACTTATCTAGCTGAAGACTGCAGTATTTTGTAGACCACAGTAATACTATAAAGTTACTGGGAAGTAAGTACTGCTGTATCAACTGAAACAGCCAGAAACCTTTAAGGAACATATATACACACATGACAAACTGGAATTTGGTACAAAGGGAGAGATTAACTTCCCTTGAACGTTACATCACTGTCTTATTTTAAATTGCTCAAAAGAATGCATCAAGTTTCCAGCAATGCAGTTTACCTCTATAACTGCAACCAACTAACAGCTCAGCATTCTTTCCAGCAATTTCTGGGTTTTCTCACCCTTATGGATGAGAAGTTTAATTACTACGCCCCTACAAATGAACATGAAGTAGATTCTGGGTATTTATTGGGCACACGTCAGATTACAAACATGAACAACCAGGCTGATCTATTACTTCCTATCAGTTTCTTTCCTATGCACAGAACTACTTTTCTACCAGCTGGATCAAGAAGCTGCAAGCAATGCTTCCCTCTACTGCGTCAGTGCAGAGGGTATACAGAGGAACCCCCACATTCCCTAAATCTGACCATTTTTCACATACAAGGGTTCTCTTCCCTCAGAAGCAAGAACTCACCTGACCCGCTCCATTTCACTGGCTGTTTTCACCACTGCAAAAGGCTCCCGACGACTCCAGTCCCAGAAATGTATCTCATTGGCAGTTGCAATTAGCAAGAGCTGAGCCGTAGGATGAAAAGCAAGTGACGCAATGGCATTGTTGCTATCTGTGAACCAGCTCTCACTTCCACCCTGAGTGAGGAATCAAGAATCACAAGCAGTTTACCACATAGTGTGAGATGACTAGGTTTCCAGGTATGTGCCATCCCTCCAAGACTCTGCCTAGAGCATAGAAGTGACATGCTTTCTTGGCAACAACAGCTGTTCTCATAGGAGGTCGTGTGTAATGCCTTGAACATAAAACTACCTCCAACTATGACCGTAGATGTATTTTTGTAGGTAAAGTGTGTCTCAAGCACATTTCAAAGTGACCAGGTAAATACACATGTTTTGTTTCTGTGCCAGTCACCAGATTAGGTAGAAATGGCAGAGCAGTAGCTTCTCTAATGAAGAGCTCAGAAGTGCTCAGTGGAATGAAAAATGACACAACTTTCATATAAGCTAAGCATGCACCTGGCAGAAAGTTCTCCAGCATTATCTGTACCACTCTTACCAACCAAACAGGCAAGGCAAAAGGACCATGACCTACCTGGCGAGACTGAACGAAGATCTATCGCCTCCTCTCTAAATAGAGGAGGATCACTACAATCTGTTCTACGCTTTTAGAGACAGGTCCCAGCAAAGCTTCCAAACAGGTCCCTTACCAGGCAATATTTGGGAAAAACTCAGACAAAAAAGGTCACCACCCACCAAATACCAAAGGCACATGTTTCAGGAAGAACTTACATGTAAATCCCAAATTCTAACCTCCCCATCCAGGCATCCTGAAGCAATGAGGCCTGGGATGGTGGGATGGAAAGTGACACACCAGGGAGTGCGGCGATGTCCAACCAAGGAATGAACACACTTGCCCGTTTTCACCTCTGTGATGTAGATGTTGTGGTTCACATGTGTGGAAGCCATTAATGTCCTGGGAATGCAGAAGGTAGGACAAACATTAGCATGAGAAGAGTCTGGCAAAAGCAGACCATGAGCTTCATCTCAACAGGGTCTGTGCACACCTAACCCAGCAGCTCTCCCACATAGAGCCGCACTCCCAAAGAGTAAGACACTACTGTTTAACCAGCAGCTACAAACCTTCCTGTGGCCAGATTTCAGGGTCCTCTGATCCGCAAGCACAAACTTGACCTTGAAAGTCAAGAGTGAACATGCAGCTCAGAAGGAACTCCTGAGTCACAGTTTGGGCCAAATAAATATTCCCAATTCTCCATAACATCTCAACCATGGTCAAATCAAGTGACCCTAAGAGAGATCCCACCTCTGTTTCTGTTTCAAGTAAACACATCATTCTGCCCTGTTCTGTAGTCCTAGATATCCCAATGGGTATGCCACATCACTTGGCATGTTGGGCTAAAACACCCTTTACTCCCTCAAGTTTCTTATGAAATCCCACGGTGGCCACACAGATCTTTTTTCCTTAGAACTACGCATCGCTTTGGTACCTGAAAAATTGAACACCAACTATGCTTGAACCTGTGAGAACCGGAAGGTGAGCATGTTCCATCCATGCACATCAGGAGCCAGAAGTTTCACTCAGCTATTCAGGACTGAACAACTCAATGGGCACAGGCCTCCATCACTTTTTTAAGTGTAAGGAGACTGCTGAAACAGGGAACGAACTAGGAGTTAATTACCTGTCTGGACTAAACGCCAGCAAGAAGGTGGAGCGTGGACTGTCTGGTAAGTCAACTTTCTGAAAAAGCCAACAAAGCAGGAAGTGTTGCAAGTGTCATATGATTATACTTTAACCGTAAGCCACACAGACAACAAGGGGAACCCGCTGCATGAACATATCTAGTATAACATCACTGCAGAAACCAAACAGAGCCAAAGAGCACACCAAATGCACAATCACAAAATCATTTATCTCAAATCCCTGCCTCCCTACCCTCGCTCCAAGGTCAAGCTATGCATCTCTGTCCCACAACCTTACCTTGCCTTCCCATTTCATCCATCGGGTTTTATCCTCCACCAGTTCTTGCAGGAGCCGTTGAGCACCCAAGGCTTGGGTACCCCGTTCCCTACCCCACAGGATGCGGACAGCATTCTTCTCTGGTACAACCTTCATGGTTCTCAGCAGCCAATGCGATACAAACTACTGGAAGGAGGCACTAGCAGGTTTCAGATGACAACCACCACCAAGCTACAACTCGGCTATCCACATTTCAATTGTTTATCTTCATGGAAACCTAGAAGAAGAAGAGAACGATAAGGAAGGCAGCTTTTACCTTGATCACCTGGATGTAATAAGAGCTTTAAATACCAAAAGACAAGATTTAAGACAAAAAAAAATCTATCCTCTCCTGCAGCTTTTGCTATAATCTTCCATTATTGAGGCCCAATTCTGACATTTCTACAGCCAAAGATTACTTGAAAGGTTTTTGAAAGCATCCAGCCTTTTCAATGTATACATTCCCTAGCCATACCACATCTAAAGAGAATAAAAAATTGGTCTTTAAACTCTTTCCCATCCCTCAGTCACTTGCTGCATGTAATAAAGAAAAAAAAAAAAGATTTATGAAGAGATAGTTTTTACACCTTGAATATTTAGGTTCCATCTGGGAAGGCTGACTGATAGCTAGAGGAACAGTGTTAAAAAATGGCAATGGCAGAGAAAAGTCTCCAGAGAACTATTCAAATTTCAGTAATAGTAATTATTATCACTGCAAAGATATGATGATTCCTAGACCTCAAGTCCAAATTACTTCCAACTCTATCACAACAGTTTACAATGTATGAAAACAACCACGTATGGACCAAAATCTGACAGTGCAGCAGCATTTTGGCCAACTCCATCACAATGATTTGTTCCACCTGTCTGCACATCATCTTTCCATCTACACTGCTCTTAGAGCAACAGTTCACCCAAGTAATGCATAATGGCAAAGATTAATGCTTTTAATACACTTTGAGCTGCTAAGGAAAGCATTAATATCCCTTTTCTAGAAAAAAAAGGTACATTCTTCAAAAGAACTAAATACAGCAGCCCTAATAGGAACCAAGTTAGACAGCTTCTCAATGGTCTCATACATAAGAGTCTGCCATCAAAAGCTCTCAAAACAAGAAGTTTCTTAGAACACATAAACCAAGAAATGCTGCTGCAATGCTATTACTTATTGATGCCAGCAGAGCACATATACTACCATGGTCTCTTTAGAGAGTAAAGATCTAAAGATAAATCTTCCTCAGTTCATGCTACACTGAACAAAACCATCAATATTCAACAGAGAAGTAAGTGGCAACTTAAAAAAAAAAAAAAAAAGAAACAAAGAAAAAAGGTTCATGTACACATGAAGAGGTTAATGGCTCAATGACAGAACTTGTAATAGTAAAACATTTCTTTCCTCCCATTCTCCCTAAAAAAAAACCAAACCAAACTCCTGAGCAGATGATTTAAGACAGCTGCTGCTTACAGAGAGGAGCTGTCTGAGGAGATAAGCCAGGAAAATGAGTTCTAATAAAACAGACTGGTTTTCATTTGCAGAAGTACAATAAAGGGTACTGAAGTGGTGAAGAAGTAAAGGCATCCATCTTCCTAGAAAAGAAATTCACCATGAAGAAATACAAGCTAGCTGGAAATTTCCTGATGCTTAACGTGAACAGCATGGGGATCATCTATTTTAGAGAAACTAAACTTCATAGTGTAAAATAAGACTTCTTCTGAGAATCTGTGAAAGACAGCCAAACATTAGGTAGGAATTATTCTACGAAATAAAAGCCTTACTGGAAAGCAACATAAAAACAAAAGATATCATGCTGCAAGTGGATTCTTAAAAGGAACTGCACAGATTAAAAAATCCCAGACCTAAAAATGCTAGAACAAGGATAATTGGAGTGGCTACAGCCAACAGTATAATACAGAAATCACTAAACCAAAAATATTTTTTCATTGAAAGCTAATAAATCATCATCTGGATATTGCACGCAGCACCACTCACCCATGTTCAGAAATGACTGGATTCAGATGGGAAGCAGTGTGGAGGGGAAGGGCAGCTCAGAACAATACAGGCAATAAAAAAACTAATTTACAAGAGGAAACTGTAAGTCTAGTTCCACCTAGTAAAAATAAGAAAACAGTAGCTGAATATTCTATATGAGCATATTCAAGGAGTAAGGACTGCAGCAATCCAAGAATAAACATATGAATGAGGCACAACTGGAAGACGATATCTGCAGCTGAAATAAGCTGGAAGTCTGAAGACATCTCAAACACTAAGCTTTGGAATACCGTTTCAATAGTTATAAAGGACAAACAACCCAAATAACTTAAGAGATCCCGTAACTTAAAAGGAGGATAACCAAATTACTGATGAGAAAGAACAAGCTCTGGCAATTTGGGAACATTTCATAGAATCATAGAATAACCAGGTTGGAAAAGACCCACAGGATCATCGAGTCCAACCGTTCCTATCAAACACTAAACCATGCCCCTTAGCACCTCCATCCACCCGTCCCTTAAACACCTCCAGGGAAGATAAATCAACCACCTCCCTGGGCAGCCTGCGCCAGTGCCCAATGACCCTTTCCGTGAAAAATTTTTTCCTAATCTTCAGACTAAACCTCCCCTGGCAAAGCTTGAGGCCATTCCCTCTCGTCCTGTTCCCTGTCACTTGGGAGAAGAGGCCAGCAACCTCCTCTCTACAACCTCCATTTAGGTAGTTACAGAGAGCAATGAGGTCTCCCCTCAGCCTCCTCTTCTCCAGGCTAAACAACCCCAGCTCTCTCAGCCTCTCCTCATAAGGCCTGTTCTCCAGCCCCTTCACCAGCTTCGTTGCTCTTCTCTGGACTCACTCCAGAGCCTCAACATCCTTCTTGTAGTGAGGGGCCCAGAAGTGAACACAGGATTCGAGGAGCAGTTTCACCAGTGCCGAGTACAGAGGGAGAATAACCTCCCTGGACCTGCTGGTCACACCATTTCTGATACAAGCCAAGATGCCATTGGCCTTCTTGGCCACCAGGGCACACTGCTGGCTCATGTTCAGTCGGCTGTCAACCAACACACCCAGGTCCCTCTCCTCCAGGCACCTTTCCAGCCAGACTTCCCCAAGCCTGTAGCACTGCATAGGGTTGTTGTGCCCCAAGTGCAGGACCCGGCATCTGGCCTTGTTAAACGTCATGCCATTGGACTCAGCCCAGCAGTCCAGCCTGTTCAGATCCCTTTGCAGAGCCTCCCTACCCTCCAGCAGATCAACACTTCCACCCAGCTTAGTATCATCCGCAAACTTGCTAAGGGTGCACTCAATGCCTTCATCCAGGTCATTGATAAAGACATTGAACAGGGCTGGACCCAGCACTGAGCCCTGGGGAACCCCACTTGTCACTGGCCTCCAGCTGGATTTCACACCATTTCCCACCACTCTCTGGGCCCGGCCATCCAACCAGTTTTCCACCCAGGAGAGTGTGCGCCTCTCCAGGCCAGAGGCTGACAGTTTCCAAAGCAGAATGCTGTGAGAAACTGTGTCAAAGGCTTTACTGAAGTCCAGGAAGACCACATCCACAGCCTTTCCCTCATCCAGCAGCTGAGTCACTTTGTCATAGAAGGCAATCAGATTAGTGTGGCAAGACCTGCCTTTTGTGAACCTGTGTTGACTGGGCCTGATCACCTGGTTTTCTTGCATGTGCTTCATGATAGCACTCCAGATCACCTGCTCCATGACTTTCCCTGGCACTGAGGTCAGACTGACAGGCCTGTAGTTCCCTGGATCCTCCCTATGACCCTTCTTGCAGATGGGCACAACATCAGCCAGCCTCCAGTCCAGTGGGACCTCCCCAGTCTTCCAGGACTGTTGGAAGATGATGGAAAGGGGTTTGGCCAGCACATCCGCCAGCTCCTTCAATACCCTTGGATGAATCCCATCCAGCTCCATAGACTTGTGGGTGTCTAGTAGGGCTAGCAAGGCTCTGACCACCTCCTCTTGGATCATGGGAGCCTCATTTTGCTCCTCTAGCTCCTGGGTTTGTACACAGACAGAACAACTTTCTTTACAATTAAAGACTGAGGCAAAGAAGGCATTAAGTACCTCAGCCTTTTCCTCATCCCCTGTCACTGTTGTTCCTTCTGTGTCCAATAGGGACTGTATGGTCTCCCTAGTCCTCCTTTTATTATTTATATATTTATAGAAAGATTTTTTGTTATCTTTCACAGACTTTACCAATCTGATTTCCAGTTGAGCCTTAGCCCTTCTGATTTTTTCTCTACACAATCTCACTTCCCTCCTGTAGTCCACCCAAGAGGCCTGTCCCCTCTTCCAGAGCTCATAAACATTTCTCTTCTTCTTGATATCACTCAAGATCTCTCTGTTCAACCAAGCTGGATTTTTCCCCTGCCGGCTTTTGTTCCGGAACATGGGGATGGCTTTCTCCTGAGCTGCTAGGATTTCCTTTTTGAAGAGCTCCCAGCCTTCATGGGCTCCCTTGCCCTTAAGTACTGTCTCCCATGAGACTTTGCCAACCAGCCTTCTGAAGAGCTCAAAGTCTGCCCTCTGGAAATTTAATGCTACTGTCCTTCTAACCACCCTCTTTACTTCACCTAGAACAGAAAACCCTATCATCTCATGATTGCTTTGTCCTAGGCATCCACCTACTGCCACATCCCCCACAAGGCCTTCTCTGTTCACAAACAGCAGGTCCAGGAGGGCACCTTCCCTTGTTGGTTCATTCACCAGCTGTGCAAGGAAGTTGTCTTCCACGCACTCCAGGAACCTCCTAGACTGCTTCATTTCTGCTGTATTGTACTTCCAGCAGATATCAGGAAGATTGAAGTCTCCCAGAAGAATGAGAGGCATCAATCTAGAGATTAACCCCAGCTGTTTATAGAAGAGCTCATCAGCTGCTTCTCCTTGGCTGGGTGGTCTGTAACAGACTCCCATCACAAAATCTACTTTCTGGTGGGCTCGTCTGATTTTAACCCACAGGCACTCAATCACCTCATCACCACAATTCATCTCAATGGTGTCCAAGTCCTCCCTTACAAAGAGGGCTACCCCGCCTCCTCTCCTACCCTTCCTATCCCACCTGACGAGTTTGTACCCCACCATAGCTGCACTCCAGTTATATGAGTCATCCCACCACGTTTCCATGATGACAACGACATCATAGGCTCCTTGCCCTACAACAGCTTCCAGCTCTTCCTTCTTATTCCCCATGCTGCATGCATTGATGTAAATGCACTTCAGCTGAGCTGCCGAGCCTTCAGCCCTCTTAGAGGGAACAGAGTTCATTCCCAATTGCCTGGTAACTGGAGTAGCTAGCTCCAGAGTGCCCCTATCTCCCTTAGCACCCCTAGGTGTGTTCTCCCCCACTTTCTGTGTGGTGATGTACTGATTTCAGTCATATTGGACTAGTGCTCCCTGAAGTATAATAGCAACAACAAAATCCAGAGGTTCAACAACCATCTTGATGTTTATTTATGCTACCAGCAAGTTTAGATATTGTAGAATAAAGAAACAGATAACACCTTCAACTGCAGATAGCAAGTATCTTGTATTCACCTTCTCAAAAGGCCAAGTAAATCTTCACCATACAAAAAAAAAAATACCTACCTTAAGACAACTTATCTAGATCTTTACAGATGTGTACATTTCTTGAACTAATTTGGATATAACAAACACTTCATATGCACGCTTCTTCCGTGTTTGAACTTGATGTTTTTCCCTCAGGGACTGTCCCTCCTTTTTCAGCTTCTTCTGTCTCATCTCTCTTTCCCATTTGAAAGAAAACAAAACAAACTCAAGGTTCCAGCATGGTACCCGCTCAACATTTTTAAAAGCAGGGATCTCTTCAGAAAACATTGAATTTGTCCTTCTTGAGTGGGGCTGGCACTCCAGTTTTACCCTGGATTCCTTTGAGGGCCAAGACTTATTCATGCCTAGTAAGGGGAAGTTTACTCCTTTATCTGAATTAGCCTGAATACCTAGTTTTATCTGAATTAGCTTGCCCTCCATAAGCTGGTGACGCATTCAGCAAGACTTCAGACTAGCAAAGAAAATTAGAACCTTCAAGTGGAGAAACAGATGCAGTGTAAATACGGACACTACCTTCACTCACTTTAGCAGGAGGCTTTTAACCCTATTATTGGATCACATGCTCAGTTTTAGTTTGCTAGGTGTTTTGTTGGGTTCTGGAGGTTTGTTTTGTTTTGTTTTGTTTCAGAGGAGCCAGTGCCTTCTCTAAACTAGTCAAGATACCAACTCAAAACGTTTTGCTGAAATATAAGAAACTAAATAATGACAGCATGTTATTAAATACCATTAGCAGATAAACCACGGTAGTGTCAACTCTAGTCACAGCCACTCAGTAGCCATCTGACTAACAAAGTTTAAATGAAATGCAGTGGGTTTGAAAAACGCTTCTCAGACCTCAGCATAAGGAACACATGCAGCTCACTCAATCAAACCTGTCCAGGCAAGCACTAGACTGATTCAGTAGTAGCTTCTATTACAAATGCCCATACCATGACAACTGATAAACAGCTGACCACTCAAACAAGGAACAGCTCTGGAACTGGTACTTCTCTGTTTTCTTCTACTTGTTGGGGTTATTTTAATCAGGATGACCAAAGTGGAGTCCAACAACTGGAAGATCAGCTGACGCCCTGGATGTGGTCCAGGACACCACAGAAATTCTGAAAGTAGAGAGTCAGATTTTTTTTCTACAATTGGCAGCTTTGTTTCCTTAACAGTTTTCTCCCTTCAGGGCATTTCAGGACAACACGTTGGGCTGTTTACAATTTTGGAACAAGCATTACACGGCCCAATCCCAAGCCTTCTTTCTTGCTCTGTGCCAGCTGTCCCTGAAGAAGCTTTAAGAATTACCAATCTCTGAGAGATATAAGCTTGCTTCTAACTCAATTTTACAGATGCCCAACCCCTAGAAAACCAAAATGGTAATACTTAGTAGTGGTACAGGACTCCATGAAAACATTGGAAAAAAACATGGGGTGAGAAGAGGAATAAAAAGAATCATATTCAAATCACCATACAGAAAAGATGTCAAGATATTTCAAGCATTAGGCAGCGGTTTACACTCCAATTAGAAACTTCAGCACTTTACAGGGATGATTGTCCCATCTTTTAACATGCCCCATCACATGCGCACCCCTCATCATCTTTGGTGCTATTAATTTTGTGTCAAGTCCAGTACCAAGGTTCTGGAAGCACAGCTGGCTTTGATACAAAGAAGAGTATCAGAATACTACCTCATGTTACTCCATTCTTCACTGGGGAAACAAGTTATTTCATATGGCCTTCAGCTCTCAGACTACAAATCTATCACCACTCCTAAAGCCGTCTTGGTTGTGTGCTAAGCTCAACAATGAAAGCCCTTCCTGATATTTGCACACACAAACAGTGTAAACAGCTCTACCACTGTTTAAAAAGAAAAGAAAAAAAAATACTGCAACGCAGTAAATGCTATTTATAACAGGAGTTCTATCCAAAAGATATAAGTGTCCAAATAACTTCAGACAACTTTGCTGCCCAAAGAGGTCTCAAGTGGCTGATGAAGAACGAGGCAATGTTAAGAGAAATATAAAAGCTGTCTCTGGGTTTGCAATCCACAGGCATGTATAAGCTTCCCTAGAAAAGACCAGAGAGGAGAAAAGCATGAGATGGTACTTTCTGTCTCGAAGTCTCTTCATCAAGTTTCAAGACTTACAGAACGCACTGACTGCAAAACGTGTGTAATCTACATAGGTTATAGGCCAGTACAAGCTGCATGCTTTGTAGTAAAAGAACACAGATGGGGGGAAAAAAAAAACACTGAACAAAACCAAAATCATTGCGAACAATGAGGCATGTCACTGACCTGCCCAAACACAAGCAAACTCGTCTCTAGAAAAGAAGACAAGTAGATTATTAACACTCTGAACTACACCAACTCTAACTGTGGCCCTACCTATCTTGTAGGCCAGTAACTCCTGTTTCCAAAACATCTGGTCTTAAGCAAAGAGCCTGGCACCAATAAAGCATGATATTTCCTTTATCCCAAACTTAACTGCAGTATCTTAGGCATTGACAATGAGCAATATATTAGAGTTTAACAAGTTTCTTTTCATTGTATTTCTTAAATATTACTAATAACTTAGCATTCCCAATATTGTACATGCGGGTGGGTTCTCCAAGAACAACCAGAAGATTACCAGAGGCGTGAAAACAGCATATGCAGCGTTACAGCTCAAATGCTCTATCGTCAATGCCAGCAATCCTCATGTAGGCTGTAGTTACAAGATATGCTATTTCCTGAAAGTATGTTCTATACCAAATCATTTTACCTTGTATTTCACACAGGTTAATTCTGAGGAAAACTGCTTTATCAGGAGTCATCCTATTTCTTTCAGGAGCTCAAAAGAGCAAAGAAGAAAACATCATGTACACTGAAGATAGTCAGAGATCATCTTGCCAGCAGGATTACAGGCTACACGGCCCCTCCTTCTTTTATAGGAGCTTCATCTAAAGCAATAAAACCTGCTTCTGAAACCCACAGATAAGAGATCTCAAAAAACAAACCAAACACTTAATTTGGAATATATGTGAGCAATCACACTGCATGGGACTTTCAAGTTCCCTTTCTTATTTACACGCCAAGTGTTCCCCTCCTCCTCTGTAATATGAGGGTTATGATGCCAACATCTTCCTAAACTGCACAACTCAAAACCATGTAAGACGACCCAAAACCACTATCCAAGATAGAAGACTTGAATTCTACTAGCAATTTTATTAGAAATATTGATTCAGTTCATACCAAGTGTAATCCCACTAATCCTTTTCATGTCTCCACTTGAAAGATCAAGCAAAACAAACAAACAAACAAAAAAAGTTTATGCAAAACCAAAACAAAAAAGTTGATTTGCCCTCTTTGCACTGCATTGACTCAGCTAAACAAACCAGACAACTCAGAGACTCCTAGTTTGGTAAGTAATCGAAGAATGCGGCACTGGAATTTGAACAATGTTATAACAACAACAAAATCAGTAAAAAAAAGGGTGATGTGACTCATATCCAGAATAGCTTCACAAATCAAAACTTTAGACAAGTGTTGATGGCAGAGGACTATGTTCAGCATTAAGCAACAGGGCCACATGAATTTCTGACAACGCACCTGATCAGCTACATATTTCAATTTTCTTCAAAACTGAATTCTTCTCTTATCTCCAATTGTGGCACTTCCATATAAACTTCAGGACCCTTCTCAGAGGTTCTAGTTCTTCTTGGGTTAAAAAAAACCAAACAAACAAAAAAAAATAAACAAAACAGAAAACTACACACCAGAGTCCAAAACTAATACCATAAAGGCACTTCCATTATATAGCCCTGGTTTTAGCCTTCAAAGTTTCTAAGATATTTACCAAAGTATTACTCTGCAAGCTGAAGGTTTCCCTTGATTAAGGCCAGAGAGATCTGGAAAGTAATTCCAAAGCACATCTTCTGCAGATGTACTTGATAGACTGCTCTAAATTGTATCCACAGCTCTAAGCACTTCCACATAAATCAAAACAGGATTTCTAAAGAAAAATAACTTGTACTAGTGCTTCATGATTAAACAATTCAGTGCCATGTTTTAAACTGAAACTACAAACAGTTCAGAAAATTGAATTACATTACAAAGATGTCAATAATACATTGTCATTTCAAGATCCTATATGTCTGCAATCTTAATTTGTCTTCCCAGTCTGGATTAAATGAGCTGTAACATTATTAAGAGTATTTTTCAGCCAAAACTAGTACATTAAATCATTACTTATTTACAGCAAAATTATGAGGAAGTGGAAGAGAAAATTGCAGATATCAACTCCCAAGGGTCAGAAAATGAATGATAAATATAAGAAAGGAAGTAATAAAAATAAAAGTAAGCAACTGTGTCTGGAATCTCACACTTTCATTCACCAATGAGAATACAAAGCACTTTCATAACTATTATTACCATTTCCACATAAACTTAATGAATTCTTGAGAAGAGATATTAGTTCCAATCCAGAAGATAGGAAGAGAACAAATATAATTTCACAGAGCTGTAAGATAAGTCAAACAGCAGAACTGAGATCCAGAAGATTAAGAGTTGGTTTTCCCAATTCCATACTCAGACCATGGCACCTTTTGCTAAGTGCTGTAGACAGCAGGAGATGAGGGATAAAGAGAAAAGAGAACTAGAACAATACATGGACACACAAATGCAGTGACACAGAATTCAGATTAACCCTTTAAGAGAACTGTTCTCATTTAGACAGGAAAGTAAAGGAATTTTCAATTAGAAATCCCAACATTTACATTAAAAGTCACATGAAGGATCCTGAAGCTCAAGAGCCACAGCCAAGTGCCCCCTAGCGACACCAAATATGCACAAGAAATTTGGGAGAGCCAGCATTACAGAACAGCAGAAAGAGCATCCGGTATCCACAAGATGAAGACAAAGTATTTTATGCATGCAAGGCTGCACCTAGGGCACATGCACCTTATGCACGGAACAAAGAAAATGCAACTGGAAGCAAGAATGTATTTTAAAAACACAGTTCATATAATTTCCTGCTCACAAGGAAATAATCAAATAAGGTAACGAGCCAAAAAGTAAAGAGGATCGACACAGAAGCTGAAGCATGCATGTAGAGACGTATCGGAACTAAAGACAACGTAGGAGACAAAGAAGATTTAGACTCTGAATAAAGAAACACAGCCAGCTCTTGATACCCCTTCCCTTCTTGGCCTTGGAATAAGACTGTGGGAGAAATATAAACGGAGGGGGGGAAGCATCCAAAACATGGTTCAGAGATTCCTCTCAGCAATTCCACATTGCTCAAGGTGGAGAACTAGTGCTACGTACCAGCAAGAGGGCAGCAGGAATCACTCTGCTGAGATAGCCCAAAAGACCTCACTGAGAACATTTGAAGTGGAGCTGCACAAACACACGGATTAAGACAAGCTCAGGCTCAGGCCTGGCACATCATCATCCTGTGCGCCTTCAACAAACAGGTTACAAAAACTGGAGACAACAAAATAGTTGCTAGACAACAATCCTAGTTCTTAATAACCCAAGTTAAATTCTGAGAGGCAAACAAACAGGTCTCCTCTTGTTTTAAGCAACCCAACCAATGAGTCTTTCATTAAGTAACTACTGTATCATCTTCCATTAATATATTTCTAATACACTGCACATCACCTTCTTATCTGGTCTCAAAAATGAAGATTCTTTTGTCCACACCTCATTAATAATTTGTTTCTATCACCCTCCTTGGTAAAGGAGTGCAGAGCTACCAAAACAAAACACACAAGGCAAACTATTAACACACCCTATGCCCTTTATCAGGTCTCCAGTAATTACAAACTCAAGGGTGGAGGAAGCACCTTAACGCTATTTGTATTAATAGTACCAGTAAGTATTGACAACAAAAACAACTTTCTAAGAGTCTTGACCTCAGTTAGCTTGCTAGCCATGGCATAAACGATAGTTACTTTCCAGAAGTTTCATAAAAAATTATGACACCAAAAAAGAAGTCTCCAAATCACTAACTTATGGCAAAGAGACAGTGGCAGACTGTGGTTGCTTGCCTTCTTTACAACCAGTTGTTACCCCTACACAAAAGTAAAAGTGCTGCACAGAAAACAGAGAAGTACAAAACAAGCAAACAAGAATCCAGAGGGTCAGTTATGACTCAGAAAAGGGCAAAAGAAAGAAAACTATGAAGAAGTTGTCAGCAAAGTAAACATTCTACGTAAACTCCCCAGCAACTGAACCTGAAAAGGCAAGTCCAGATATCTGGATCCAAATAAATGCTTCATTCCAAGAATGAGAAAAAATATAAATGCAGATGAACTGCCATACTCACATATCTGCACTGCCACACAACAGATAAGTACAAGACACTTATTTGCTACTGTAAAAACACAAATGGATTCATTTTTAAAAAGTTATTTATCTACAGCAACACTAACTGTGGACTATAGAACCAGTAAGCAAGCTACGCTGATGAGTTACGAATGCCAGAAATTACATTACAGCAGCCTTTCAGAACACAAAGAGGGATTTTTAAATTTAGCAGAAAATTTCAGGTACTGTAACCTACATAACCCATAAGGCATTCAAATCCCCCTGGATTTCACCCTATGCTGCGTTTTGAAGACTCACCCACAACAAAACTGAACATCCCGGTAATGGATTGGCAGTAAGCGTACATTACCAGCAGGTCACTCTTAGGTCCCATTTCAACATGTCCATCAGCAATTTGAAAGAGGATGGGAGTGGCAGAGGCAAAGAAGCCAGATGACATTTGCAGAGGACACCAAACCGGGTGGAGCAGTAAACAAGGACAAATATAGAAAAACACACTGGGTTTTCACAAAAAGATATAAGAATCACAGAATAGTTTGCATTGGAAGGGACCTTAAAGATCATCCAGTTTCAAGCCCGCTGCCATGGGCAGGGACACCTCCCACTAGATCAGGCTGCCCAAGGCCCCATCCAACCTGGCCTTGAACACCTCCAGGGATGGGGCAGCCACAGCTTCCCTGGGCAACCTGGGCCAGTGCCTCACCACCCTCATCGTGAAGAAATTCCTCCATATGTCTAGCCTAAATCTGCCCCTCTACAGTTTACAGCCATTGCCCCTCATCTTATCACTACAAGTCTTTGTAAACAATTCCCTCTCCAGCCTTCTTGTAGCCCCTTTCAGGTACTGAAAGGTAGCTCTAGTGTCTCCTGGGAGCCTTCTCTTCTCCAGGCTGAAGAAGCCCAAGCCCAACTCTTTCAGCCTGTCCTCATATGGGAAGTGCTCCAGCCCCCTCATCATCCGTGTAGCCCTCCTCTGAACCATTTTCAAAAAGAACGTGTTCGTACGGAACAAAACAAGAAAATTCCATACAGGGTGAAAAATGGAGCAGCACTGAGTGCTCTTCGGGAGCATATTTATATGGAGTCTAATTTCATACAGCTGGTCTTCCTGAGGACCAGGTCACACCTGGATATCAGCTATTCTTGATTCAGTCTCTTCCAACAGAATGCAACTGTAGAAGTGTATATTGGTAAAAATTATGCGTAACCATCTAAAACAACTCCAAAAAATGAAATGCTGGTTTAGTGCAAGAATTATGTTCCATAAAAAACTGCTTTCCAAAGACAGTGGAAAACCTGGAACCGACAGAACAGGATATAATCTCAAAACCACCACAGAACCATAAAATCACAGAATAGTTTGGGTTGGAGTTCCGACCCCCCTGGATGGGCAGGGATACCTCCCACTGGATCAGGCTGCGCAAGGCCCCATCCAACCTGGCCTTGAACACCTCCAGGGATGGGGCAGCCACAGCTTCCCTGGGCAACCTGGGCCAGTGCCTCACCACTCTCACGATGAAGAAATTCTTCCCGACGTCTAGAAATTCTTCCTTATGTCACAGAACGCCAGAGAAACTTACGCGCTTTCTGGAGGCACACTGCAGGTGAAAACAAAGCTGTTCCTAAGCCCGTGCCCCCCGAGCGCGGAACTCCGGGCCCGGGGCACACACCGCCGCCTCAGCCCGTTCTTACGCGGCGGGAGCGGAAGGACGGACGGACAAGACAACGCTCACTTCACGTTTCGCTTGATCAAGGCCGGAAAACAGCGGCGGCCACTCCCAAGCCACCCGCGCCGACCGCCCGAGCCACGGGGAGCGGGGGGAGAAGCTCCGGGCCGCGGCCGCCCCGCCCTCCGCGCGGCCTCCCCGCTCCCCACGCCGCGGCTCCCAAACAAAGGCCCCGCGCAGCGGCCCCGCCGCCTTCCGGGAAGCCGCGGCCCGGCCGGCGGAGAAGGGCGGAGCGCGGGGCCCGGCGCGTACCTGGCGCGGCCGCCCCGGTGCGCGGTGCCGCCGCCAGTCCGGCCAGGCGAGCCAGCCGAGCGCCGAGCCGGGCCCGGGGAGCGGCGCCCGCAGCGGGACCGAGGCCCGAGCAACCGAGGCTAGAACGCCGCCAGGCCGGGCCAGCCGAGCCCAGAGCTAATCCAGCCGGGGGCGGTGGGGGACAGGCGAGACGAGTCGAGGACAGAGCGCGACGGGGCTCGGTGGTGCCGCTGGGGGCTCGCTCGCAGTCGGCCTCCAAGGGCGGGCGGGTTTTGTCACCGCTCGGCTCCTCTCTCCGCAGCGGCCCGGCGTCGCGGTCACCGGCGCAGAGGGGTTCGCAGGCGTCGGTGTCACCCGTCCCGCAGGAGAGGCGCGAGGGACGCGGCTTGGCCGCTGGGAGGAAAATGTAAGGGAGCCAAGGGGCTCAGCACCGGAAAATCGGCGAAGGACAAAGAACGGGGTGAAGGGCGGCTTCGAAAGCAGCGCGGCCAGCAGGACGAGGGAGGGGATTCTGCCTTTATTCCTCTCTTGTGAGACCTCATCTGGAGTACTGTGTCCAGTTCTGGAATCCTCAACATAAGAAGGATATGGAACTGTTGGAATGGGTCCAGAAGGGGGCTGCAAGGATGATCAGAGGGCTGGAGCACCTCCCATGCAAGGACAGGCTGAGAGAGTTGGGCTTGTTCAGCCTGGAGAAGAGAAGACTACGAGGAGATCTTATAGCGACCTTCCAGTACCTGAAAGGGCTACAAAAAAGCTGGAGAGGGACTGTTTACAAAGGCTTGTAGTGATAGGACTAGGGGCAATGGGTATAAACTGTAGAGGGGCAGATTTAGACTAGACATAAGGAAGAATTTCTTCACGATGAGAGTGGTGAGGCACTGGCCCAGGTTGCCCAGGGAAGCTGTGGCTGCCCCATCCCTGGAGGTGTTCAAGGCCAGGTTGGATGGGGCCTTGAGCAGCCTGATCCAGTGGGAGTTTTCCCTGCCCATGGCAGCGGGCTTGGAACTGTATGATTTTTAAGGTCCCTTCCAACGCAAACTATTTTATGATTCTATAAGCTTAGGGACTGAGTTTTGCTGTCATACACAGGACTGGAGGGAGCAAAGGCACCCTGACACCCAGCTCTCGGGGAGGTGTCTGAGGGGAAAGCTGAAAAGGGCCAATGATGGGATTTTGTAAGAAATTTAGGAAAAAAGTGAAAACTTCAGTACCGTCAGTCAGTCACTGTCACCCTCCTACAGGCAACTGAGGTTTATCAGACATTATCTAGCATGGGCAGGCTTCACTTTTCAAAGTTCTGCTAATGCACAAACTCATGAGTACTCTGGAAAGCAGCTGGCAAGATGAGGTGAAAGTACAGAGGAGCCGAAAAGCAGGAAAGAAACATGAATCTGAGGTGTCAAATTTAAATCTTGTCTAAACCTGAGAGAAAAGTCTAGATGAACTGTTTTGAAGGAAGCTGCTTAGGAGTACATGGGGCAAACTGTTCTCTGGATGAGGAAGTTCCATTTCCCATGTGACCTGAAGAGTGTTGACGTGTGACTCAAGGAAGACCAGGCTTTCAGAGTGGATTGGTGGTGTCTGGTGGGCCTGATGCAGTTTTTGCCCAAATGATAAGCAGTGAGATCGGTTTTGAAATTAAACTCTACCAAAGGTGACTGGCTGTAGAAAGACAAAACCCAGCAGCAAACGTGTTCCTGGAAGTGCCTCCACTTTGTGAGCTCATTGTCAGCACATGCTGAGAAGAGCTATTCATAGGACAAGCTGAGAAACTCCAGCTCACTATGTCATGACAGTGTTTGTACCTACATGTATCCAAGTTTCACTTGACCTTAGCATCACCCACGCTGCGCATTCAGTGTCTGCTGGTGTTCAGGTCTAAGGTCAGTATTTTTATTATAGACCATCAGATACGATTATGAGTCATGAAGCACCAAACATGGCAGCAACTCTACCTTAAAAATGCCTCTTTTTTTAGAAAACAATGCTTTTCTGCTTCTTCCTAGGTAAAAGGAGCAGGGGTTTTGCCACAGTGAGCAACAGTAGTTCTTACAGAATACTTCATGAGAAGATGTGTAAAGAAAATAGAATCACATCTCAAATCATTCTACATCACAGCTTGTGAAAACATCTGCTTATACATGATAAAGCATGCTTGGTTTTCTCTAAGATGTAAATGCTTACTGCCATCACAAACCTGACAGAACACCTAATCCTACACATCCATCCTACACTTAGGAACATGTCCCATGCTTTCTTATTCTTCAAATGTGGGGCATGATCCAGTCTCATTTCCTCTAGACAAAGAGACAGACCTGCCATGCCAGATGGTTGCACTGCTCCTTTAACTAGCTACGTTTGTGCAGCATTCTACATTCTTTACCGCTTTTTGTTTCATTTACAGCCCAGTAAAAAAATAAAATCTAAGAAACAAAATTTTATCAGACTGCTGGCAAGAGATCCTTGAAAACACTTGCATCTTTTGGAAAGAGAACACTGCCAGGAAACTTCCCAGTCTTGTGCCAGCACGAACTGCATACACCAGTAGTCTTTTTCCACTGAATAAGTAGATTCTAGCAGTGGTAGAACAGCCTTCCCATACCTCAGCTCTGAACTGAACAGAGAACTTGTGCAATCAGTTCATTTGTGACCCAGCCAGCCTTTGGCATTTCTTTTACAGCAGCCAACAAGATCAGTAGTTAATAACAATTTATGCTGTGGCAGACATACTTAGTGAGAAGCAAACTTAACATTCACCAGCTCATTTTCCGGTATCTGTTCAGTAACTACATAGCTTAACGTCTCCTCCTGTCTGTTCAGGAAAGAAGAAATGTTCAGCCCTCCTTAACCTTCTAGGTATGTGGTAGCATGTACCCAGCAAAAACCCGGACTCCACCCAGAATGCAGCTGTCAGCTTTCAGAGGAATTGCCAGGTTTTGCAAGGTGTGCAGAACTGTGAAATGATCTATAGCAAGAATTTGTATCTGCAAATGAAAAGATAAATGTTTGCTTTGCTGCTCATGATTTTGGGGTAGACATGAGCCCACATGGAAGTTTAATTTATGTGAAATACTGTTTAGAAATCAATCATAAGTGCTTTGGATTACAAAGTGTGACATAGAACTGTTGTTTTGTAAAACAGGGGGAGGCTTACAGATATTTTGTAATTATCAAAGACAATTTCCCAGGTTTCTCCACTGATTGAATGTTAGTGATTTTTCTCTAAATCAGATGAAAGGGAATTCTATAAGCATCAAAACAGTACAAATCTAGCGTTTACATTGCATCTCTAAAGGGATCAAGAGAAGTTTAGAATACCGTCTGAAATGAAGAGAGTAAAATTTGGCTTTGTAGGCACGGTGATGCCATGCTGATGGTTGGAACTGGTGACCTTAGAGGTCTTCTCCAACCTTCAACACTGTATGAAATTTATCGTCATCTCACATCTGCTTATTCTTTACAAACTTAAAGTAGAGGAAGGAGCACATTTCCTCTGTATATCTTCCTAGATGAACCATTAGAAGCCTTCCCTCTGTCACAACATTAGCTAAAATGAGTAAGTAAAAGCTCCTGACGAATACGACAGGCTTCTGAGTCCATTGATTCCATTTGCTCATACTCTTCTTCTGGCTGTTCAATGTGGCTGGTAGCCGGGGAACACCACACGTCCAGCCCATGCTCCAGGGAGATATTATGGAGCACACAGCAGGCCAGAATGATGTGGCTGGATTTCTCTGGAGAATACTGCAGGGTGCCTTTGGACCCATCCAGGCAGCGGAAGCGCGACCGAATGGTTCTGAACGTCCGCTCAATGACGTTGTGAGTGGCAGAATGCGCCATGTTGTAACGATACTCTGCAGGTGTCTCAGGGATATGCAGAGGGGTCATCAGCCACGTTCGCAGAAAGAAGGAGCTGTCACCTGTTAGCAGTGAGAAGGTGGAGGACAGATTATACACCCACAGCTAATCACAGGCTGCAGCTCTTCACTCTTGGTTTTCTGCTACAGAACAACTTATTTCTGTGGCTAAAACAGAGGCAAGAGAAAACACGTAATTCAGGTTTACTAGTGTGACAAACAACAAAATACATTCTGTTTTACACAAGGAAATCCTGGAAGAACACAGAGGAGTTTTAAGAGAATTCATTTACTACATAGTATAGTGAAAGATAGCTGGACTAGAACCTACATAGAACTAAAACTTTCATAGTTCAGCTTAGAACGTTGTAGGACACTGAGAACAAGGTCCTAACAGAATGGATGTAAACAAATACATACAATAGTCAGACTGCATAGAATACAGGTTGGAAGTTGCTGTTCTAGACTGCTAAGAGAAGGAGTGTCCAAACTGAATCGCAAATCTCAAGGAATTTGCAGAAAAGCGTTCAGCAATAAATGTGTCACTTGTGCGAAGGCTCTAAACTCAAAGAGGATCCAACATGTAACAGGCTTTCCACAGAAAACAACAATGTAAAATTGACTTACCAAGAAGCCAGCCATCTTTATGTAGCCGAGTTTCAAACTGGCTTGTAAGGGCTGCCTGCTGTAACACCGTGCAGTCGGGCAGGCTGCCTGGCCAGTGTGTTTCAGCACTCAGAAGGACTCCTCTGGCATCACACACCATCAGACAGTTCAGAGAATGGAGACCCTTTCTGTTCACATAGGACAGGTCCTCCGCATTTGGTGCTTTGATTGCCACGTGGGTGCAGTCAACCACCCCCAGCACTCCCGGCATGCCCGCCAGCCCATAAAAGTCATCCTTCAGGCTCTGAACTGTAGCTTCATCCTCAGGAAAGTGAATAAACTGTGGGGCTCTTTCCACCAATGCCTCAGTTACATTGGCAACGCAGCGGCTCATGGAGGCTTGACTAATGCCAATAGCATCGCCCATGCGAGTTTGGAAGGAGCCAGAGGTATAGAAACCCAACGCAGCAAGTATCTGTGTCTCCGGACTGATGGCCCTGGACCGCTGTGTAGGGCGAGAGAGACTGGCTCCCAGGAGATCCACCAAGTAGTAAATGAACTGTCGAGGAAAGCCATATGTGGATACTAGATACTCATCTGTGACATCCTCCAGCTTGAAGCGATCCAAAGTCCTGTGTCCACGGCCATAAAGCAAGAGGTCACAGTCCAGAACTGCAATGGGGACAGCCATGGCCAACGGCCAATATGAAGCTTCCCCAGAGCCTCCACCTGCGTAGAGCCAAGGGAAAGGGGACCGAGGACAGTTTTTATCAGTCAGCCTGTCAAACTCCGTTACCGTTTTCCTTTTAACTCTGGTTACCCAGCAATTTTTTTTTAATTTCTCTCTATCCACTGTTTACAAAGTCAGGACGGGAGGCAGGGGCTCGCACACCCGTCCCTCACTCCCCGCGGCAGGGAGCGCCTAGCGCGCCTCGGCAGCCCCTGCCCGGCGGGGGAAACCAACCGGGGCGCGGAGGGAGACAACTGGAGTTCTGGGGCGCGGGGGGAAGCCGTCCCAGGGGCGGGGGAGCCCGACCGGAGCCCCGGGGTGAGGGGAGCCGTCCCGGGGGAGCCCGACCGGTGCCCTAGGGGGCGAGAGGGAGCTTGACCGGGGCCCCGAGGCGTTAGGGGGCGCCCGACCGGGGCGCCCTGCCCGGCACCGCTGAGCGCCAAGAGGGGCAGCACCGGCCCCACTCCCCCACGCCCCGGGGAGCCCCTCTAGCCGCCGCTGCCTCCGCCCCGGCGAGCCCCCCAGCAGCCTCCTCCGCCCCGGGGAGCCCCTCCCCGGCCGCCGCGGCGCAGTTGCCGCTGCGGCCCCGCCCGCCGCAGCAGCAGATTCACCGCGGCAGATTCGCCACGGGCGCGGCTCCCGTTACTGCGCCCCCCGACCCCACCCCTACCCTCCATTACCGCCGTCCCGGTCCCTCCTCCCTCCCCCGCTTCCGTTACTGCGTCCCCAGGCCCCTCCTCCGGCGCGAGGGGCGGGCGCAGCGGCGGCTCCGTGTGGAAAGTGCCGTTGCAGACAGACAGGCAGGCTCCTCCCTCCCCCCCCTCCGCCCCAACGGATGAAAACAAACAGCGATGGCGGCGGCACGGCCACGGGTCTGAGCGCCCTCTGACACCCTGGGGCGGCCGCGGGACCTTCCCCCCCCAACCCCGTGCCCGCTGAAGGGGCGCCGGGGCCCCTCGGGATGAGGCACCGACACCGCGCAGGTAGCGGGGGGCGCGGGGCTCCCCGGGGAGTTCGGCGTCGGGGGCTGCTACTGGGGTGGGTACGGGGGTCCACGCCGAGGGGAAGCTGCTGAGATCTGAACGCTCCAGAGCCTGTTAGGAAGACGCAGAACTTCCTCTGTTGTGTGGTTTTCGTGTGACGTGTGAGTTTGCTGTCTGATAGGAAAGCGTAGCGCCGTAGAATAGTTCAGGTTGGAAGGGACCTTAAAGATTATCCGATTCCAACTCCCCTGGATGGGCAAGGCAGGAAGGACGAGGGTTTAGAAAGCATCGCCTCTGTCTTTTCTGCTGGAGCTGTGCCTTTTATGGCACTGCCAGAGTCGTTCCTATCAATTCGATGGGAACAGAAACCCCTGACAGTGAACAGGTGGAAAAGGGACGCTTTGGACTAAGCCTACAAGCTGCCTAACAAAGCTTCAACGTGGCATGACCGGGCACGTTGTAAGGAGGAAAATCATGGTAAATTATTACCTTAACTCAAAATTAGTTAGCTATGCAAATGAAGTCTAAGGCATCTCCAAATTATTTCACGTCCTAGTGGCAAGAAATAAGTCATTCAGATGAGCTGGGCTGTATTTAAATGTCCAGAAGGGTATTTAAATGTATTTAAATGTCCAGGCTCACCTTGATTTCCTCAAATGGTATTGTATGATCTCAACTTTATGGAACATGTATTCATACAAAAGTTGAGATCCACTGGTTACATTGGTGGCTGTAGTACAGGGTACATAGGAGCAGATTCTAGTTTAGCCTGTATACTTTGGCCTGACAAACAAAATGAGGGGATGGACCTTTGAGCTGACACTGTTCTCGGACCTTAGGGAAGTACAGAATGTAACTGTCGGTCAACAGGAATTACTTAATTTTGGTTTTAAGCCAGGAGCTGCCCGTGCTGCCTTTAGTAAGATGTTTCCTAAGCTGGGAAGATTATTGGTTGTGAAGTAAATCTACTTCCTGATCAGCCTCTGGGGGAAGATTGTCTCTTCGTCACTCAAAGCTTAACCATATAGTGAACTATAGAGTCTATGATTTCATCAGGTTATTTATATTATGTGAAACAATTTTTCTGTTAGAATCTGCTGTTAGAATCTCAAAAACTTCCATAAACTTTAAAGAATGAGAATGGCATGCTGTAAAATTCAGAATTGTTCCCTCTCTCTCCCCAGGTTTCTGACTAACCTACTAAGAAGGAGAAATGGAGATTAATTTTCAGTAATTGTAGGATGCTGGAGTTTGACTTGTAGGCCCAGCCTTGAAACGGAGTGCTGCCTTTATGGTGATCTTTTTATAGTTGCTTATTAATGTGCTCAAAATACCTGCTTGCAGTGAAGCTTCCTGGTCATTGAAGGGGGAGTTCTAGGAAAGCTGTCTAGGCAGTCAAGCCTGTTTATCAAAGGCACTCTATTAAAAGCTTCAAAAGCTTCAATTTGCTTCTTGTTTACCTGCGTGATTCAATGAGGCTTTTCTGCAGCTTCATATAGGACATCCCCAGAGACTGGATTTGGGTCTCATATTAACAAAGAAAGTCTGGAAGAGTGGTAGGGACAAAAAGCTCAATCGGGAGGCCGCAGCCAGGTAACCATGAACTTAAAGCTGGGATGAGAATGGTTCACAATCCTCCCTTACAGCAACAGCCCTCCTTGTTTTCTCCCTGTTTGTTTGGTTTGTTTTTTTTTCATTTCGCTCTGGGGTAGGAACCATGAGCAATTATTTTGCATTGGTAATTATCTGTTTGAAGGGAAAGCATGATGACTTTAAGTTTTGATAGCAGTGGCTCAGAGTGGACTCTCGGGGGAGGGAGGGGATGGGATCAGCCTGTATATACTTTCCCTAGCAGCAGTAATAATGCCTGATATCTGTCAGGTGCTTCTGCTCCTTTGCTGTTTATGTGAGTGAGTGTCAGACTGACCTGTACATCGAGTTCCCACGTAGGAATCACGTGCTGCAATGGAAGTATTCACAGGTGTTGCTGTGCACCTGTTGTATGCCCAGGTTACAGATGTCGCCAGGCAGCAGGGCACTGCTGTCAGACTGGAGTGTGTCATGCTGGTAGCTGTAGTTTCTTGGGGCTGTGCCAAAGCTTGAAGGGGAAGGCTTTTGCAGTTCATTGCATCATGCAAATAAGGTGCCATCAGCTTATGCTGATATGTCCTTCTGCTTGGAGGAGGAGAGTATAAATGCCAGTAGAGTGTACAATGCTTAGATGTCTAACTGTTGGTAAGCTAATATTCTTCTCTGCCTCTTACTCTTGTAAGGAAGAATAAGGCTTTAGCCAAAAAAGCCACATGTGGAGTGCCTCCTTTGAATATTTGTCTTGAACATTGCTGTTTAGGTGAAAGTGGAGGCAAAGGCATGTAAATAAAGGCAGTAGTATGAAAATGGGTGCTGCAGGAAGAGGGAGACAGCAAAAAAAGCAGTGTGGCCAAGATGCTCATTTTCATCTGTGAACAGTCTGTTGTTTAAGGCTAAAGCCGTGAGATATCAATTTAAGGGACTGTTTGGTTTGGGGGGAATTAATCATCTGTGGGTTTCTAGCCTAGATCAATATCTAGCCTAGATCTAGACTTGCTACTCAGTGTAAAATTAGACATTATCTTCCTTCAGCTAAGGATATACCCGGATACTGGCACTTAACAAGGAGCTGTGGTGGCATTGCAACCTAGGGGACCTAAGATGCTGACTGAGTTTGGTGGAACTAAGTTTAAAGCATTTCCTTCCTGCTCAGGTCAGTTGGTGGCAGCTAACCTGAGGGGACCAAGGCATTTTTAGAAGTGCAGTGTTTGTTGTAGTTCTAGGCCTGTCTTGACTATTATCAAGAAGGTGGATGCTGTTGTAAACCTTAACAGGTCTAAAATCATCACCAGAGGTTTGTTCCCCTGTAGAAATGAGGAGATTCTTGTTGTCAGATGACAGGCCTTAGGCATGTGAGGAGTTGAGCTCCAAGGTCCCAGTTCCCTCCTGAAATTATAGATCCCTGGCAGGAAACCTTGTCTGATGCTTTCTGCTCTACTTCAGGCTCTGGTGAGTCACCCGTCCCTGGCATTTGGAGCTTGAGAGGCAGGACTGTCAATTCCCAAGTGTTTAATGAATGTTATAGATGGTTTGAGATCTTGTCAGAAGAATCCCAATTCTTCTGCAGCATGTCAGAACTGTGAAGTGCTTATTCTTTGAACCCTGAATTTAAGACATGGCTCTGGTGTCTATTTCTCTCCTCTCCAGAGATGTTTGGGTATATCATCATTAGAACTAACTCCTGTACTGCACAGAGAACCGTGTTGATAGTCTGCTTTGTTTCCTTTCATTTAGACTAGTGAACTTAACGCCTTCCATTAATTCCTGAATCTCTTGCAGTAGTTGATACCGGAATTCTTTTCCAGCCTCATAAGGCAAACATGGGTGCTTTATTTGACAGCTCTGCTACAACACAAGGATATATACTCCCTTACATCTTTTTTTTCAAGGGTTACACAGGAATGCTCTTTCACTTCTTTTTAAATTAAAAGCTAATTTGATCTATCTTTGTATTTAAATGTCAGCATCCTCCTTTTTCTCCTTGAGAAAAAGATCTATTTTTAAAATGCAGTATTTTATTACCCATATGAGCCAGATTTTGTTTTATATATCTCAGCTCCCCTCAACCCTCCCAGTGCTTTACCTAGTTAAGTCAAAAGAATAATAACAGATCATTCTTGCCCGTTCTTCTGTAGAGGGAAGTGTATATACTAAAAGCTAATTTTTTGAGTTAGTGCTTTATCAGTTAAGGATCTAGTACTTCAAGTGCTGACTTCTTTTTATATCCCCTGCACCAGTACAAAAGATCTGTAATCTCTGTCTAGTGGAGGGAAAGACAGGGAATGGAAGTGTAATGCTTTTGAGGAGGAAGTTGAAATAGCCAAAGGATAAGCAATTCAAGACTAGGTGCGTTATCAATTATGTCATTAGTTCTTAGATTAGATTATAATTCATAATGAAAACAAGTGCACTAGGAGATGCAGTATGAATGTAGCCTAGAAACTTTCAGCTGTATTAGATATCCACATTTCTTTTTATTGAGTCATTCAGAAAGCAGCACTCTTCTCTATAAAATGCTCTGTAAATTGCAGCACTCCTGCCTTACAGCCCCTCTTGGATGATGCTCCTAAAGCATTACTGCTATTAAGTGAGAGGTGTTTTAAATGGAAGCTCTGGATGTATGTAGTCAGAAAAGATTATATGACATTTTCTGTGTGAACAGAGCTGTTAGCCCCTTTGTCCTGCTAAGCTTTAATCTGTATAAATACTGTACCAGCCTTACTGCAAGTTCAGTCTTTGCATAAAGATTCAACACTGAGTAGCATAACATTGTGCACGGCAGCTGCTGGCGCTCACTGACCTTTGACTGCCAGTGTTCCTGTGATGAGCAGCGCACTTCATAAATACGTCCTTTTCGACAAACTGCTTCAGGCTGATTAGCAGTCTCAAAATAAAAACAGCAACAGAAATTAGGAGTGAATTAATACTTTGAAGGCTTATGAGCAAAAAAGGACAATTAATGCTGCTAATTAACACCTTTTTCCTCATAGTCTCTATATGATTATTAACCTAGATGTGAAGAAACTGAGAGACAGAAAAAGTGTGATTTGTGCCAGGCCGTGTGACATGATGGCAGCAGAAATCGGATTAATGCCTTGGCCTGGCTTGCTTCTAGCGCATTCCCTGTGTTGCTAGAAACAATCATATTTTGAAAACCAAGGCAGTGTGATTGTGGGAGCTGAGTACTTGTTGTTTGTTGAGGCTTTCAAGAGAAGAGAACAGAGAATTTTGGTCAAAATTCTCAAAATTTGGTCAAAAACTTGGCAAAAAAGTATCTTTTCAGCTGTTTGTAGGTAAGCACACAAGTGGTGTTCCCCAGGGCTCAGTGCTGGGTCCAGCCCTGTTCATTGTCTTTATCAATGACCTGGACGAAGGCATTGAGTGCACCCTTAGCAAGTTTGCAGACGACACTAGGCTGGGTGGAAGTGTTGATCTGCTGGAGGGTAGGGAGGCTCTGCAAAGGGATCTAAACAGGCTGTATTGCTGGGCTGAGTCCAACGGCATGACGTTTAACAAGGCCAGATGCCGGGTCCTGCACTTGGGGCACAACAACCCTATGCAGTGCTACAGGCTTGGGGAAGTCTGGCTGGAAAGGTGCCTGGAGGAGAGGGACCTGGGTGTGTTGGTTGACAGCCGACTGAACGTGAGCCAGCAGTGTGCCCAGGTGGCCAAGAAGGCCAATGGCATCTTGGCTTGTATCAGAAATGGTGTGACCAGCAGGTCCAGGGAGGTTATTCTCCCTCTGTACTCGGCACTGGTGAAACTGCTCCTCGAATCCTGTGTTCAGTTCTGGGCCCCTCACCATAAGAAGGATGTTGAGGCTCTGGAGCGAGTCCAGAGAAGAGCAACAAAGCTGGTGAAGGGGCTGGAGAACAAGTCTTACGAGGAGCGTCTGAGAGAGCTGGGGTTGTTTAGCCTGGAGAAGAGGAGGCTGAGGGGAGACCTTATTCCTCTCTACAACTACCTAAAAGGAGGCTGTAGAGAGGAGGTTGCTGGCCTCTTCTCCCAAGTGACAGGGGACAGGACGAGAGGGAATGGCCTCAAGCTCCGCCAGGGGAGTTTTAGGCTGGACATTAGGAAAAAATTTTTCACGGAAAGGGTCATTGGGCACTGGAACAGGCTGCCCAAGGAGGTGGTTGAGTCACCTTCCCTGGAGGTGTTTAAGGGACGGGTGGACGAGGTGCTGTGGGGTATGGTTTAGTGTTTGATAGGAATGGTTGGACTCGATGATCCTGTGGGTCTTTTCCAGCCTGGTGATTCTATGATTCTAAATTGGTGTCTGTACAGGTTTACTGCAAGTACTGGTTGTTGGAAGTAAAAAAACAGTATTGCCTGTTCCAGCAACGGTTTATTATACAGATTTCAGTATCTGCTGAAATACCGCTGGAATATTTGTTTCAGAATTTCAGACTCCAGAAAACCATTTGGCTTGGTTTTGACCAGTGCTGCTAACTGAAGATACATTATTTCTGAAGCAGAGACTGCCATGTCTGGTGGATAGGTTGGTATAGAATCCAGTCAGTGTGGTGGTGGTGGGTTTGGATGTTTGGTGTTTGTATTTTTTTAATTAAGCTAGCACTCTTGGAGAACTTGTATCCGGTTTTAATTTTAAGCCTCTTTGTAGTGTCCTTACTAGTATATTTTGCACTAAGCAGATAAACTATTCATGCATGTTTATGCCTCGCACATCTCCCCACTGCCCCCGCACCAAGTTCTTAGCCTGTCAGGATTTTGACAGGCAGAGGCTTTTGGTACTTATAATTTCTTTTGAGGTAGCCTCTAATGGCAATATGTTTTAAAATCTTGAAATCCAAACAGAAAGCTGGAGATATTTCATTCCCACACCTGTGGTATATTTCAGATTGCCGTATGCAATGGACACTGATCTCAGTTCCCAGGACAGGAAGGACCTGGACAAGTTCATCAAATTTTTTGCTTTAAAGGTAACTTTCTCTCCTGTGGGCAAGTGCTTCTTCTCTCTTCTTTAAGAAAAGCCGTATTTGATGTGGCTAGAGTAATAAGGTTGGGGTTTCTTTTGTTTGTCAAAAACCAAAGCAAGCAAAATTTATGTCAAACTAAGGAGATTCCTGAGAATTACTGGAAAAACATGTTTTCCCCTTTTTTTTCCCCTATCTTTAAGTCCTTGTTTTTCCCCCAGAAGTGTCGCCATTCTTTCCTATCTGAATTTTTGTAGTCCGTCCAAAAGCAATAATACCAGAATGTTCTTTTGAATTATATTGATACATAATTGTAAAATTTTGCCCTAATTGGTACCTAGATACAAGTAGATACTCTGTCAATGGCTGTGTTATACGTATTTTTCATTTATGGGTCCAGGTTCAGAATATAGTTGTAAATTTTATATCAGTGTTGCCAAAAACTGTGCAATTCCTGATCACAAAATTGACTTAATCACTTCATGTTATTATACAGAAACGTCAGCATATAATGTTATGTGTAATAATTTAAATTGATAAGACCTGAAGATTAGCGTAGGAGACTCTGCATCCTGGTCAGCCCTTTCATTTTTATTTTTTTGCTTGGAATTTGTCTAGCTAGGGTTCTGAACTGAGGAATCTGCTGAGCTCAAAACATAGGTGTGTATCTTTCCCTTTCTATTCCAGACGGTACAAGTAATTGTCCAGGCCCGACTTGGAGAGAAAATCTGTACCCGATCATCATCCTCCCCAACAGGCTCTGACTGGGTAAAGTCATATTTTTTAAAGCAATTCCATAACTGTTGGGGTTTTGTGTGTGTGTGTGTATGTATTGAGAATACAATGTAGTTGTAGCCTTATACAGACTATAATAACTATTCATCGAATAACTGCTATATTCAATTTATTCAATTATATTCCTCGGTGATATGGGGAGGTTGTTCTTTTTGTTGTTGTTGTTGTTGCTCATATGCCACATGGCACTCTGAGCTCTGAAGGGCTGAGTAGAGGAGAGAGAAATGACACCTCTCAGCAGTTCCTGCCAGTTAAGGTGCATTTCCAAGATCTAGTGAGGATGGGGTGATGAGTTCTTTTCTGTCAGAAATTTGCAACTCTGTAATTCAGGACTTTGTAGTAGTGGGCTTTATTAAAATTGAAGAGACTCAAGATACTCTGTGGGTGAACTTAGGACTCAAATGAGGGAAAAGGAACATTATTTTTATGGCAGGATCAAGAAAAACATTTAATTTGGCAGCCAAGGAAATGTTTGCAAATATGAAAAGCCTGAGACCGTATGGGAATTTTCTGTTTCATAAATGTTTCAGTGGGCACTGACTTAGTATGTTACATGTGGGTCTGTGAGTCTGTCTGCAGTGTACCATTAGGCAGTTTTTCAAAGAAATAAAAAAATTGAATTGCGTCTTTCATTCTGCAGTTCAATTTGGCAATCAAAGATATACCAGAGGTTACTCATGAAGCAAAGAAAGCCCTGGCAGGACAGCTACCTGCTGTTGGACAGTCTATGTGTGTGGAGATTTCCCTCAAAACCTCAGAGGTGAGAATTGAGTCAAATTAAATACCTTTTTCTTTTTTTTTAAACTTGAATCTTAAGCTACCTACCAGAACTCCTGCCCTTTAGTCCAAGATAATGTGAAAATATCTTCCATTTATGAAGTTAGTTTGTATGCTAATGTAAGAAATGTATTGTTTAACAGAATCAATTCACTGCTGATATCTGAGGCCAAACACAAAAATGATAAAGCAGCAAAATTTAGATTCTTGGATCATGGAGAGCTTAGCCATTCTGAGGAAGATATTCTCCCTGGTGACCTAATTGTGCATTGAGTCCTCCAGTGCACCTTTTTTTGTTGTTGCATTACAAGGAAGTGGGAGCCAGGAGAGACTTCATTGAAAGATGTGGCTGTTGCTGATCATAGAATCATAGAATGGTTTGGGTTGGAAGAGACCTTAAAGATCATCCAATTTTCCCCCCTGCCGTGGGCAGGAACACGGTCCACTGGATCAAATTGCTTAAAGCCTCATCCAACCTGGCCTTGAAAACCTCCAGGGATGGGGCATCCACTCCTTCTCTGTACAACCTGTGCCAGTACCTTACCACCTTTACAGTAAAAAATTTCTTCCTAATATCTAATCTAAATCTCCCTTCTTTCAGCATAAAACCATTACTCCTTGTCCTATCCTTGCACTCCCTGATAAAGAGCCCCTCCCTTGCTTTCCTGTAGGCACTCTTTAAGTACTGGAAGGCTGCTACAAAGTCTCCCCAGAGCCTTCTTTTCTCTAGGCTAAACAAGCCTAGTTTGTGGTTTGAAATGAGCCTTTGTTTGCTGTCCTTTCTCTCATCCAGGGGGATTCCATGGAGCTGGAAATTTGGTGTCTAGAAATGAATGAAAAGTAAGTGCATTCTTTACACTCTGTGTGTGTGCATTTGTTTTAGTTGATTAAATGGGTCAGCATGCTCAGTCCATGGTGATGAATCAGCACATATTGGCTGTGTGGCCTGGGACACTTCAGAGGAAGTCCTCTCTGTGTCTAGTGCAGCAGTCAAACTGTCTAATACTGGTTTCAAGAAAATAAACTAGTAATTGTATTCCTTCTTCATTCTTCCTTTACAACTAGTACACTTCCTCAGACAAACTCAGTAATGACAGATGTTTTAATACTGACAAGATGCTTCTGCCTAGTAAAAGGCTGCATGGCATTTTTCAGCAGTTACTTCTACAGGAGGTGACTAGATTGAAGTAGGGCTCTTAGCTGGTTAGTCAACAACAGGTGGCCACACTGGGGCTTTGTTTTGTCGTCACGGCAATAAAACTGACATTAAACAATTGGCCCAGACTCACTTTGATTTTAAAAAATTAATTAAAAAAAAACCAAACCAAAAAAAACCAAATAAACAAAACCCAAACAATTTAGTTGGGAACAGAAGACTGATTTCTTCCTTTGTGTTCTATAGGTGTGACAAAGAAATCAAAGTTTCATACACCGTATACAACAGGCTGTCTCTGCTGCTGAAGTCTTTGCTTGCTATAACCAGGGTCACTCCAGCCTACAGGCTCTCAAGGAAACAAGGCCATGAATATGTAATATTGTACAGGTAAAGCAGAATATGAAATTCCCCATTTAAAATACAAACACCAGATGCTCTAGACTTGCAGAGAGCAGCCTCAAGTGGGGTAAAAAGGGATGAGTGATAATAAATCCCAGTTATTTGGATTTGACTACTGCTGATCAGTGACAGAAGAGAACTTTGGGCTATACGTCACCTTATAGCCTTCATCTGAGCCATTGAAAGAAAAACTAAGCACAGGCTGTGAAGTATAGTTGTTTGTCTGCCATCTTGAGAGTAGTACAAAATTCTACATGCAAGCACTGCTTAAATTGCTTATTAGCATCCAGTTGTTCAGTGCTTGCCTTGCGTTTGATAAATGCCTGTTTACATTGCATGTAAGTTGCAATGCATACTTTTGAGGGATAGACTCAGAATTTCCCTGCCATTCCATTTTGAAGGTGCACCTTCAGCTCCACTTTCTGTGGTTCTTGCAGTGTGCTCATCCAGATACTGAATTCAACTCTGCTTAGCTTGAGATCTCTCTGGCTTGTCCTTCATGGTTATCACTGTGGTTTTGGTTTTGAAAAAAATCTTTGACATGTTTCCATAGCTGATTTAGATGATTCTAAATCTCAGGTCTTATCATTTGCACAGCTGAGAACTTAAAAAGAAATCCCAGACATTTCTTCATTTCTGGCTCCATTGCTGGTTTCGCATATGCTTAAGAGCAGGTTTCTTTACAGCACTATTAATCTTTTATGTTGTGTGATGAATGTTAGCTTTTAGACTCAGACCTGTCCATGAAGTTTATGTCACATTTTTGCTCTGAATTGTAGACTTGCCGCAGAGCTTAAAAAACTTAAAGAGAAATTTCTGATCAGACTACCATTTTCTCTTCCTTATTCTTTTCACATGGCATATCTCCCTCAGAACTAGCTGGAAGTTATTTTGAGATTGACATTCTAGCCATTTATTTTGATTTTTTCTAAAGAGGAAATGTGTTTCCAACCTTTCAACTCATAAAATTAAATAAAGAATAAGGATATGTGTAGCATTATGTCCCCAGTGGACCTAATACCTTTTCTTTTTTCCTTTTCCTGCAGGATATATTTTGGTGAAGTGCAGCTGAGCGGCTTGGGAGAAGGTATGATTAGACTACATACTCAGACTAGAGCAGAACTGTTTTCCGTATTAGCTAGCCATTTATTACTATTCCTAGGTGCCATAAGGAAATTTAAACGTGAAGTTTACATAAGCTTTTTACCAAGATCTACCAGTGAAGTGTTGTGTCATAACTGTCATTGTGGACAGGCTGGATCAATGGGCCAGGCCAGCTGTATTGAACCCCAGCTGTACTGAACCCCCGAGCTGAACTGGGCTTCAACAAGGACAAGTGCTGGGTCCTCCACTTGGGCCACAACAACGCCATGCAGCACTACGGACCTGGGGAAGAGTGGCTGGAAAGCTGCCTGGCAAAAGATGACCTGGGGTTGTTGGTCAACAGCCAGCTGAATATGAGCCAGCAGTGTGGCCAGGTGGCCAAGAAGGCCAATAGCATCTTGGCTTCTATCAGAAATGGTGTGGCCAGCAGGAACAGGGAAGGGATAGTCCCTCTGTGCTTGGCACTGGTGAGGCCACACCTTGACTACTATTCAGTTTTGGGCCCCTCACTACAAGAAAGCCATTGGGTTGCTGGAGTGTGTCCAGAGAAGAGCAACAAAGCTGTTGAAGGGACTGGAGCACAAGTTTTATGAGGAGCAGCTGAGGGAACTGGGGTTGTTTAGATTGGAGAAAAGGAGACTGATGGGAGTTGTTATTGCTCCCTACAACTACCTGAAAGGAGGTTGTAGTGAGGTGGGTGTTGGTCTCTTCTCCCAGGTAACTAGTGATAGGACAAGAGGAAATGGCCTCAAGTTGTGCCCAGGGAGGTTTAGACTAGATATTAGGAAGTATTATTTCACCAAAAGGGTTGTCAAGCACTTGAACAGGTTGCCCAAGGAAGTGGTTGAGTCATCATCCCTAGAGGTATTTAAAATACTTGTAGACAGGGCACTTAGGGACGTGGTTTAGTGGTGGACTTGGCAGTGTTGGGTTAACAGGGTTGGTCTTGATGATCTTAAAGGTCTTTTTCAACCTAAACAGTTCTATTCTATGACTCTATAAATGGCAGGTATAATGAGGGCACTTTGACAAAATCTGATGTGATTGCCATTTTGATTCATGTTCTGGAACTGAAATAAGAATATGAAATTATGTTGATTAGGGGCAGGACTGATAAAGGATATTGTGACATACTCAGGAACAGGAAGCGCTTCAGAGCAATATTTTAGACCAAGATAGGAAGCAACATCAGAAGTCTTGTAGAGGAAGTCTACCAGCAATGCAACTAGTGCTGCTGTTTTGTTATAGGTTCTGTATGTGTGTTTGGAGTTCAGATTGCAAGGGATAACAGAAGCACTATAAAAATAAGATAATGTAACCTCAGAATAGAAAGTTTGGAACATAAATAATCAGTGAAACTGATAATTACTGCTTAATCTTACAGGTTTCCAGACAGTCCGTGTTGGGACAGTGGGTACCCCAGTGGGCACCATCACTTTGTCTTGTGCCTACAGAATCAACCTCGCTTTCATGTCAACCAGGTAAGAAACTATTTTTCAGTAATGTAATATTAAACCCCTCATATTGTGAGCCCCTAAATCTTTCTCTTCTGCTTATCCTTTCCTGCTGAGATTCTTCTTTATGGAGAACACTTTTTCTCATTCTTAAGTCTTGCGGCAAGAGGGGTATTTAGGTAGCCTGGAGCCAGACTCTAGAACTCCAGATTGTTGATGCATGCTTGGAGTCGCAGGGCTGAATTGTAAAGAAACTCTGGTCCCATTAATAGGCATGAAGGTTTTCTGTGAGGGCACTGAATTGGGATGAGAATAGAGAAAAAAGCCAATAACACCATTGCTTGTTGCCTTGCAGGCAGTTTGAGAGGACCCCTCCTATCATGGGGATTATCATTGATCACTTTATGGACCGTCCCTATCCCAGCTCTTCACCCATGCATCCCTGCAATTACAGGTGAGGCAATGCTGAGTTGAAGTCATGGGCCATGGCGAAGGCATCAATTATGCCCAAATACAGAGCCTTTTCCGATGTTTGCTGACTGCATGGGAAGGGAGACTGGAAAATTAATGTCAATCATGTTGACATGGTTGAGCATATGAGGAAGGGGAACATTTTTCTCCTCACATCCAGAACATTTGAGTGCAGCAAGCTTCAGTGTTTTCCCAAATTCCTTACAGAAGTACTTGGACACAAAGGGTGTTTAACTTAGGCAGACTTTGGGAGTTCAAAGTATAACAGTTAGTCCTGCTGTAGAACTACAGGCACAGAGGCATGCATCTCCAGATTATTTCCACTGGAGAAATATCACCGTTTAATTGTTTTTCGTGCATGAGAGGTTTGTCTTCTCTGAAATGCATGTGAGGGCACTCAGACTGGGACCAGTGGTAGTGTTTGACAATGGTTCTGTAAATACCAAAGCCAGTATCATTAACTGATAGAACAAAACCTTTAGTTAAAAAAAAAAAACAGAGGGAGGTGTTTCTGTTTGGGGGTAGAAGAGGAGTGCCTGGAGAAAATTAAAGTTTTCATAACATGTTTTCCTCAGTTCTGCCAAGTAGATAAGAGCCCTTCATAATTCCCCTTTCAACTCCACCCAAATACTCTCAACCTCCTGCAGTGTTTGTCCCAGTGTGGCTTCCTATTTGTTTGTTTTAAGGAATATTTTCAGTTAGGAAACTTTTATCTTGCTGCTTTAGAACTGGTGAGGACAATGGTGCAGTGTACCCCTCAGCAGAAGATTCCCAAGAAGTGTGTACCACATCTTTTTCCACCTCTCCTCCTTCTCAGGTAAGAGAAACCAGACTCTTTTTACACCTAGATAGAGCAATCATTGTTTGGGTAGTGTGCATGCTCCTACATCAACTACTGTGCAAACAGGCAGCCTCCTGTTGCTGTTAATATTCAATATATGGGTTATTTATATTGTTAAACTTTGAGTAAAAGCTAGTTAGATAACAACTTCAACAAAATGCTACCAGACTAGAAAGACTGAACTACTGAGAAACATTAAAAGAACCTACCCCTGTAGCTCGGCTGGTATGTGCTTGAAGCTGATAGCAGCGTACTTCCACATCCGTATGCCTATACTGCAGGAAGAGGAATTCAAGAGATTTGATTTCAGGCAGAATGAGTAGAGGTAACAGGCTGGCATTGAGAAAGAAACACTAGAATATCAGGAAAAAGTATATGGCACAGTCATACTTTCTGCATTGCAGAATGTAAAAGTAGAAGAAAGACAAAAGTCATAATTGTTGGACCATCTAAAACTAGTTGAGGCAACAGGAATAAGTATCGGCAGTCAAACTGGTTCATAGTATAGAACTAAGGACATAATACTCTATAATTCTACCTACCCATGCAAGTTTCATTTATGTTTCAATTTTCAAATAAATAGATAATGTTTTTCTTCTGAATCTCAGAAAAGAGAAGCTCCAGTTCCTCCTTTTTATATCTGACTTGTACCTGACTCCACAATTCTGTATTTTGGAGACTTGGCCAAATTTGCTGTTTTCCTGTAGCTTTAAATATTCAGGAATGTCTTGCCTTGGTCCAGCCAAGCATATGGCTCTGCCGAACTGTAAAGACAGTCTAAATAGTCTACATCTCTTTTGCTGTGGAAGTATAATTGGAATGCTGTTCCAAACTGAAAGAGTTTGCTATGGGTCTTTCTGATGCTTCAGATGAATTGTTATGACTGGTTTAGCAGAACATATTCCACTCTAGGAATGAGCTAGAAATTAGCTTTTCTTAGGAAGCTTTTTTGTACCAAGTGGTTTTTGGGTGACAGGGTATCAGGCAATGTTGAACCACCCAGAACTCACAGTAGGTCTGATAGAATAAAGCTTTTCTTATTCTGCAATGCACAGCTCAAGAAATTAGTTTGTGGCTGAGTTGTATCCTGCTTTTTCACAAATTACATTAAATGCAAAAGGTTTCTTAAGGAAATTTCTGCTGACTTGCTCATGCCAGTGTTATTAAGCAGTAATAGTGTATGTGAGTATATCCAAGTTGACATTTCCCCAAGGAACATGAAGCTCTGCTGTCTCTGAGGGGAAAAGTTATATGAAACCAAATGAATCTTGAGGATTCACATTAAGTATAAGCCTACATTCTTGCTTTTCCTGTGGCTCATAGTTGCCATATGCTCTGCACTTATTTACAGAGCAACTGCCAGTCATTGTTACCACAGTTAGAATTGTAAGCTGTCTTGGCAGAGTGTTCTCTTAAGTAATGTAGAAGGAGGAAAAAAAGTTAATTTCTTTCTCCAGCTTTCTATATACAACTTAATGTGTAGGAGAATACTGGGAACTGTGTGGTTTGGTAGGCAAATTGTCCAGAATTCTGTCTGCCTTCTCAGTAGAAACGAGGCCTAACCTGCGTGATACAAGGGAAATAGGTGCTACCTTCCCCCTGTGAGCTTGAATAGCATGTCTGTGTGTGCTGTAGAGTAGCCCAAATTTGAGGAGAAACTCCGGTCATGGGTAATATCCCGAAATGAAGCTTTCCTAAAACTGAAGACCCTTGGTAGAAAAATGACTGGAAGAAGTTATGGGCCTGAAATAGGTTTAGATTGCCATTTTTGCATTAGTGCCCTCTGTGAGATGATGTTTACTCCTGGAGCATCACTCCTGTTGGCGGAGTTCCATCTTCACATCAATGTGTTTGAATTGCACCTTAGTCTGGGTCCCTTTTATTCTAAGCATGCAGCACAACCTTGCAGAATATGATCCCTCAGAATGCTGGAAGATTAGGAGTATGTATGGACGCAGAATATTGAAACACACATAATTTGTACATTCAAAAAAATTCTCCTTGCTCACTGCTTGGAACCAATTCTTATTAGCTGTGGAGCAGAATTACTTTCTGTCAGTGTTCACTGGAGTCTAAAATATTACCTGTGTAGGAGTGGTACACTGAGGGTGGAAGGCAGTTGACTCTACAAAATGAATGTGCTTCTGGTAATACTGAGACCTTTCCTCTATGTGTAGGTGTGGCTCCTGCAGCTACAAGTTCTTCGCTAGCATGCAGTTCATCCAACTCTTTATAGTTCTTCTCTGAAGTCCTTCTCTCTTTCTCTCCCCCCCTCTCTTACTCTCTTTTCCTTGTTTCCTCTGTGTGTCTGTGTCTGTGCACAGTGTGTTTTTACTGTCACAAAGGCACATTTTCAGACCCCTCCTCCTGTGGTGACGGACACCTTGAAGGTCCCAATGATGGGACTGGCCTTGTCACACCAAGTGAGTTGTCAATAGAATATGCTATATGTGGCCAGAAACAGTTCTGTCATGGCAGAACAAATAGGAAAGAAGAGATTTGACAATGTGGAATGTTGTGCATGGGAAGCAATGATGAACCCAAAATGGGCCAGGCATGTCATTAAGACTTGCTTCTTGAATGCCTTTGCAGATAGTCTCCTAAAAACAGGAGAAGCACTCCTAAATAAACTGCTACAAGGATTGTTAGTGAAAGACACAAGTAGGAAGGCCAGTGATGAGTGGTTTTTTTAATAACAATTGTCTGTAGAACCTGCACAGTCATTAGTGCTCCATTCAGCTTAACTTGCATCAACTGAATAAAAGTGCTGTTCATCATTTAGACCCCTGTAAATGGTGGTGCTGCTGGAGTATCACACACAGCTCTGAAGGAAGTGGTCCTCTTGAGGTCAAACAACCTAAACTGGGAAAGGGATGTTTAATCCAACCAGCTAGATTTCTGCCTGGGCTGTAAAGAACTTCTGGGTTTCACTGCTTGCAGCACTACACTCCTAAAGTTACCTCACAGGGGTTAGCTTCCAAATTCTCTTTACCTAGCGTTTATGGGACTCCGTTCTTTTGCTGAAGCTTTGAACAGGCCTTGATCAGCTTTTTTAATGTGCAGTGGGAATAAGTTCAAACAATTTATAATGTAGATGCTTTGGGCGGGGGGAAAGAATTAGCTCTTTAGCAAGTTGGTTATGGCATTCATGCTTTTTACAGAAGGCAAAACAAGCCTGTAGAGGAGAGCTTCCCTGTGACTGGATGTCATACCCTGCACAGTCTCTTCCTGTGTATGTGGGAAACCAGTCTTGTTTTCTTGTCAAGCCCCAGACTGAGTACTCTGCAATAAGAACTTTTTAGAGTAAAAACCTTCATTGATGCTAATGAAACTCTAGCATCCTTCTGCCAGCCTGTTGTGCCATGTCTCTGACTTGTCCTGTTCCTTCTTCAGTAACTGATGATTATTCAGGCTGTGGGGCATTTCCCTTCCTCTCTCCTCTCCCTTTGCCCTTCTTGTTCTTTCTCTTCTTTCTTAGCTTTCCAGCTCTCGTCTTTCCTGTCAGCCTGCTGCCCTGGGAGTTGGATCAGCTGACATAGGGTATCCTATACTCTTTGCTGGTGGCTTGAATGCTGCACACCCTCACCAGGTACTTGTAGAGGGTAGAAGAACAAGCATGGCTGAGTATTACAAACATTATGTGTCACTTGTACATCTGAGAGAGGCCTTGAGATCAGTGCATGCATTGGTATTGTGTCTGCCAAGAATGAAAAGACTGCAAGGTAAATATAGAGATGCACAACCTGCACAAGACCTTGGAATTGCCTCCTTTTAGCATCCCTGACTTTACTGTGGAAGGGGTCATGTGGAAAAACTACAGCAAGTGAACAGGCACCAGACCTGGTTGCCTGCACCAGCATGTCACCGATGCCAAACTTTGGTTGTCTTACAGAGCTGCTGCACCTGTAGCTGTCCAAGCACAGCAACGTAGCCTAGACAGAGGGTGCGCTGGCAGTCCATACTGACCTATTTGCATCTATTTGTCAGACAAGTAAGCTAATCTGACAGAAGCCTTTTTCTGCTTGTGATTTTGTTACTACATCAGGGTTTTGCTGGGAGAGTGATGGCAGAGTAGAGTGGAAGACATTGTTTCAGTTGGAGGGGACCTTCAGTGATCACTTAGTCCAACTGCCTGACTGCTTCAGGGCTGACCAAAAGTCAAAGCATGGTATTAAGGGCATTGTCCAAATGCCTCTTGAACACTGACAGGTTTGGGACACAGACGACCTCGCTAGGAAGCCTGTTCCGGTGTTTGACCACCCTCTTGGTGGAGAAATGCTTCCTCATGATCAGTTTTTAAACCTCCCCTGGTGCAGCTTTGAACCGTCCCCCAACATCCTATTGCTGGATACCAGGGAGAAGAGCTCAGCACCTCCTCCTCCACCTCCTTAGGAAGCTGTTGAGTGCAATGAGGTCGTAGCAAGAGGATATGATTTCCCTCTCCCTCCCCACCTCCTCTCCTTGAAGCAGAGGATCTATGGCCAGAGAGCTCTGCAGTGTAAAACAGGCCTGAAGTGGAGAGGAGTGGAATAGGAAGGGAATAAAAAAGAGTTTGTATTGACACTTCTCTCAGCTTTATGGGGGCTTGAGCCCAGTCATGTGCCAAAACCTCCACAATTTAGTCCCAATGTGATGGAATCTGCTCTGTATTGCACTGTGGTGTTGGTCTGATTTTAAGATCTCTAATTTGACCATTCCTCTCCATCTCAGTTGATTGGTCCAGGCAGAGAAGGGGGAGTTCCCCTGATTCCTAGCCAGCCAGCACATGGCACTCAAGCTGACCAAGAGAGGATGTGCACCCCACTGGATGGAGGCCACTACTCAGCAGCTACTCCTTCTAGTAGGTAGGTTGGTTTTAGATGATCCACCACTTGTACTAGCTCATTTATAATCCTGTTAAGATAAAACTTTTTGGTTTCTCCTTATCTTTGTTTGTAGCAAAACTATTGTCTTTCCATCCCAAAACCAACTTAACAGCTTTCTCCGACTGGGGCTTTCCCAGCCTTCCTCCAAACAATGATCTCGCCCACCTACTTACAACTGTTAGTCACTGTAACATCCTGGCAACTTCTGTTATGTCAGCTTTATTATAAGTTTTACTGGTTTTTAATCTCTCTCCTGGTTTTGGTGATTGTAAAACAACAAGATGAAGTGAATTAATAAGCGAGTCTTAAATTCTCCAGAGACTTTACTTAGAAGGAAGCAGTGCAACCTCAAAGAGTTGTAAATCACCTCTCTCTCAACTAATTAAATCCTTCTTTATTTTTTTGGTCACCACATTTATTTCTTGTGAAGCCTTTCTTGGGGACACATAGTTCTGAGTCAAATATCTTAAACAGAGATTTTGCTATGTCAAACCAAAAATCATAAAGACTCGAGCACTTCCCTGCGTGTGCTAGCTAAGTAGTCCTCTTGCCAGAAGATGCAACTATTTATTGTTTTTTTTTTTTTAATTAAAGTTTCGAATACCTGCAGTAGTCAAAAAAACAGGTCATAAACAAATAGTCATGCAGTGAATTAATCGTACCAGCAGTGGCTGTTGCTGATGTATTGGGCTTTGTATGTCTTTGTAACCTGAGTGGCAGATCTAATTCTGGTTCTTGCCCTCACCTCCTGACAGATCTGTGACTACTGTAGTACTGAAAAAATAATAGTGATGAGCAGGAATTGCTGTGAACATGCATATTCTGAAGTTAAAAGTCCATCACCAAACAGAAAATCCTATTGGAGTTGGCAGCAACTTTTCATTCAACTAAATAGTCATCCAGCTTTAAACAAAAATCTGATTCCACAAGTGTCCCACTCCCCTTTTGTGCTCATGACTGAGGAAGAATATGTAGTACAAGGGCAGAGATTTCTGTTGTTCTTCCAGTGCTAGGAGTAAACCCAGAAAAACAAAGGAGTCTTGTAAAGCATGTGATTTGTCTGTATTGTTTGTGCCATGAGTAACTAATTCAGTCTTACTTTCCTTCCCTAGTGAGGACACAGGAACGGTATCAAACAGCAGGGAAGGGAAATGTGGCTCCCCACATGACCTTTTGGACACCATTTTTATCCGGAAGGTGGGAGCTTTTGTCAACAAACCCATTAACCAGGTAACTAGCAGTAGATGTTCTCAGAGAAGCACCATAATAACCTGCTTCACCCATCCCTTTCCACAAAGAGGAGCAGAAAGCACCCCAATGCCAGCGCAACCCCAGAGACAGAGTGCGCATTCCTGCCTGCTGCATTTCCCTACAGGGTCCTTATATATAGGCTTGTTTTTCATGAAATCCTTTTGGGATGTGCCAGCCACTGAGTTTGCCCTGCTTTGCCTATGCTCTGTTTGGGTGTGGAAGACTCGATACTCCATTTGGGTTTCGCAACGATCTGTTGCTACCCAAGACCAGTTCATCATAAGTAAGCAAGCATTAAGATCAGGTAGGGCAGCTTAGCCCAGTTCCCAGGCTGCTCTTAAATGCCCTCTTCTAGGTCTTTAGGATGGGTGAAGGGAAATTGTTTGAATTTGTAGCAGTTTGTTAATCCTTGCCTGTATTGTAGGAGGTGTATTTAAGTAACGGCACCACAGGGTATGTATGTGCATTAGGTCAGCTGATTATAGTCTCTCTATTTTATGCCTTTTAAATGAGGTTGTCAGCCTCTTGCTTAACTGCTGCTGTGATCTTCAGCAGTTTTTAGCAGGCCTGATAAACTTTCGATATACTTTTCTGTGCTGGGTAAGCAGAGCATCTTAGTGAAATTCTGTTTGCTGAATCTCTTCAGGTGACCATGGCCAACCTAGATATTCCTTTTGCCATGTTTGCTCCCAAGAATGTTGAGCTGGAAGATAACGACCCCATGGTAAGCCTCCTCCAGAGGTATATGTGCCTTCTCAGCATCCCTTATGCTACCTTGCATACGTTTTGGGTTTTGATTGAAGAACTAGTTATTCAGATCTGTTTGGTTTCAAGAAATCTTCCGTGTTGAGTCTTGGGCTCTCTAGATGCACAAATCACAGTACGTATTTGCTGCTCCTGCTGTAAGCTTGCATTTATTGTCCAGCCTCCTAACTGCCTCCACAATGTCAAAGTACACAGACAGACATGATCATAAGATCAGTACTCACCATCTTTAATTTTTTTGGGCAGGTCAATCCTCCTGACTCCCCAGAAACTGAATCTCCTCTACAAGGCAGCTTACACTTGGAGGGCTCCAGTGGCAGCAGCACAGGAAACACCCATGATGACTTTGTTATGATTGACTTTGTAAGTGCCCTCATCGTTGCTCTCGTGTAACATCTGCATCTTGTATGGGCTTCAGGTCCTGGGACAATGGCAAGTGATGTAGGAGTAGTTTTCAGTGGAGGTAGAAAAGACCCATGATTAACAACAGTTCCAAACTAGAGCTTGACAGTCCTAAAACTGCAGACACTGATACTCGGAACCAACAGATACAAATTAAATACTCTTTTAGTTCCCTTCCAACACCTGGGCTTCATATGCATTTACTAATGCCTAAAGAAGCCAGATTCCAAGGAATTGCTGTCTTCCAAGTGCTCAGGCAAGCACAGATCTTGACTGTCATTCAGTCATTTAATCTGCATTATTGAAACAATGCCAAGATGTTTACTGATAGCAAGTAGTGACTTTACCTCAGATTATAGCAAAAGGGAAGCAAAGTCTCTGAATGGGAATTAACAGCAGTGTCTTTGATTCTAGAAACCAGCATTTTCAAAAGATGACATTCTTCCAATGGACCTGGGGACATTTTACCGTGAGTTTCAGAACCCCCCTCAACTCAGCAGCCTCTCCATTGACATTGGAGCACAGTCCATGGCAGAGGATTTGGTATGGAGCTCTAGAATTTTTGTTTATGGGAATCATATGTTCTTTATAATTCTCTCCCTATTCCTGCTTTGAAAAAAGCCGTATCTTCATATAATCTTAGAATAGTTTGGGTTAGAATGGACCTTTAAAGGTCATCCTGTCCATCCCCCTCTGCAGTGAGCAAGAACATCTTCAACCAGATCAGGTTGCTCAGACCCTCATCCAACCTGGCCTCGAATTTTTCCAGAGGTGGGGCATGTACCACCTCTCTGGGCAACCTGTTCTAGTGCCTCAGCACCCTCATTGTAAAAAATGTCTTCCTTATATCTAGTCTGAATCTGCCCTCTTTTAGTTTAAAACCATTACCCCTTGTCCTATCACTACAGGCCCTGCTGAAAAGTCTGTCTCCGTCTTTGTAAGCCCCCTTCAAATACTAAAAGGCTGCTGTAAGGTTTCCCCGGAGCCTTCTCTTCTCCAGGCTGGACAACTCCACTTCTCTTAGCCTTTCTTCACAGGGGAAGTGTTCCATCCCACTGATCGTTTTTGTGGCCCTTCTTTGGACCAAATGTCCATGTCCTTTCTGTACTTCTCAGAAGAGAGAAACCCTGCCCAAAGCAGGGTCCCTCATTAATATTTCAGACAAATGCGTATTTGCAGAGGCCTGCAAACACTGGTATGTTTATCTGAAAGCTGAAAGCTGCTGCTGCGGCTGTCACTGAAACCCACAAAACTAATCCTGCCTCTGGCACATGAAACTTAGTGGCAAACCAGGCCTGACCTTGCAGCCTGAGCAGAGGTAAAATCCTGGTGTGGCTGGTGAAAGTTACGTCTGGGTGAGTGCTGTATTGGGCTGGCAAGCATTGTAACACACCGGAGAAAAAATTAATAACAAAGGCTAAGAGCTGCAAGTGAATTGATAAAGGCAGGTTATTGTGCTGCAGCTGGTAGCAGGAGTTGCACAAGGTGAGGCCCCAGTGCACGGCAGGTTATTGTGCTGCAGCTGGTAGCAGGAGTTGCACAAGGTGAGGCCCCAGTGCACTTTCTGTTCCTGCAGATCAAACACACTCTGGGCAGAGTGCCCTTCTCAGGGTCATTTGCTGGGTACTGCCAGAGGACTTCTGGATTTTTATGCACATGGGAAGGGGAGCGTAGGGCTGTGGAGAGAGGTTGCATGACTCAGAAACGTAATTTTTACCTTACAGAGTGTGTTTAAAGCTTCCTTTTAGTTGCTGTGAATGAGCCCTGATCCGTACCTTTCTGTACCCTTCCAGGACTCCTTACCAGAGAAGCTGGCAGTCCACGAGAAAAATGTCAAGGAGTTTGATGCCTTTGTAGAAACTTTGCAATGAAGCAGTTTTCCAGTTTGCTGCGGCAGTTCTTCCTCCTCAAGGAATTTTGGAGAATAACATCAACAAATATATCACCCCTGCTCTGCCTTTTGTCTCACTTTGGCTAGTTCCTTCCATCAAGTGAGCTCTTTGATTGCTCTCTTCAACAGCAGATACAGCTCATCTGCTGACTTTCCTCAACTACACCACCGCATAGTTCTGGACCGCTTTTCCTGCTTACAGTCAGTTTTGAATTGTAAGACTTCAGTAGGGACACAGGAAGTCAAACTGCAATGTATGAAACTTATTTTCTCCCTGTCTCTGTTCAGTGTGGAGGGGCTTTGTGAAAAGTCACCATGTGTTTCTTCCCGAAGTCCTGTGGTGCAAGTTCCTAGGTATAGCTTCTTGCTAATTTCTCCTACAGTCTCCGATCCTATTAGAGCATAGAAAGCTTTGGCTTATTTCCAAGGTGTGTGAGTTCAGCAGATTGAACAGTTTTAAGTCCAGGACATCCATTCTGCAGAACAGGGCATTTCATCCTGACTTGAGTATGAGTGCCTGGAGCCCAGGGAGAGGCGTCAGCTTTGTGACCTGTGTAGTACAAGTTACCTTTGTTTTCCTGCTTCTGAGGAACTGGGTCTCTGCAGAGTTGCTGGCTGATAAGCAGGAATGAAACTATAGAAGTGCTTTCCACATTTCCTTCCTGAGTGTCACGACACTTGGCCATGCTGAGTTTACCAGTGTTGACTGTTGGCAAGCGTGCACGTAGCAGCTGTGATGATGCTGAATTCATAGTCTCTGCTTTTGAAATGTAACTGTAAATACTAGGAATCCTATTTCTTTAGGGTTATGTAACTAGGAGTCTTAGTTCAAGATTCTTTCCTCTAACCTTGCAAACTTTCCTGCTTTATGGTTAATAGATAATCTTAAGAATCAAAAAATATTTATTGCTTTTAAAGAAACCTATATTTAAAAGATGTTCTGTTTTCATGTAGTAGTGAGGGTTGTTCTGCCCTGGATCACTGCAGACAGCAAGTGTGCCATGGAATCCTGGCCAGTGAGGCTGGTCTCTCTTTGCAAGAAAATATTCAAGATATTTATTTTCTAAAACAGATTTGATTATTCTAATATACTACTCTGCTTTGGGGACTATGTGTCCATTACATCCAGTCAGGGCCATTGATAAAATGAAATGCACGCATCAGTGGAGTGGAGTGGCAGGGACTTGGTTAAAAGCTGCTTTCTGAGAGGCACGAGTGAATTTGCAGTGTTCTTCAGCCCTTCAGAAGGCAGCTTCACTAAAGAAGCACATTTTTGGGGAGCTTATGGTACTTTTTAATCAGCTGGCTTTTGATGAGCTGAAATGTTATTTTTGTAATGAGCTGGCTGTTAGGAGTGTGACTGGCCAGCAGCGCTCTATGCTTGATTTGGTTGTTGTATCTCTTGCCTGGTGTAAGGATGGGTGGAGAAACAGTGACACTAAACTGAAACTTAGACAAGATAGGTCTTGTGGTTCTCTCTCCTCCTCTCCTGTGTAACTAGTGAGCAACTGCAAGGCCCCTTACTGTCCTAAACCACTCTTTTTTTTTTTTTTTCCTTTCTTTCTCCAGAAGTGAGGTTGTGTTGCCTCAGCACTGAGGAACCATCTTAATTTCCTTAGAGTGGCTGAGTAAATGGCTGCCTAGTTAATCTAATGTGGCAGCTTCTTCAACTTAGCTGCATTCTAAATTGAAAGATCGCTTGCAGATGAGAGGGGAACCCCACCACCTCTCTAGAACAGTATTTCTGTGCCACTGCCAGAGCAAGGAACCAAGCTGAGAACAGGGCTTATTGTAAGGTCAGAGCAATACAATTCTTTGAACTTTCCCAGCTTTTTTGCTGAGTGATGGGAGGCCATGCGAGCTCTCAAATGCTAGGTAAGAGCTTTACTGACAGAAAGCTACCCACCTAAGCCTTTTCAGGTTACTCAGCCAATTCAACATTCCAGCAAACTTGCAAAGAAATTGCTCAGTCCTTGCAAAATAAGATACACAAATGTTTAAGAAAGCATTCAAGATAAACAGCTCACAAGAGGGCTTAAGTTAGTTACCTGGGCTTTAACAAATACTTGATCCCCACAGCCAGAGCCACCGTGTTTTACAGGTGGAAAGGGTTGCACACAAGGAATGAATGGATCAGCTGTCTCTCATCTTTGCTCAGGAAGATGGTCTCTGCCCCTCTGTAGGCAGTAGCTCACAGATAGGTGGTTGCTGTCACCTTTTTCTTACTGTACAGGCTGCACTTGGGAAAGTGATGGAGTAAAGTGCTGGTTCACGCTGTATGCGTAGAGAACAGTCTAGGTTGAACTTCATCTAGCCAGGGCTGCTGTTGCTGCCTTCCTCCCACTGACAAGCTATGGAGTTGGCAGAAAGCTTGGCATTCCTGGTAATCCTGTCCAGGACATTTGCTGATGCAGTTCCTAACGTGACCACAGCTCCCACATCTCATAAGGCAGAACATCAGTGTGGCACTTGTTTTTGTACTTACAAAGGCTGGAAATTTGCCTATAGAAGCTGCTAGTGTTGAGCTGGATGGCCACAGCAATAAAGAGAGATTCTCTAGGGCTGAGTTATGTGCCTCTTTTCTGGACATTCCTCAGCTTCAACACACAGTTGCTATGTCTGGGCTCTGAGTTCCTGACCACTGCACAAATGTTCAGCTTCAGAAGAGATCTAGCTGCTGCTGGGGTCTGCCACAGACTGTTATGAAGGCTGTTTATTTTAGCAGCTGTCTGCCTGATCCTGTATTAAGGACAGTATGTATATAGCTGCTGATTTAAAGATACTTTGGGGGAAGGCTCCTAAATTGTATTGTTTTGGAACTTGTCTCCAATGTACTTAAAATATTCAAAGAATTTCCAATAAAACTTTTATGTAAGCAACTCTCTCTCTTGTGCTTTTCCTCTCTGTGAGCTGATGGCTCTGGGACAGTCCTAGCTCTCTGTCTTTCCCTTCGAGGAAATGGGATGGGCAGAGAGCTGCCCAGCAGTGAGCGCAGGCTGGAGCTGCTTTCAACAGAGGGTAAAATGCACTGGTGTGTCACGTTTGGAGCAGGCGGCAGGATGCTGGGGAGACCACCTTACAGGAAGAAGGATAGTGAGGAAAAACAGACCAGGTGCCTGGCTGGTCCCAGATGCAGGTGTGGGGAACAGTCACAGAGTATTGGGCCCTGGTTACCTCCCTAGTGAGCTGGGAACAAATTATCTGGGTGTCCCCATTGCAACCTTCTGGATAATGATCCAACTACACTACGTGTGTGTGTGTAGTTATCAATTTGTGCACTTAAAAAAGACAGTGCACAATACTGGAAGGGATGAATTGCTGGCAAACTCGCAAAACTGTCCTGTGGGATCTGGGCCTTACTACAGGGCCTTCAGTATCTACCCTTGTCACCTGGAAGACAAGGGACTGGAAAGAACATCAGCAGATAAGTAAAAAGGTAAACAGTCACAAAAGGATGATTAGTCACTAAGATTAGGAACAATCAAATACCATCTGGTTGTGAGCCTATTGTATGTATTTAAAAAAAAGGATTATCTCAGACTAATATCCTTCAGGCCCCAGGGCAGCTATGCATGCAAACACATCCAGTTGTGATGCTGTTTACACTGTGTCTCTGTGGCTGCAGGTAGTGCCCATCCTGCCAAATACAGCACCTTGTCAGGGCTGGACCCACTGGCCCCTGAGCAACTCTGAGGCCAAAACAGACGTTGCCAAAGCCAATCTCAACACTGTGACCAAGCCCAGAGATGGGACCAACTGCTGCACTCACAGGAGGTTTGAGATTGCAAATAAACCACACCAGCCTCATCATAGGCAGCCAACACAATCCAAGGGGCAGAAAAATCAGACTCCAGCCAAAAGCTCCATCCACTTGAAAAAGCCCCATAGAAATAATAAGTAAACCTCTCAACTCTAGAACCGAACCCATGCAGCAAGTTACAGCAGGTAAACTAATGAATCAGACAAGTACCCTATGCAAAGTATTGCCTGTGAACAGAAGCCAAAAACACCTCTGCCTTCTGGCATACGGCTGACAGTTTGTCATGAGTCACACAGAGTAAGGTCAACATGTGGCAGGAGAACTGGCAGCGTTGGGAAGCCCTTGAATGGATGGCTTATCAGTAATAAAAACTGAAAAGCAGCACGCAGGTTTAGAAATGCAAGTGTTAATATCAGCATTATCACATCATCCAGATGACAAGACCAGTAGCCAGGGCTCTCTCTACTGCCCAATGGCAATGCTTTTAGCTGCAGTGCTCTCCGGTCTGCTCCTGTTCCTGCACCAACTATTGTGTTTCACTTGTTGCTACACTCACACTTGTAGTAATCACTTTGCATATAAGAAACTTTCTACTAGCCAAAAATCTTACTGATGTATCCAGCAAATTACTGTGTCTTAGGAAAAGGTAGTTAACTATGCAGATCAAGGGGTGGAGTGGAGTGGTCCTAACTGGAAGACTACTGTACTTCAAGGAGTTAGCGAGCCACAGAAGTTGAGATGAGAAGGTCCAGACCTCTGCTGCACTTCCTCCCTGGGCGCAAGATAAACTTAGCCAGCTAATCCTAACTGGGGAGCCTGCAGGTGGCTCCTGCTTGGCACCTGCTGATACCACACACTGTGAAGCTGCCCAGGTCTGCCTCTGGGAAAGAGCAATCCTAGGCAGATTGCTCATCAGGACAGGGCAACAGTTACATGGAAACCCTGTTCTGTTCAGGAAAGAGCCAAACTTGCAATACCTCACTTTTGTTTGAAATCTGTTTCCAACCTGATGCTCCGGCAAACTGGTGTTTCTTCCCAGAGTAACTCTCATAGGAAGCATTTCAGACTTGCTTTTCTCCCTCTCTGCATGGTTGTGGTTGGCAGCGTAGGCAGCCTTACTTGTTTCTTCTAGATGAGCGACAGCTCCTGCCACTTGACAGAGACACCTGAATCTCAGATTACGTTTTGATTTTTATTAAAATACAAAAAGTGCAAATTGTGAAATATAAGATTGGTGCAGATTAGTAGGAAATGAACAATGTGAACCGTGAAAACCCCAGCCCTGCACCTGATGAACATCAACAGAAAAGAAGGCAAGGAACACCAGTAACTAAAGCAAAGCCAAAAATTTTACACAGGAGCCCCTGTGCATAGAAGAGGAAACAGGGACCAAAGCGGCCTTCAGCTTTCTCTCAAATCAGCCAACAGGGCATCCAGATGGCCCCAGCCCACCCTGCACCACCCAAGAGCTCTGGTGTCAGTACATAGTTTGGGCCAGGGAGCAATCAGAGGCCATTAAGACAGCAAGAGGCTTAGCAGAAGGGCATGGTCTAGGTGCTAAAAAGCAGAGGGCTGAGATGGAACAAGTACCCCCACAGGAAGAAATAGCCAATAGCTAACCTGAAAGATGAGCCAGGGATGAGACCCTTGGGCAGCTCTATAGCAAGGAAAAAAACAACAAAGACCAGTACCCTAATCAGATACTGCCCCCAGTCTGGGAAGAGAAACCCAGCCCAGCCAGGGCCCTGTGTGAAGAGACCAAGCAAGGAGGGGATTTAACCCCCTGGGATTGGCAGATGCAGGCTCTGGTGGCCACTGAACCAGTGGAGGCTGCAGGCAGGCCCAGGCCAGTCCCTTGCTCAAGTCACAGGAGGGATATTTCAATAAAAGGCATTCAGGAGAGCGAACTGCAGAAGCAAAAGCAGCCCTGGTTACTGTGCTTGCTCCAGGACCCCTGGTAGCTCCAGCATGAGGAGCAGCAGAGGAAAGGGCATATTTACACTGGGTCCCTTCCAGGATTTGCAAGCACTTTCCCACCGTGAACAGTAGCAGCTTCCTGAATACCCTCCAAATCCACTCCCAGCAGGCACTGAAATGGAACAGGCTTTTATCGCTGCCTGCAGGGGATGCACCAGGCTCCATTTTGATAAAAAAGGAACATATTTTCAAGAATTCAGTAAGAAAAAAAAAAGCACCCACTAAACAAGCTTCCTTGTATTGGAGTATGACAGGCAATACATGTGCCATGAGTCTGTCCTCCACTTGCCTGCCTAAAGCACAGGGTCTAGAGTGGTGTTTGCAAGTGCAGGACATGCTGCATCCTGAAGCACAAGGGCTGCCTGGCTCCCTTCCCTGCTTTTGGTGACTCTGGGGAAAGGCAAAATGCATGTTCAGTGCTGAGAGATGGCACTTGCAACAAGAACACCTCTGCCACCAAACCCAGCAAGCCTGCCCTCACCTAGACAGCCCAGCTGAGGCAAGGGGGGTGAGCTGGGGGCTATTGGGAGCTTAAACAAAAAAGATCTCTGATGAGAAAGGGACCAGGAAGGCATAAAAACTGCATGTGAGGGAAACAGGAATGGAAGGCAGGTCATCTGATAGGGCAGCAGAGCGGTGATGAGCCCTGGAGGAGCTGTACAGACTGGCAGGTGGGTTAGGACTCCACCCAGCAGCTGGGAGACCAGCTCCGCTCCCCATCTGGAGCAGCATGTCTCCTGCTCACTTACTTACACACTTTCTCCACCATCTCCACAGCTCTCGTTCTGCTCATCACCCAGAGGATTAATGGTCCCTTTGCACTGGAGACAGCTTGGTCAAAGCTCCAAGACAGGGTGGGAAAGAAGGTGGGAAGGTGTGCACAGTGTGCTGGTGTGGGCTGGCCTGGATTCAGGCCTCCACATTCTCAAAGAGCTCCTTCTGGTGGTCCAGCAGGAACTCGGTAAAGGTATTGATGGGTTTGATGGCTTTTAAGGTGATCGCTATATCTCTGGCCCACAGCAGATTTGGGCCAAACACAATTGCCAGGTTGGTGTTTGTCATCTTGTTTTCATCACTGTGAGCAGAGACCTATGTGCGAAAGAAACAGACCATTGTGAATCCTACAAAGCAACACAGGAACCGCCCTCTATCCTCCCCAAAGCCAGAGCTGACTGAATTCCAAGGGCAAATGGGAGAAGCTGAAGGCCCAAAGCCAGAAGAAGGGTGGAGGAACACGCATGACATGCAGCACTCAGGAGGTGAGAATCAATACTTTGCCATTTGCCACTGTGGCTTAACCACCAAGTCATATCATAACAACCAGAACAAAGAGCACTGTCAGCCAATACCTCTACCGTTCAGATCACCGCTCAAAACTAAGTTACATTCCCTCTTGCTAGTTTGTAGGGGCTTCCTTGGCAGCAGAAAGCTCTGTAGGGTGGATACAAGACCCCTTTTCCAGGCTTGCTACACAAGTATTTTGCAGTTGTACTTTCACCCTGGGGAGCTTTCAGCCTTCCCGGTACAGACCACACAGGCTTAATGGCTGCCTATACCTCTCAGCATTATGAGATGTGACTGCTTAGGCTAGTTCATCTTAATCATTCTTGATCTCCGTATAACAAGGACATAAGGTAAGAAAAGGCAGTTTCCTAGCCTGAGACTCATTTCCTCTCAAAGAAAAAGAGGGAGCAGGTAGGCGAAAAGCTGAGGCAAGGCACTGGCAACTGAACTACTGTCCACCTTTAAGAGCAGCTCACCTGCACCAAAAAGGCCGTCAGCAAACTGAGTACTTGGTAGTTTTCCTCTGGCAGAGTCTGGAGTAGTTTGCGAAAAACATCCACACGATTCCCCTCCTCCACACCTAAAAACCAAAAGAAACAGGACGAGCATGTTTATGAGGAATCCTCAGCACCTACCCTGATGAAAGCCCTGTTTGCAGTCACAGGGTATCCCATGCAGGACTGCTCCCTCCTGAAGATATCTTTGCCCTCGGTCAGTGCAACATTCAGGGAGTAGCACATTCTTGTTACAACTCACTGTGGAAGTTGACAACATGGCTGTAGAGATCAAAAGTGAGGAGGGGCTCAGGTAGCTCCCTCAAGAAGGTCTTGAGAATCACAGCAGGGAGGTGGATTTCTTCATACTCTTGGAAATCTACCAGCACACCTAGGAAAGCAGAGCAGAGACGCAGCGCTCACTGGCCAAGGCAGCACCTCCTCCAGACAAAGACTGGGACACGGTGGTCAGAGCCCAGAACTACAGAAGCAGTTTTAAAGAACAGAGAGAGGGTACTGAAGCACCACATGTTGTAGCAGAGTGGAAAAATGTGTCTCAAAAGTATATAGAAAGCTCTGCTGAATCCAGCACTACATCTTTAGAGTCATCAAATGAAAAAGATGACGAAGTTTCTCCCTGGTCATCTTCAGGATGAAATTTTCAGGAAGGAAAAGGGCAACCAGGGGAATGTAAGTGGGAAGGAATTTGCTTTCCACACAGCAGAAGTGTCAGATGCTTCTCCCTTGCAACTTACATCATACCCCGATGAGGTCTCACCTAGAGGCCTATCAGAGAAGGAAAGAAGCCATGATGGACTAGTTCCGACACAGCTCCAGTCAGACAGTAGCAATTAAGGAATGAGAGGGTCAATGATGAGCTTGGGCACTTACCCATGTTGTATTTTTGCTGGACATCTTTGACAACCTGTGTATTCGCTGATCTTCGGAAAATCCCCTCTTTATTAAGAGCTGCGAAGCGAAAGCAGATGGAAAAGATATCAGCCACGAGAGAGACTCTAAAAATACTGGCCTTAACAATCATAAATCCATCCTCTGGGGCATCCAGACAGAAGTCAACAAGTCACCTTTTTAGATTATGGCAGTTCTTTCTGCTTCCACTACCAGGCAAAGGATACAAGGAGCATTTTGCTACTCTTATGGGAGTGGGATTATGGACAACTGGAAAAAGCAGATCTCCTAAACCCTGCACAATCTCTTTTGAAGGTTAATTCATCTTGCTCAGGTCTTTACATCTTATGCTAAACTGCCATTCTTCCATATGATTCTACACTTTGGATGGGAACTTGGGTAGAGAAGAGGTCACTGACATGGAATTAAGAGGAGCTGCAGCTTCCCCTGAACACTTACCATGCTCCCGCAAATAAGCAATGGTCTCTCTGACCACCAGAGGAACAGGAGACTGATCAGGGCTCTTCTCCCTGAGACTGCAAGAAGAGACAGAAGGTTACAAATGACAGGTCCTCCCTATCCCACATGCAGCCTCCAAGTTGTCCGCATAAGCTCTATCGACCACATCAAATCATGCTGTCCCAGGCCTCGGTTCAGCTGTTATTCCAGCCTTCTCTCCTCTTCACCCATCATACTACACCATTCACTAGAGCAAATATGAACTCATTACTACACCATAGGAATACTCCTCTACCTTCTGTAAAAACCATAGCCTGTACATACTAGCGCAAAGGGGTTCCCAGAAGGCAAGGCTGCTAGTTATGAATCAGGTGAAAAGGATGAGACTTCCTTTTTCCTTTCCCATAGGAGCAAAGGCAGAAAGAATCTGACACGAGAGAAATATATATAAAATATACATCCGGTAACAGAAGATAAATCATCCCAACAGCTGTCAGGGAAGACCCAGTGATGCCAAGGTGTTCACTGCCACCCTCAGATCGGACTGTCCATACCACCTGATAGCATGGAGCTGCTCACCCCTCTCAGGATTCTAACAAGCTCAGGCACACAGCACCACAGGGGCTACATCTGGAAATGTGTTGAAGCTGGGGAATGTGTTCCCAGATTACTTCAAAGGATCTGTTTAGCCACACAGTACATGTTCCTCCTCATTCCCCAGGGGGGCACATTCAAAGTTATAAATACCTTCAACACTTAGCCAGTATCACTAGCCCTTGCCAGTGTCTGTGTTTGCCTGTGCCACCGTGCAGGAACGGAGCACAGGAATCAGTACAAAGCTGAACAGAAGCTCTTTTAAAATAGAGTCTATGATATGGAAAAAACTAAGAAACAGATCTGCAGCACTGCTCAATCAAAATAGTATAACCCTAAAGACACCTTGATAGCCTCCTACAGACTTCCTGTGCATAAAGGAAGTTCCTAGTGGCATAAAACTGTCCCCATGGCCCTTATTTTGGTCCTCTCTTAGTGATCTTTAGCTGCAGAAATGATCCCATCCTAGTTTAGATATAATCTAGCTGGGCAATCAAGAGGGTGGAACTGAACTGAGTCAGTCAGAATCTGGACATAAGCACAGAATTCCTCAGAAGAATAATGAAAACTTTGTAGAAAGTCTGAAACGCAGAAATTTTACAGCCTCTTTTGATGCCGTTAAGTTATAAATATATTGTCTTCCTACTAAGCGAATAAGGGCAAAAGCAACACAATCCAGAGATACTCACTGCTGGAGTGAGACTCCAAATTGTTGGTTTGGCAGCGGTGGGCGTAGGGGTGTTGGTTTCTGGGGCACTTGTGAAGGCTTCTGCAGGGATCTCAGATATTCATCATATCTGTGGCAAAACACAGACTAGTAAAAAGCCACTCCATCTCCCAGAAAAAGCACGAACCCAGGACTGCACATGCAATAAGTGCACACATCTGGGCACAGGGGCAATAAGAAGAAACATCTAGTTGCCAGAAAAAAAGGCAGGGAGAGAGGAATATTTGTCTGGAATCAGGAACTAGAGTAGCCAAGGATGACAGACAACACGGGCAGGAAGCCAGGACAGCACTGTTTATGAGACATGTATGTGAGGGACAGGGAATCAATCTGTTAGGATTGAGACTCTGGCAACTTTTGGAAGCCCCAAAGACAAGCTGAACTGTGCAGGGTGAGCAAAGCTGGTGCCCAGACACTTTAAGTGTGCACCACGAGCTCCAGGTCAGTGTTAAGGTCAGCAGCTTGCAGAAAGTGCCCAAGGGGTGAGTGGAAGAAGCAGGACTGGAGGAGAATTTTTAACTCAAGGGCAGAACTGGGCACTCAGGCCAAGGACATACAGGAAGGAGCATGGAGAGAAACAATAGACTTTAAGGCAATTTGTCACCACTCCCTCTAAAACCATCTTTTCCCCTCCTTGCCATTCCTCCAGAAAAGTCCCCTCTCACAGAGTCCCAGGCAAACGGGAGACAGCAGCATTCTCACTTCAGCACTTGGCTTGGGATCCCCAACTGTTCCAGATTCACATACTCCTCCAGCTCACTAAGGAAGTTCACATAAAAAATCTTTTGTCCAAACTTAAAGCTGAAAAACAAGAGAAAAGTAGGTAAGTGAGGCATCAGGAAATCTAGTATCAAAACAGACTTCTTACAGGCAAGAAGAACAGAGGTTTGCAAGAGACGTCAATGGAGCAAAAGGACACAGGCAGAGATGTCATCTACATAACTCTCCAACTCAATATATAATATTTTACCAGGAAATGCAAAGACTTTCCAAGTCAAATTAGAAGCCCAGGCAGCAGCAGCACGCTGCCTAAAACGTTGGATTTCTCCTTCCTAAGTTCAGTATGCTGCAGCAAGTTTTATTTTCAATTGTTTTACAGAGTTCGGATTTCAGCATCAACACAGTGGATTAAATATAATTTGGACCTATGCTCTCACTCCCATTTTCATTATTAGCAGAGTCTGCAATGCTTTACTTCTACCTAGCTGGATAGAAAGGGAGCAGCACAGAACTGCAGACTTCTTGTGTGTGAAAGCAGTACTTCTTGTGTCTGAATATTTCTGAGCTCAGAAACTGGAGGAGATAGCAAAGGGTGACAGACCCCAGGGTAGGCTCAGCAGCCTGCACTCATTTTGTGCCCCACTGGCAATGCCTCTTTACTCCCCTGCAGTGTGAGGATGTGGTTGAACCTCCTGTAGTCCTTCCTACCTGATCAAAGGCTTGAAAAGAATTAGCAGAGTCTTGATGAACATGGTTGGGTGCACAATATACAGGGCTTTGATGTTCTTCTTGTACCTGCCAAGAGAAGCTAGGTAAGGAAGAGCTGCGCTTTAAGCAGAGGAACCAACCTTTCCACAAGATTAAGGGGATACTCCATTCCTTTTGCACTGAGCCTCACCACTCCCCAGCACCCACAGCCTCTGCTCTCCCATGCTTTGTGGCTGTGTCAGGCCACTCGGAAGCCTAAGGGCCCACTTTCCTGTGTTCCAGGATTCACTGAGAACCAGTGAGCAGCCTTACAAGGAAGCAACAGTTACACCTGGGGCTGATATACTTGCATTGGGTTCTGGTTTTGCTGCCTGCCTGTTGGCCTAAAGGATATAACTACAGAAAGAGCTGTCTATCCCATGTTTCAGTCTGCATTAAACAAAAACCCAATGCCATAAGCAGCAGAAGTACATGATAGCAAATGATAATCGCTGAGCTACATGGGGGCCTGGGAAAGATCTTCTCTGTTATGCTACACAACAGCATGTTGTGTAGCATGTATCCTTGCTACCTGCAGCCTTACTCACTTGCGATCAAACTCCCTGTAGGCATCCCGCAGCCAGCTCAAGGATGGCTTGTTCTCACTGGTCAGGCCATGGTGCAGGTACACTAGTGTGTAATCACTCTCCACATACTGGTCCAGTGTGAATTTCAGGTACCTGAGAAGAGACAATTGCTAAGCTTACCTCATGCTCTACCACAGAGAGGTTCTTCCTCCCTTTGGGCCTTATTTTTGTTTGACATAACAGAGGACCTGCATTCCCAGCAACAGAGGTAGGACATGTCCAGCTAAAGAAGCTACTGTAGATAAATCTGGCTCTAGGAACCCAGCACCTGGGAATTATGCTTAAGAAGTTAACATCAGCCTCCTAAGATACTACTCACCCCAGCAGTTTCATGTGATCAAGTTGATGACTTGGGGGCATCCGGCAGGCACTGAACAAAATTACTTTCCTTCCATATTTGTCATCACCTGCAGATGAAACACCAGAGATTACAGGGAGTTTAAGGACTACATTGTGGTCTTGGCAGCAAGGGGTAAACAGAGAACAGGAAACCGTCACAACAAGGCAGAAGTCTGGATTACCAGAGCTACCAGCAATGCTTAACCTGATTTTCAGCAGCTACCACAGATCTACTGTGGAAGCAGAAACCTCAACACCAAGGGCTGGGCAAGTCAACAATACGAATGCAAAACAAAGCCCATGCTTCAGACCTGAAAGACGAAGAAGGACTGGAAGCCAGGATGCCTTGTGGTACATAGGGATGGAGGCCTCAAGTACAGAGCAAAGTGCTCAGAGCACTAATCCTACAAAGCTGCCCCTGGGCACTACTCCTGATGCTCCTGTGCCCAGGGAGGCACAGGGAAAACTGCCCCTCACAGGCAAAATAACCACTCCCTCCATCCTGCACACAGTCCCAGCCTAACTGCTTGTGGTCTGGTGCACTTGTTTCTTGCTTCATCTGATGCTTAGTCCTGCACAGAGAACAGAGCCATTTCATATCCTGAAAACAAAGAAATTCCTAAAAAGAGGGCAGTCCCAGCCACATTCCAGACATGAGAAGCATGCATCATAAGCCTCTTCTACAGACAGACCAGGTAAGGCTGCTGGATTCTTCAGGGGGATTGCAAAACAAGTTGTTCACTGCTTCCTAGACTTCCCATCCACAGACTTATCTTTCTAGCCTGAGCTGAAAACTGCTGCAAAATGTGGCACAACAAAGCATTCTATGTAAAAGCACAGCAGAAAACAGTTCACATCACGCTGTAGCCAAAAAAAACACATCAGGGAAGACATTCCCAGCCACCACTTGAGGCTTCAGAGACAACAAGCCAAGTTTTCCTCAAAGCAAGTCTTCACAGGTCAGTGGACTTCTGCCAGCAGAGATCTTAGCCCCATAAACAACAAAGTAGATATGCATGGACAAGCTTAATAGATGTGCTATGGGAATTGACAGATTTAGATAGTAAGAACCAGGTCACAAATCTTCTGGACAGGTGGAGTTTGCAGGAGAGTCTAGTTCTCTTCCAGGCACAACACCCAGTTAATTTCCATCAGGACTACTTTCTTCTTAGCACCCATGGAGATGAAATTATTCATCTCCATGAATAATTCATGGATGATGAATTATCATCCATGTTAGTCTTCCCATCATTCTTGCTACTCACCCTGCTCCAAAAGTTATGTTTTCTTGTCAAGCAGAATGAGTATGGAGCACTGGAACGGGCTACTGAGGTCATACTCAACAATACCCTCTTTTTTTTCCCCTCTGGCACAACCATCCCATGCAGACCACAGCAGAGAAAAGCAGCAAGGATTGCTACTTATGCAGGACAGCCCTGCAATACATCATTCCTCTTGAAAAATTTTCTTTTCCCCACACTGATTCACAATATTCAGAGCATGCAGCCACTTTCTCACCTTTGCATGTGGCTCTGGCCCTCAACTACTGCTTGGTTACACCCACTGTGCAGCAACTCAAATGGAACCTACAACAGCAAATCTGAGGTTTCTGGGAGCAATGCCTATGAGTAAAAAATGACCGCCTGGTGCTGCAAATGGCAGCCAGAGAACACTCATACACCAGCCATGACATTAAGATGCCACTAACCTCTTTTACTCCCACCCCGGACAGAACAGATTCTCTTGCTACTTGTTCACATCTATTTTTTCCTTGCAAGTTCCACTTGCAAGTCACTCACCAGACAACACGAGAGACGGAATTTGCTGGTGCACACGTGCCAGAATCTGTACAAAAGCTAGGGACACTGAGGCAGCACCAGGCACAGATCGGGAAAAGGGTGGCATAGGCCATCACATCGACATACACATGTGGAGGTAAGCAGTATTTATGGAGGATGCATGACCCAGAATGCAGGACTAGGAGAGGCTCATCTGGAACAACCAGATACAGTCACAGCCAAGCCACAAGACCAACATTACATTGCATACCCCATGGCAGCCCACTCTCTGCCTAGCTCAGTTTCTTGGTAGCTTGCTATGAGCTTTAGGGCTAGGTCTAATGCACCTAAGCTATCTATAAAACAAAGGTGCATTCTGGGCGGAGTATATGGTATATTGTGGGTCTTCCCTGTGGTCTTGAGCCACTCGTGTCTCCATCTGGAAGATAAAAGGTCCTGGCTACACAGAGCAGCAAGGAGATGGTAGCATCTGAGAATCTGTCGACTTTTGTAGTGATGAAAGAGAATAGTCAGAAAGACTACAGATCTTTGCAGGTTACAGCTCTGTGCGGAAGTCAGAACAGTTGCTATCTTCAGTTAATTGAGAGTCTGCGTTTCACATCAGAGCGGATGGTCTGAGAGCCAGAAGCAGACTGCAAGCTTGATCAAAGCAGGCCTTGGTTGTGAAGAACTGCAATACATCACCATGTTCACGCAATATTGTCGGTGGCCACACACTCAGCTCAGGCTCCTGGGCATTGATTTCCAGACCTGACAAGTCACAAGTCAGGAACCACATAGCCTAACACCTTCCTCTGGCATGACATAAAAGACTATGGCAGGGCCTATGAAAAGTCTAGAATCTCATTCCTTATATAGCCTTGATGAAAAGGTCTGGGATCACTGGTAAAGAAAAAATGGACAATCAATGATTCTGCCAAAGAGGAGATAGCATCATGTTTCCCCCACACAATTTCCAGGGCCAAGAACACCAACAGATCATCTATAATGCCCTGGATGACTGAAAAAGGAGTGGCCCATTTTGCCTTTCAAATCTTAATGAATTTATGCGCGAGACCTACACAAGAACCAGCATGCCCATTACCAAGTTCTGGGTTTCATTCCAGTTTCTTCACACTGAGCCCAGTCTGTCAACACAGACACTTTCAAAACAAGCAACTGCCAATCTTGTTTCCACCTGACATACATCAGATCAGTCTGGTTCCTCCAGACGTGACAAAATTAAAAATTCTTAACAACCAGATGTTCCAATTTATAAAAAAGAACCTGAGTCCATTCCACACATTCTTAGTAGTCGAGGAAACTGCCTGCAAGTGGCCTCTCTGCCTCCGACCAAACAGATTCTTACTGTGTTTGATCTTTCCCAGATGCTCCATCCCTTGTACTGTTTGCTTTCCTGTTTGCAATATTAATCTTACGTATCTAGGCATTCACTCCTTATTTGCAACTGCAAATAGCTAAAGTTTCCACTGAACTCAACTACCATGAAGTAATGACTCAGCTTCTCAGGCTGCCTCCTACCTCCTCCAGATGTTCAATGCTCAGTAGTTAACAACAAACCAATAAAGAAGCAATTACATACCATCAGTACTAACAAAGCACCCCAACAGTGTGCAGACCTTTGTGAGTAAGTTCATACATAAAAGGAACGTTCAGCCTACACTGGAATTAAACTATCTCCCTATAGGATGTAATTCAGATATAATTTCTTTTAACAAAGATCAAGACGGTAGCCAATACAAAAAGCCTCTCCAATCAAGACAACTGCTCATCTAAAGAGATAATAACTTGTAGCACTATTGGACGTGCCAATTCTCCTTAACATTGTTATGCTGCTTTTAAGGTTCAAGCTCAGTCTTCTCTCTCACCCAAAGAACAGTGTTTCCAGTGCATTTCTGAGACAAGGACCACAGAACATCACTGCTGTGGTTCCACACCAGCCAATTACGGCGCAGTACCATACTTCTAAAATGGCTGAACTTTAAACACCGAGACTAATATTTCAGATTGAAACCTACAGCAACAAAACATATCAAAGCAGAAATTCTTATCAAGGACTCTCTCTTGAACCGAATCTGTATAGCCAACAAGGAAAATACATCCTATACTTGACTTGAAAATCCTGCTATGTGTTTCTAGGTATTTCTCCTGAAATTATATCCACCAGCCTTTATGCCATGACTGGAGGCTGTCAAACAACTCACTGGCAGTAGAACTGCAGTCCAGGGACCCTGCTCATTCCTACATTCATCAGGTACCCTCTGTTGAGGGCCCATCTCAATGAAAGATTCAAATGGGAATATCCTGGTACTGTGTTACTAAGAGAACGCAGACAGATAAAACTTGCCACCAAAAACCAGTGTTACAAGTAAAAGTGGTAGCAGAGTTCAGTGTCAAGGAGAGGACACTACTACATAATTGTGGAGCATTACTACACAAGTTTCACAAAGCTTCAGGTGTTCATCAGAGCCAATGTCAGTAAAAAACTTCTCTAATGTAATTTCAGGTTCCTGCCAGGCTTATGACATGACTGGGCAGTGTAAGTGTTTAAGTTAAGTAGGTTTTAGTTGCCTGCTGAATTCCAAAGTGGATTTAGTACTTCAGGAAAAGAAAGTAAGGACCCCAAAGCAAAAATGTTTTAATACATGGCATCTTCCCTTTACATATTGCCAATATCCAAACACTGCCATGATCATAAAGCTTTACCGTGTGACTACAGCTCTGATACAAAATATACTAGAGGGTCAGGTTTAAGAATGCAAGATGGGAGGATGCCTGAGAGCCTGGCAAATGGGAGAGAAAGGCCCAAGTAACAAGGCAGTGAGGATCAGCATTTCCGTGGACTGTGCAAAGGTCTTGGCCTGCTGTTCAGAAAGAGCAAAAAAAATTTCAGACAAAAAGAGAGTTTAACCTACTTTGAGAAGTGTGAAAGCACCACTAGTCAAATTCTAAAAGCTTGGGACTTAAGTCCAGAGAGTATTAACAAATGCTCAGCAAGCACAGATCAGTCTAGCACAGCTTTAGGCTAGAATAAGGAACAAGTTACAAAAACACAACATCCCTGCAGCCAAACAGAGAAGAAATAAGGTAGCAGTTGCTTTCATCTAGAGAATCTGGTTTAAGCACCAGCTGCTTAGCACGTAAGTGCAGCAGCAGATCATATGAAGGAATAGGAAGCAATCCTAGGATGAACTTCCAAAGCACATACAACAACATGGTAAATCTGAGTTCAAGCCAAACCGGTCCAAGCAGACCACCACCACAACAGAAGAGCAACAAGTTTTACACACACTGAGACCCAAGAGCCCCTCAGTGCCCAAAGTAAAGCCCACACACCAAATTTGGCCCAGATGAATCTGCTGTGCCCGAGGCAGAAGAGCAGCCCTCAGATGACAATTTTGTGCAGTCTCTGGACTCCTGAAAAGTTGCCAGTGCAGCCTAAGGCTGAGCAAAGTTTGGGCTCCCCTGAGACAGTCCAGCTCCAGGCCACAGTCATGCTAAAGGAATACCATCATCTACAATACCAAATGTTAGTGCCACAAAAAAATCCACCTACCTGGTTGGGCCCCATCAACTGCACCCTGGTCTGGAGGAACAGAAACAAAGTTACAGCAAGCCAAGCTTCGCACCCTTTCCCAGAAAGTAATATTGAGTATAAAGTCTCAAGAGTCAGCCAGATTGACACCGGGATGCATTTAGTTGCTATCTCGCAGCAGTCAAGCTCCTTCAATTTTATCTTTCCCCGTGCTCCTCTCCAAAGCAACCTTATCTAACAATCAGAGCAGTAACAGCAACACATGATTCCCAAGTCTCTTTTCTGAATTTGCAATTAATTCTGTAAAATCACAGTCGAATTTCTGGCCCTGAGTGTTACACTTCCCCTACCACAAAATGGCAATTGTCATACTGCCGCTTTTAAGAGGGTTAAATGCAATTAACTCTGAATGTCAAGGTCCTTTGAACAACTTCAGAGGGTATAGATAATGGCATCATATCATATGAATAATACATCCAACAGACTGTTTTGCAAGAAGCTAAATTTCACTAATAAACTGAAGATGGGGACAAACTAGATCTTCAACACACCCATAGCTTTAAAAAAAAAAGTTTAGTAAAGTCTGAATTAAAAAAAATAAATCGCCAATTAGAAAAAAAGAAAAAAAAGGTTTCTCTGGGCATGGAGGGTAGGGGTCAACAAAGGCATTTACTGTCATATCCAGTCCCTTTCCATCACTCTTACGGCTATATACTCAATACATCCACATTAGCCTATCAAGACAGGAGGCTGAGCAGAGCAAGGCTCTAGAAAGAAACTATCCAGTCCCTTGGTCTCCTTTAGGAACCTAGAAGCCCTCAGAAATTCTCCATTCCATTGATCTAGCATATCAAAACATAGTGTGCAAACTGGGCTTGCTTTGGATGGGCCCAGTTCAACAGAAACAACTCATAATTCTGTATCATAGAAACCAGAATACATCCAAAAGCAGAAGAAATGCAGACACCCCACATTAATGGAGCTAATAATAATAATAATGTACCATACTGGAAGTAAAAAGGACCCTTGATATTGAAGGCCTTTGCTGATCCCATTAGCCATCAAAGACATACCGCAACACATTTCCAACACAAGTTCTGTCTGCAAATTCTACCTTTTCCCGCTTAGTGAAATGACAGCTATTGGTGCTCCAAGACTGATTTGATCTCCCCACATCAATCACTGACAGTAGCAGCAAATCATCAGCACTAGTTACAACTCCAGCACCTGCAGCCAACAGGCAGCCACAATGTTTTTCAGGTAGGTTTGGTACCAGATTCTCCACTGAAAAAAGATTCACTGTTGAAACTGTAGTTCCAGTCTAGTAACATCCAATCTGGTAACATCCAATCTGGTAACATGCAAGAAGATATATTCCTTGCTCTCCACCTTGCTCTCTCATTTCAACTGCAGGTCTAATGCACACCAGCATCATGCCTTGGCTGTGATGTCAGCCTTGCAGACTGCCAATTAATGGTGTGAGGCAGCAGATTTCCCACAAAATCTAGCAGAAACATGCTCTGAGCTTCAGCAAAGCTTGGAAGTCACTGCACAGGGAATATGCAGCTGAAGTAAAGAGTGATGGCCACTCTCTTGACAACTGCTACACAGCACCAGAAAATGCATACACTAATCCAATGCTAAGTCCCAGTTTTCTTATCCCAAAAGGAAGAAAGCCAGTTACTGTGTAAAATGGGAACGCTCATGCATGCCATAGCTATAGGTTTGCATATCGACCACAAAGACAAGACCAATACAATACAAAGACAAGACTGGGCAGAAGAACAAGGAAGAAACACATTGGCAGAACTGTCAAGAGCCCTGCTCTTCCTGCACAGTCCCAGGTTTCCAAGTAGGAACTGCCGTCTCCAGAGACCTCCTTCAGACTGTTATTAAGTATCTGCCATATCCTTGCAATTCAGTCCCTGCTGAAAGTAAAGGCCAAGATTATGTCATGCTAGCCTCCCTCAACCTCCAAGGAGATGGAAGCAGCACCTTTGCCATATAAGAATTAGCAGGAGAATACAGAAACTCTTTAATCTAACAGAAATTTGGGATAGTTCCTCAATAGACTTCAACCAGAAGCCTGTGGGTCCTCCAAACGCTATGATGTGAGCAAAGAAAAAAACCACATTTTGCAGAAGTGGTTTGTGCAGTGAAATTGAGACGCCTCTGCTCCAACTTCTAGTCATGTGTAAAGATGAATTTCTCTGCAACAATACTCACAAAGAGGAACTCAGAGCCAAGAAGAGCACAACCATCCACAGACCTCTCCAGAGCCCGCATGAAACACCAGAAACACACACCTTAGGGCAGGTCTGAAAGGACAGGCAGAGTATCACCTCTTTCCTTCAGAAAAGCATTGAATTCCAGAACCAAAAGAAGGTTCCCCAAAACTAAAACTATCCTGATTCACAACCACACCATGGTAATCCCTCAAAAGTGTGGTCTGGATGCCTTTTGCTCTCATATTCCTGTGACACCATCACCACATGGGACAGCAATAACATGCTCAGTCAGTCCAGTGGACAAAAACCAGTGCCCCATGGACAGCCTCTTGTGAGACTGCTGCACTATTCTGAAGTGAAAAACAAAGCCAAATCCCTTATTTTTCTAATAAATTCTGCAAAATGTTTTTCAGTAATTTTTCCCCTCTTTGAGCCAGATAGCTAGGATACTTAAATCCAGTATGCCTAGAACTCAATCAGAAATCAAGGTCAACTAGAAAACAAGCACACAAATTTTTGTCATCAAAATAGAGCATTTTATAAGTTATTAACACTGTACACTCATCCTGCAAGAAGCAATTACTTTTCTCACCACACAGGATAAACCTGGGATCATGGAGTTCCGCCTGGGGATGGTAATTAGCCTTCTGATTTTGTCTCAAAATAGCATCATCAGCCCAGAATATATTTCAGGGGAAGCAGGCATACACTTTCTGTTCTGATTTGCAGAACAAAGGACAGGGAAGAGAAAGCTCAAAAATCAGCAGAATGGATAGAACTACCCTTGATCTGCTGCCATTTGCTAACATTTACAAGAGAAGCGAGGTGGAGCTATTTTGTTTCAGCATTCATTGCACCTCAAAGTGCTGATGAGCACAATTTGTCAGTAAAGCCAGATCCAAACAGTTCCATTTTAATCCTCCAGAGAGATTTTGATTCTCCAGGCTATATCTAATGGGATTTTCCCAGATTTTCTCCAGGTTGTTTGCCTCCAACAACAGCACAGAGTACACCACCCTGAACAGTTAACGTTATTAATTATTGACCAAGGAAACTGAACAAACAGCTTCACTGCAGAGCCTGGATTACAACTCTGCCCCTTTAACTAACTTCATAAATCCTGCTTCTAGGAGATGAGACATTCACAAATACGCGGCACCATATCTACTATTTGGAGCTGTGCTACCAGCTCTTCGTCACCCAAGAAAGGCATCTCACATACTGCCCCACATCTCACCACATTTTGCCCCATTCCTGGAGGTGTTTAAGGCCACATTGGATGGGGCCTTGGGTAACCTGATCTAGTAGGATGCCCCTGCCTGTGGCAGAGGGGTTGGAACTAGATGATCTTTAAGGTCCCTTCCAACCCTAACTATTCTATGATTCTATGATTCTGTGTGTGGGACCATCCCATGCCTTCAGATAAAGCAGCTACTGAAGAAAACTGGCCAGGAGCAGCCAACAACAGAAGCTTCTCTGAGCTGCTTCTGGACTATACAGAGACGTGATAGGGACATATTGTTCACTAGAAACACAAATTTAAACCACCGAGGGGAAGAGATCTCTTTCACAATGCAAGTACATCTCCCCGTCAGCCCTCATACCATCCCAAAATCTTCATAAGAAGTTAGATAATTCCTCATTTGCCATCCCAGACGGTGTGACAAATGGCTGCATTCCAACAGCCACTGAGACACACCTCCACAGGAGTGATACTGCTTTCAGAGAGCTTGTGGAAAAAATATCCTGTTACCTCCGAACAGAATTCCCGTGGAGAGACTCGTGCTTATGTCAGGAGGCAGTGTATCCTTGGTTTGGGCTGACATTCTAGTCTTATCAATGTCTCTGATCTAAACTCTGTGCTAAGTACTTTAGTCTGGAGCTCTGTCTGAAGCCAACACCAGTATCATTTAACTTACCAGCTCCCAGAGTCCAAATACACCAGTTGCCTCTGCCATTCACATTCCAAATATCCTCGCTGTTATCACTGAAATGCTAGAATCCACACATCTGTCCCTTCCCAGTTTCAGAAGTACAGAGGCAAGGGTGCATACCTCTATAAATCCCAGTCCTGATACTCCAGCCCCAAGGAAAGGGAGGGTAGTAACACATTTGCTAATGAAAGCACTTACGGCAGATCTAAAAGGCAAAGGCCCAAATGCTAAACACTAGGCCTGTCAACCTGGGCAGCTATAGGCCCACTGGAGACAAAGGACAACACAGTTTTGAGTTTGATATTATAATTCTGTTCCCCAAAAGATGTAACATGAGATGTTTGGAGAAAGAAAGCTCATTCTAGAAGACAGCTCAGAAATGATGTCAGGACAACTCTTCCCAAGGTAAGTGCCTGAGAATCTTCCCTCTGTGGTCAAACCCTGCTGCAGAACAATCCTGATTCAGGACTCCAGCTTGCACCTCTGCTTCACTAAAAATTTACACGTGGAGCAGGGAACAAGGTACAGGGAAGTGGCAATAGAAGGGGTAGGAGGGGGCTATGGTTGATCAAGGACAAAGGGTGAAACAAGTCACAACAGGTAGAAGAAGTGCTTTTTTTTGTTTTAAATAGGAGCACAAGACAAACTGGGATTACCCTTCCCTCAGACTTACCACAGCAACCTAAAAACTACAAATAAATCTCTCTCATATGGAGGTCCTAGCAGTAAATCTATAAGGTTAGTGTAATCAAAATAATATGGATAAGACAACCACACAGAAAAAAATCAAATGCTTGTGACCCTGAATGATCAGGTCTTTCCTTTCAGTGGGACATGGACATTTCCCCTGTTTCAGATTTCTATAAATGCTGTTTCAGGATAGGATGGCAAGCTCTGGCAATTCGAATATAAGAGAGCTGCCAGCACTACTGTGGATTATACTCAGTCAGCTGAGGACCTTGCAGCTGTACTGCACAACCACCTAATTTCTGTGGCATTATCATGCAAAAACTACATATTGTGCTCAGGATATAGTCAAGGGCCACATCTAAAACCATTCAGCAAAAGCAACCAAGTCATCCTAATAAAATAATCAAGACAGTAAGAGCCAAGAAGAGATGCAAGAATAACAGAGGTCAAGGGAAAATAACACATATTGCAAACACTCAAGAAGTTTGGTGCTCCTTCTCTTTCTGATGCCAGCTGTCATTGCCACTTGAGGCTGGCACGTAGCAGATGCCCCACAACCCCATTAGAAAGACCCTTCCACAGCCCAGCTGTAATGGCATCAAAGGAGAAAACAGAAAGACCACTACCTGCTACTTCCACAATGTGGTGCCTGGCGATATCATAGTACGGATCATCCCACTGCAGGTGAGTGGCGAGCTCAGGGGAGCCTTTGGAGTCCTCTACACAAAACACAAGGGGCAAGCAATTAGAAGAAGGGATACAAAGCAACTTGGCAAGGGATATAAAAGATACAGAGGGATGAGATAAAAAAAACGGCTCTTCAATGTGGGAGGAACTACCGTATGCACCTGTCCACCTTGGTAACCCATCTTTGAAATTCTGAGTGGGCAGGAGCAGCAATGATTTCAGAAGAGACTCATCAATCCTACAAGGTCCATAGGTGCCCTTCAAACTGTACATCCTCTCAAAAAGGACTGTTCAGAGGTGTCACAGATATTCACAAAGACCAAAACTCAAGTGCCAAGGACACCATCATGGCTTTTACAGCAGGTGCATCCTGTATGCCCTTGGGCTAATTTCTCTCACCCCTTTGGGCAGCTGGCCATAGAACAGGATTTCAGGGAAGCAACTCAGACCTCCAGACCCTCCCACTCAGAAAGGCCAAACTACCCAGCAAGAGACCATAACAGTGGACATGCAAGGACTTACAGCATGTCTGTACTGTTAGCACCAAAGTGCAGCCAGCCACAGGACTGAGAAAAGTGTATTTACATCAGCTGGCTCTGAGCTTTTTAGGGCTGTTCAATGGCAGGGCTAATTCACTTGGGTGTGGTGCAAGACTAATGTGTCTATAAAACTTTCAAATGGAGCTGGGGCTCTCCGCATTTGCAGATATGACCAAAATTCTGCAGGACAAACAACTCCTTCTTGGCCAAAACCCAACCCACAAACAATCAGGATACTTACCTGATTTTGGAAAATTGGGAGCTTCATCTGCTGGCCAGCTGTTATCATCTATGGACGCCAGTCTGAGCTGGCTGAGGGACTGGTTGGTGTTATCCAAGTTCAGATCATCCTGAAGCTCTGAGAGCAGGCCTGTAGCCATGGTTCCCAAATACCACAGTTTATTTTGCAGCATCTAGAACAAGGACTGCAGAGGTTGCTAGGTGAGACACAGAGATCTCAAGTTTATCTCCTCACAGAGGCCCTTCCTCTTCTCAATGATTTTCCACAAATACTCCCTTATCCTTACTTATCCAGAGATTTTACTTCCCCTCCCACTTAACACAGGCAGAAACTCCTCCTCCAAGCCAGGAGCACTAGCATATGTCAGATTCTTTCCTGCCAACTGCTATCCATAGGCCATCAGGAGCCTGTACCAACCCTCTCAGCTTGAGTCTCCATTTGACCACAGCTCTATCCAGAGTAGTTCCTCTCCTGAAACAGAAGCAGCAGCAAGACACTGAGGAAGGCGGCAGGCTACCCCAGCCCCTGCCTGATATACTCACTGTGCAACCTCTGAGCTCCCACAACCCTCCCAAGGGCTGGCACAAAGCCCAGCAGTTTCCACAGTTGGCCCAGTACTGGATGCTTTCCCAGGAATCCCTCCTCTTCCCCCCCCATCAAGAGAGAAGAGCTCTCAACAACACTGAAGTGGGTGTTTCAGTGTGTGGGATCTGAACACTGAAGTGAACAGCTTCTTAAAACAGGATTTCATAGGCTGAGCTAGTAAGACAGGGAGAACAATACACACACAACCCTAATCTCTTTTAGGCATCACCCAGCAAATCTTTTCTCCTACATGACAGCAAGCAGCAAGGAATCATCTCTTTCATTTAAAGCCATACTGCTAGAATGTTTTTCGCCAAGCGTGCTATGAAGCTGAAGAGACAAGGAATTAAGAGGGTCCAAGAAGCAGACAGCTGAGTGTGTTTGCTACTGCTTGCAAATATTTCTCACTTTCACCTGAAGCAGAAGATATGTCAGCTCCAGGGCTGAGCTAGCACAGCATACAGCACCTCCCAAGGGTACTGATTCTTAGGGACAATCCCTAGGAAACAGCTGTTATCCTCTAAAGTCAGCATCCTGGAAATAAGCTAGGAAACACTGGAAAGATCTGGATTGCTCACACAGATCACATGGATAGTAAATCAGTGGCCAATAGGCAGCAAGCCAAGAGGAACTGTAGCAAAACAAAATGACACCTTGCATCAGCAAGACTCTCTGTAAATGCTTTTTCTCAGGTAGGTTTGTGCTTGTTATGCATTACAAGGGGAGCAAAAGGTTCAAAGATGCTCTGAGGAGGCACAATATCATTGTGTGGAAATTTTATATTCACAGTAAAGATATTTTCTTTAGCAGAATTGAGGGAAGCAATGATGGTTTGCATCTTCCATCTCTAGAGCTTGAATGTATTCAGAGAAGATGATGTGAGCGCAAAGAAGAAAAACTGCTCTCTAAGAGCAGTTCTGTTGAGACACTGAGCATCAGAAGGCTCAGGGCAACACTCATGACCAAGCTTTTTATGTATCTTGAGAATACAGGAAACTGGGTATTCAGTGTTGGTCCTCTCCTTCCAGACCACTCAATGCTTACTGCTGCCTGTTCCCCCTCATATGTTACCAGTTTATAACCAGTTTTCACCTCTCTGGGATGGAAGAAGAGCTAGGAGCTGTTGCTAAGCAAATGAAGTTAGACTCCTGAAATGTGAAAGAGCAAGACATGTAAGGGCAACGGATCACCAAGGCAGCACAGCAGCCAAGCAGAGACCTGAACTTTGACCTCCCCTGACCTCAAAGGGAGAAGGAGCAAGAAATCAGGCTCCCTTGCACCATGAGCTCATGCTGGAACCACGCAGCAGCAGAGCCAAGGAATAAGGACTCCCCACCCCTAGCCGCTGATCCGATTTCTATGGTAACGCCAGGCACCAACTCCTATGACTCAGTGTGCTTAAAGCATTCCCTGCTGCAGCTCAGCAGCCCCACAACCCAGCACTCCATGCTAAGGAAGCATCCATTCCCTCAGAGGACAGCCCCTCAGCACACCCACCTCCCAGGGCCTTCCTGGCTCTGGTGGGGACAGAGGATCTACATGTCTGCTGCTATCCACCTAGATGACTTTCATGTGAGATTCTTGGGGATGCCCAGTAGAAACAATGTCCCCACAGTGAGGTCCTGAAGCACTTAGGGACCAAATCCTAATCTTCCCACACAGCAGTGCTGGTACTGCCACAGGGCCAGCAAGACACCAAGCATCCTCACTTGTTCCTACACGGATCATAACTTTGCTTCACAGCGAACTGGCAGCGTTTGGTCAGAGGCAGACATGCTGGACATTAGACAGGGATTAGACGGTGCTGGAGGACTTCCCCTTAAGCATAAAACTTATCCAAGTGTGACACTATGTGGAAGAAGGAAGTTGTTAGTAGGACTCTTACAGTTCCAACCTGCAGAAGGAGCCCAGTGGACAGTGCCCTTGCCAAAACCTTCCTTACCCCTTGGAAAGGCAGACCAGACTCCTCAGATGCCTCCACATGCTTCTCACAGCCAGAACTACCCTGTAGCTCTCAAGAGAGCTCTAGAAGGCTTTTGCAGAATTTTCCCAGCCTTTTCCCAACAGTGCAAAAGACAAAAGCATGAGGTCTCACATCAGGCAACCCTAGAACAGTTTAGACAAATATAATCCTCTATATGCCTCAGAAATAGCAGGCACTGAGAAAGAGAGACCTGGAGTTAAGATATAAGAAACTACCTGTGGATCCTCAGTGTAAGAGTATGCATTTTACCCCCTGATAGTGCAGCTGCACAAGATTTTTCCCAATGTACTCGAAAATTACCTATAAGCAAGACTTGTCATTAAGCACAAAGTCCATCTGCATCAGTATAAGGGTGAAATCGTTGTCAAAAAAGAGCATCTCACCAGACACAACACAATTTAAGAACCCACTTGTTTCAGATAAATGTCATGACAGGATGCAAGTGATACACCCCGCGTAGCCAATCATAAGGCAAGTAAAATGATGTACCTAGATTTAAAAAGTAAAAGCCTACTCAAACATTTTAAAACTAAAGAATCACACTTCACATCAGAAGCATTTACTTACTGCCAGACTCTAAAGCACCAATTGTTTCCATTTTTCCAAGCTTTTAAGTATGTTTTCTGCACCTACACTGGCTGACCTGAAGACTTGTCGCCTATTAACAATTTACTTTCTCAATAACAGAGATGTGCTGCAGAACAGCATGTTCTGCTGAATGAGTGAAACCTCAGCCCTTTGAAATACAATTTTCACACAAATTCTGACCAGGAGACTCTTTATACAAGAATTTACCCAGGGAAGACAGCTGACTTGTATCTATGAACTCTTGGTAGCTGCCGTTCACAGACTTTTTTCTGCAATTCCAGTTTCACTACTTCACCGCCACTTATTGCTATGCTGAACCCACCCAGCAGTTTCCTTTTCCTGTTTTTCTTCCAGATGTACTATTAATTCAGAGGTAAATCTACACATCAAAATATGCCCATGTATGTATTACCACACCGTGGACCTCTACTTATACACAATAAAGAAATACAAGAGCCAAGTGGCCTCTTTCTCCCTGTTTGATTAACGAGTAATTCTCAGGCCCAAGGGAATCCCAGTTCTGGGGTGGCTGTATTATTTTTCCAACTCTGCTGCGACTTGCACCTCCTCCTGGTTTTGCTTCATTTGCACAAGTGTGCTTTCCTGCACACATCTACCAAGTCCCATGCTTTGCTATAGTCTCAATATCAAGCACACTGCAAAGAAAGCAAGCGGTTACTGAGCAGCAGACCTTCAAAGTATTCGTGTGAATGAGATCCGGGACTGGGGCTCACTGAGAAAGTCCAGCCCAAGCCTTCCCTCACACCATGATGCCACCGAGAGCATCCCTACCCTGAAAGACCAGGAGGGTCAAGAGCAAGGCGACCAGCTCACTCAGGACAGCTTTTATGTTTGGGGAAACTCTCTGGCCCTTTGAAACAAAGAAACTTACACTTAATAGCTTAATTTAACTACTAAGGCAGGTTCACTTCATACAGTGCTGGAGAAGACATGGGATTTGTCCTCCGAGTGCTTCTACCCAACAGTGACTTCAGAGAACTTTACACACACAGAGGTGATTTCATTTTCGTATTTTTTCCATGAAGTGACAAGCATACCTTAATTCCTGGAACCTCGCTGCATGTTTAAGGGACAGGTGGATGAGGTGCTGAGGGGCATGGTTTAGTAATTGATAGGAATGGTTGGACTCGATGATCCAGTGGGTCTTTTCAAACCTAGTGATTCTATGATTCTACATCCAGGGGGGATGAAACCAATCCCACCCAGAGTCCTTAAGGTGTGGCCACATCCGAGTGGTCAATCTCAACGAATCTGGGTGACACGAAGACAAGGGTTGTTATTGTAGTCGTTATTCTTGTTTTAGAATCACAGAATGGTTTGGGTTGGAAGGGACTTTAAAGATCATCCAGTTCCAACCCTCCTGCTATGGGCAGGGACACCTCCAACTAGATCATAGAATCATAGAATAACCAGGTTGGAAGAGACCCACCGGATCATCAAGTCCAACCATCCCTATCAAACACTAAACCATCCCCCTTAGCACCTCGTCCACCCATGCCTTAAACACCTCCAGGGAAGGTGACTCAACCACCTCCCTGGGCAGCCTGTTCCAGTGCCCAATGACCCTTTCTGTGAAAATTTTTTTCCTAATGTCCAGCCTAAACCTCCCCTGGTGGAGCTTGAGGCCATTTCCTCTTGTCCCGTCCCTGCCCAAGGCCCCATCCAACCTGGCCTTAAACACCTCCAGGCATGGGGCAACCTGTGCCGGCGCCTAACCACCCTCATCGCGAAGAAATTCTTCCTTATGTCTAGTTTAAATCTGCCCCTCTCCAGTTTACACCCATTGCCCCTCGCCGTATCACCCGAGTCCCGACCGCCAGACCCCCCCAGGGGACCCGTCACCCCGCAGGACCGTGTGTGTGTGTGTGTGTCCCAGCGCTCCGCGAGGGCCCGGCCAGGCCCCAGCGGCGCCGCCGCCCGCGGTACCTGCTCCTGCGTCCGCCCGCCCCGCCGGCGTCCGCCGCCCGCCGGAAGCGCCGCCGTCGCCGGGGGAATGCGCCCCGCCCCCGCCCGAGCGCCCCCAGTTGGCGGCCGGGATGAGGGCCCGCCGAGTGGCGGGGCCCTTTGTCGGGGAGGGAGCGGGCTTTGGAGGCCGAGCCCGGGACCTGACTGTCCCAGCCTGCCCTGACTTGATCTTATTTGCTTATTAAAACGGGGTGGAAACAAAAGAGTAAAAAAAGAGAAAACAACAAAAAAGCTAACTCTCTTGTCTCTTTATGGCAGCAGTCTGCTGCCTGTGGACACCTAGGGCTTCTCGGTTGCTGCTCCTTGGAGCTACAGGTCTACACTTGCCACACGCCGGGCCTGGTGCAACAAAAACGTTCACTGTTGATGGGGGTGACTTTTTAGAAAAGACACCTGTGGCATTGATGAGCTGTGGTTCTGGTACACCACCAACTAGGAGAAGTCTCAAAGCAGCAGCTTTGAACAATGCCTTCCATTTGAGTTTTTATTTCTCTGACTTCCCTGGGCTTTTACTCTTGGAGCTGAGCTGCAGTTGTGATCGTTTAAAGGTGAGGTTGACGGCAGGCGTTGCTGGGAAGCAGCTCCCCACACGTTTACATGACGTCTCTCTTGTGCATTTTCTGAAGAGCATTTTCCACAATTAGCAGAAGCAGTTCTACCTTGGAGCTAGGGCTGAGCATTCCTTCTCCACCGTCACCCGTTCTGATCGCTGTTGGCTTCTGGGCCTTACAGTCACTAGACCGTTTGTCTGAGAACGTGAAAGGATAGCTTTGTGTCTCACTGTGCCAACAGCATTGTACGGTGCAATTTTCACTGAGCCCAGCTGAGAGGCTCCTCACCTCTCTGGATGAGGGTCCAACAGCTCATTTCAGGATGCTTAGAAGATTCTGCCTTTCCCCTCCACGTTCCAGTTGGGTTCATTAACCTGCATCATTGGTTCTTTTCCTCAGATTCTTGTTTCCTCTCTTCCACTTCTTTCCTGCTCCTGCAGCAAAGAGCTAAAAGACAGCACCACTGCAGCTACACCCTGGTACTCCCGCTTCTCCATCTTCAGTGCTCATGTGCCAGCTGGGGCACTCTGAAGGAAGTTGGTCCTGTTTCAGGAAGGAAGCGCACGGTTCCCGATGCCATGTGAACATGACCTTCTAGGAAGAGGCCAAAAAATACCAGCCCTAACAGAGGTCTTTCAGTCCAGTGCATCCTGCACTTCCTTTTCGCGCACTACACAAACACTGCTTTCCTCGCAGAATCCTCAGTTTTAGCTGCTCTTGCTCTCCATCTTACCCCTCTCTTAACATCTGCATTTCTCAAAAAAAGTTTTGTTTAGGGGCCTAAATTCTCTGAGGTTTTATGCCCACTGCATAGGGAGGGTATGGTGTTGCCAGGAAATCATAAGTAGCATAGTTCCCTTTTGGGGCGCTACGAACTCAGTAACATAGCAATCTGAAAAGCCACTCTCTGTAGGAGGGGGTCTTGGACCCAAAGCCATGGTGCTTCCGACTGCTCTCCCTTTGGTGCCTGGCCTAACTCTTGCAGTTTTCAAATATTGACACAGCTGCGAAGTGTTCTCACTGGTGTTTGAAGCATGTGCCCTCTGTCACGGCACAACCAGCAAAGAAGGGAGAGCAATGGGGGGAAGGGAAGGGGAGAATCTACGCTACTGATGCTTCCTACTACAGCTACTGATGCTGACCTGTAACTATCTTTTTTTTTTTTCTGAGATAATAGGAGAGAAAAAGTAGGAGCAATTCTGAACTAGGCGGTCTTCACACATTTTGCACCTAACAGACGACCTGAGCAGATAAGGATGGGTCTGTGCTGCACATACCAGTTGACTGCAGGATAAACCTAGCTGGCTAATTTTGACTGAAGATCCCACCGGGCACCTGGCAAAGATGCCACCAGTATGTCCCTGTCTTTATCTTAGAGAGATGCAGTATGTTCCTATGTGAGCAACCTTTTCCTTGATAGTAAAATGATGAATAAAATTGCTTACGCCTAAGAAAATCCTATGAAAACCCTGAAGACCATAACGCTGGTGAACCTTAGCATGGATGGGATCATTGCGACATGCCATGGCCTGACTAGATATGTGTCTGGTGCTGTACAGCTCGGGATTCACAGCATCTGAAAGCGTTTAAGATTATCTAATGCTATCCCTTTTCTTGTGTGATCTCAAAAAAAAGTGGGTTTTTCATTGGCACATTAAGGACTCCTGATGCCTTTCTTGTGGGCATCTATAACAAACACTTGCACCCCAGTGCATTACAATTGGTGTAGTCAGCAGTGAGAAACACCTTACTAGTAGAAGGGCACACACAGGGCAGGTATGGGTGATGGTCACACAATATGATGCTGCATTATAATGCAAAAAATCATTACTTCAGGGCTATAGATACAGGGATCACCTGGGGCTGGCTGGAGATCTTGCATGCCTGTGACCCTTACAGTGCAAGGCAGCGAGCACATGTGTCTCCTGGCAGGTGGGGCTCCACCACGCTGAGAGCTTCGCTGGGGCTGTGAGGTGACAGTTGCACGGGTCTGTTGTTAAATGTTCGAGTGGTGGAAGCCAAAGCCCCTGCAGAGATGATAGCTGATGCAGTGCTGTCCTACAGCAGAGGCTAACCACAAGAATGTGAGAAACAGAAAGGAGCCCTAGAAGCACATTACAGAACACAAAAAGGCTACAATCATAGAATCATAGAATCACCAGATCGGAAAAGACATCTGAGATCATTGAGTCCAAACATACCTATCTGCCACTAAACCACGTCCTTAAGTACCTCATCTCTCCATCTTTTAAATACCTCTAGGGATGGTGACTCAACCACCTCCTGGGCAGTTCCAGTGCCTGATGACCCTTTCAGTAAAAATTTTTTTCCTAACATCCAATATGAACCTCCCCTGGCACAGCTTGAGGCCATTCTCCCTTGTCCTATGAAATAATAATAAAGTGAAGAGCCAAAATCTTTAATTACTAACTCTGTTGTAAGATACCAGAAAGGGCTGGGAAACATCTCAGGATGTAGTGAATGTCTTCAATTACAAAGCTAAAAAACATGTAAAGAAATAGTTGAAACTTAAGTGATGGATGTAACCTTGAGATGAAAGGTTTTACCAGTTAACAGCCTAATGGTCCTGGTGAATGGGCTCCTCCTGTTTCACAGACAGAAAAAGCAGCAACTGGAAAAGAAGCAGCCAGAGTGACAGAATAGTTGGTTTCAGCAAGGTGGTTTTTTGTTTTTAAAAAGTACTTAAGCAACAGAATGAAGTAGGAACCAGACCAGAAGTAACGTTAAAGGAAGAGGGCATAGGTAAGTATTACAGGATATTCATACTTAGTTACACAGGTATGAAAAAAAGTGACTGAGAATACTGGAAGATCTCATAAAGTGAAATACTCTGGTGATACATGTAACAAGCTGAGAGGAGGAGATGCAGGCCAGTGCTGGGCATACCACTGGGCCGTAGGATAAACTAACTGGGGAGCCTGCAGGTTGCTTCTGCTTGGCACCTCGTGTTCTTGTGTTTATCTTAGTATGAAGCAGTGTATTCTTACATGAAGACCCTTTTGATTGGCAGCAGAAATGACAAACAGAATTTGCTTCCAAGCAAATACTGCAAAAACCCTGAAGACCATTATGCTCATGAATTTCAGCACAGACACTATCTGTGCAGGGTGGCGTGGGCTGATGCTATACTACTTAGTATTCCCAGCATCTGTAAGGCTGTAAGATTATCTAAAGCTTTCCCATTTTTGCTTTCTAATGTTATCCCAAACAAATGGTATTTTAATCAATATTTTCCAGAGTATGGGTGCCTTTCTCATTGGGATCCATAGCGGACCCTTGCACAGGTCCATTACACCTCCATAAAACACAGCAGCATCTGTTTCTCTCATCACTACAACTAGGGGGTGGACGACAGTCTTCCTGCAATAGTATTTCTTCCCTGCATTTGCATCCGTATGGGATTGCCTGGTTGTGCCCGGTGAAGGCAGCCCTGAGGTCACTTGTCTCAACCACAGTGTAGGACCAAAGCCAATTTATGTAGAGAGTAAAGAAGCTGTCTTTGCTGTGATCCTCTTCTTCCCTGACCAAGGCCCTCTGCCTGCCTGGTGGGCTTGTGCAAATGTGGGGCTGTTTGCATATCTTCCCACAGCGAGGAGCAGTGGTGGTGGCTGCTGTGTGGGGTGGCAGCTGCTCCGATTCCACCACTCTTCCAAAAGCTGTTTGTGCCCTGACACCTCCTTCCTGTCTCTGCCTGCGCTTTCTGCCTAAACACTGCTTCCTCTTGCAAAGTAACATGGCATCATTCTAGGGTTGTGCCTAATCCTGCATCTCCCAGGTCATCTCCATCCAGGGCATCCCAGCCATTCCTAAAGGTGTCTTTCTGAAATCCAGGGGAGTGTATGGGTAAGAACAGGAGATACTCTTAGATGAGGGAGGGAACCTCTGCAACTGCTCTTTGTACCAGTGGCCACACAGTCATTCTTCAGCCACCCTAATGCTAATATTTGCACTCCTTCTATGGAGATAAACATTACAGATGGATCTGCTGCACAAAGGCACAGCACAAAACATGCTCTGTGCTGGCAGAAACCATTTTTGTGCCATGTGGCAGTTTCTGAGACTACTTACCCCTATCCTGCTCTGGTTTCTGCTGGTTTCTCACTCTGCCAATTTCCTGCTTGCTGTAGGAATCATTAGAGCTTTTTCAGCTCTGGTACTCGAGTTCTTGATGTATTAGCTGATGTCAGGACATCTGCACTATCCCTGCTTTCCTGTTCCTGGAAGCCCTGGCAGCATGCTAACTCCTTGCCCCTCAGAGCTTTTGTTCCCTCTTGGATGTAGTGGGGTATGTTGCACTGGGGTGGGAATAGAAGCAGGAGCCCAAACTTTGTACTGCTTCGTCCTCCTCCACTCTGCTGGGAATTGTAAGGCAGCAGGAAGTACGCACTACACATTGCTGACCTAACCGCGGAGAAAATGAAAATTCTACATGGGGTGTTGCCAGCAGCCCTTCTGCTCCTTGACATGGTTGAGGGAGAATGGGGAGACTTAAGACTGTGTGTTCTGGTGCCAAAATAGCTGGGGCTGAGCATGCTGATAACTGTAGGGAGAAAAGACAAACGGACTCTAGGGGGAAAATGCTGGCGTGGGGTTGTTAGGGGCTTGCAGCTAAAAAGAGAAGGATTTGGAATGGCTAAGGAGCTCTCAAAATCTTGCTGCATGTGAAGCTACTAGAGGACAGCCTCCAAGAAGTCAGTGACAGGGATCTGAGCCAGCACGATGGGGAGGCAGTGATGCTGCCAAGAGCTGCACAGAAGTGGAATGGCACTAAGGAAAAAGGAGCAAGCTGCTCTGGCTGAGGTGGCTGTGAGCTGGCAGAGACCTCTCTATGCCAGCCTGCGTTCTTCCTGTGCCCTAGGACAAGCTTGTCCTCTCACTCCTCATCCTCCTTGTTATGAAATGAGATGATAAATTTAGTCATGTGGGAATCCAGAGATATTTTGCTTGGCTTCCACAAATTAAGTAAGAAAACAAAAATGCCCTGAAGGGAGGAAGAGATGCCAAGAGAGGAGGGATGAGAGGAGCATCAGTCCCACTGTCCCTGACACACCACGACCTCTGGAGTCCTGTTTCTTCATTCTGGTTCAATATTAACCCAGCGAGGCTGTGACTCTGCTTATTCTGCTCCCTTTGCATTTCCCGCAAAGCCAGGACTATACAGCATGGTGCACGAAAAAAACAGCATACTGAGGAGCCTGCTGTTTTCCAGCCTTCTGCACCTCACACTGAGCCATGCTGGAGGTAAGACTCAATGGCACAGGGAGAAGGACAGTACCAGACTGTGACAGGAAGAAGAAAGGTGGGGCTATCTTTTTTTCCAGTGGTAAAGCTAGTGTCAGGTTTTCTTGGTAGGGCAGGAGTAGCTCCTAAAAGCTTGTAGTCGGCAGGGAAAGGGATGCTGAGAGTGGAGTGAGCATAGAGCTTTCCTGCAGGAGAGAATGTAGTAACATCCAGCAGCTGGTGACAATGGCTTAGTAGATTTTGTGGGTCACCTAGTGGGAAAGGGGAATGTCCTGGACCATATGTAACACAACTGTAGGCCTTTTTTAGGCTAGAGTTCCTCAGTTGGCCTGGATGCCTGTAATTCTCCTTTGCCTCCTCAGCTGCCCCTTATATAAACTTTAGGTCATACACACTATGCTGTCTTCCTGCTCACTGCTCCTTTTTAATTTTATCAGAGCCTCTAATTCATATATCATTTCTTAATATGAGGTTAGGTCCTCTATGACCCACTGCTGTGCATGGGACTACCTGTCTTAAGGTCTCAAATCAGGGTCTCTGAACATAAAGATGGAACCAAACTGTACCTATCACAGTGGTCTGAGCATGGCAAGACAGAAATACAGTGGCTGGTAGGGAGCAATACCAGACTCCAAGCAAACAAGCTTCTATCTAATTGCAATTGAGCAGAGTAGCTTTGTTAAGGATAGTAAAGGATTCCTGTCACTTCTGTTGCCTATGTGATGTGAGCCCTGATGGGTTAATTATACAGAGACTGCTGTGATCATCAGGTGTAGTCCTGACAGGACTTCTCCTCTCCGTGTGGTGCTCTGGGGATGGCTGGGCTGTCAGATGGTCCCATCAGCTGTGTGTGAATTTTGGAAACTGAAAGAGGAGAAAAAGGGGCCCTCCTGCTGCGAGCATCCCTTGACTGGCAATGATGTTCTGACCCAGTAGTTTTCCTGGAAAAGGGACAGGCACTGTCACTGCTCAAGCGCCCACGACGTGCCAACAAGGGATTTCTGGAAGAGGTGCTTAAGGGAAACCTGGAGCGGGAGTGCCTGGAGGAGACATGCAGTTATGAGGAAGCTTTTGAAGCCCTTGAATCCACCGTTCAGACGGTATGTACTCTTGTTCCAAGGAACAATTACCTCAGCTGACCTCTGCAGAGAGAGACCAGCAGGTCACACATGTGCCAGGGGCTGGGGTTGTAAGACTCAATTCTGTGAAACAAAGATGAGGCTGATGCATATGTGCCCCAAGGGGGGCTCAGGCTGGAACCACTCCAGGGAATACAGCTCAAGGCTTAGATTCTTTTCCCTCCATCTAGTTTAGGCACAAATTGAAAAGAAGAGAATTCTCCCATCAGTCCCAAAGCGTGTCTGCCCCTAGTTCATCTTGGTGCTGCACACATTTGAACTGCCACAGTCCCAGACACTCACAGAAGATGCTGTTTAGCAAACAAACATCGAGTGCAGGTGCCTCAAGCTCCTTTGAGCTGAAGCTTTTGCACAGTCCATCCATTTTTTTTGGCTTCCATGCACTCTGCTAAATTTGTTCTGCATCCTTTTGGGATTTGCTTCTATCCCCAAGGCCAGTTTCCATGCTGAATTCTACGCCCAAGGATACAACAGTAAACAGATAATGAATTAGGAGTCTAAGCCAGCAAGATACTACCTCTGTGGAGCCATCCATCTAAAGCCATCACCTGCAGGCTGCACAGCAAAGATGTAAATCCAAGCTGCTAACTAACACTTACGTATCATCTGCAGCCTTTGAAGTTCTAGGTTCAGCTCCATGGACCTCTGCACTGTAGCACAGGCTCTGCTTCCTCTGCAGGCTGATGATGATTGCAAGCATCTTTGGTCTTTTTAGAAACAACAATACTCTCTTGATTCCTGAGTGCAATGAGTGGAAATCCAGTTTTATGTCAGAATTTTTTGCTTTGTTTGACTCCATAGTAATTGATATGAACAAGGTTAGGCTACATTTTTCCATTTGTTGTGATGGGGCATTCTTCTACTAGTTTGAATTGCAGCAGCTAAGCAACATCTAATGTTTTGTGACTCTTAAATATGTCATTTTCTTTTTTCTTTTTACAGGAGGCATTTTGGTCAAAATACCAAGGTAAGTTGCTTCAGGTCCTGCAGATGGTTTGCTATCCCTTGGGATGCACCGTCCCATCTTGGAGAGATGACTCCCTGCCCTCTTCTTACAAGAGCTCACTTTCTAGCACAAAGCATTCATGTTTTGTACCTAGGTGATAAACTAGTTCAAAGTATGATGCTTATTTGGGTTCCTTTAATATCATTTGTTTCTTTCTTCTTATTTTGCTAGTGTGTCAGGGCCTGAGAAAGTCCAGGGCAGTTCTGGATGCTTGCTTAGAAGGTAAGAAATCAATGTTGATCTCAATCTCCCAGATGCAGCGAGTCCCAAGAACTTACTTCCTGCGGAGCTTTCAAGGAAGAAAAAAAGTTGGTGAAGCCATCCGATTAGAAAGAAAATAGCACAGGAGGAGCTTGAAATTCCATTCTTCTTTATTTCCCCACTAATCATTTTACAAACAATCTGACTCCAGCACTGAAACAGGATGAGGTAGATATCCTTCTCCCTGTGACATGGTCAGGTGTCCCTGAGCCCAGCCTCTCCGAAGGGCTCATCATGCACCTACAGCCAAAGTGAAACACAGAGCCCCCGTGAGAGAGGCAGAGAGACCTTAAGCTGTGTGCTCTTCCCATGAAGAGCATGCTTATGCTTGTGCAGGCTCATATACTACCAGAGCACTGGAACTGGCTGTCCACTTTGCGGAATCTCCTTGTCTGGAGATACTCAAAACCCACCCAGATACGTTCCTGTGCAACCTGCTATAGGTGAATTTGCTTTAGCAGGTGAGCTGGACCAGATGATCTCCAGAGATCTCTTCCAACCCTTGCTGTTCTGTGATTCTGTGATACATGCACCAAAAGTTAAAGGGATTTGTGGGATGGTACCTCTGATGTTTAAAAATACAACATACGTTCCCCCTGGCTCTGGCTTACACCATTTTGGGATTTTGACAGGTAACTGCTCTCTTGGGCTGGGTCAGAACTATCAGGGGACAATTAGCTACACCAAATCAGGGATTGAATGTCAAGTGTGGACAAGCAAATATCCACATATACCTAAGTAAGTTCATCTCCCATGTATCCCTAAAGGGTTCTCCAGTGTGTCCTTCCTTCTGGGCCTAACCATGTTTTTCTCATAGATTTAATGCCACCATTTATCCCAACCTCATTGAGAACTACTGCAGGAACCCAGACAACAACTCAGAAGGCCCGTGGTGCTACACCCGAGACCCAACAGTGGAACGGGAGGAGTGTCCCATCCCAGTGTGTGGTACGCCTCAGCACTATGCCCCAGCAAGTCCTTCTTTGGGAGGGAACGCTGCACTGAGATTGATATTAAATGTGTCACAGAAGGGGAGAAGGTTAGGAGGAAAGGATCTTACATGAACATAGCTCAGTTGGAGTAGAGGACGTGTCTTAAAGGGTAAAGGATCTGAGGAGGAAAAGCTATTGAGTTGCCCATACATCTACCTTGGCTACATTCCTCTACAATGTTGTTTTCTCTAGACTACACTAATATAGAACCAGATTAAATCCCTTATCAGTAGTCCCCTGGAATCTGCTACAGTTTTACCAGTCAGGAGCACCTCAAAATCCTGACTCGCTGCCTCTAATTTGTGAGAATGAGTCATAGTGGGTATTTATTTGTCTGAACTCCCACCTTTAGGACAAAATTACTACAGCTTGTGCTTGAATGCCTGCCTTAACGTTCCCTCTTCTCTACAGAAAGGTGCAGTTTACCCCTGATCTCAAGAAAAAGGAAGATGCCCTTTTCTTATCATCACATTTGACAGGATGGAGAACCATCCCCCTACACTTAAAACCTTCCCATTTCTCCATAATACAGAGCTGTATGCCCTGGGGCTTGGTCGCCATCTCAGAAGAACTGGTATGAAGCAGGGAGCCTCCTCACAGCAGAAGTTTCTCTTCCAAAAGCAGACACTAGAGGCACCAACTCTTATAAATGAAAACCAGAGGGGTCAGCAATCATTCTCAAGCTGTCAGAATTGTTACCATTGTCCTGGTGGGCAGTATGGTGAACTGCAAAGAGGTGCTGCTCTGCTGTACTTTGCTGTTCACTAGTTAGTTTCTTACCTACAGTAGCAGATACAGCAGGACTAGAAAAGCCTTGGTTTTGTGTTCAACTCCTTTGTGTTGACCTGAGTCAACCCCACATGGAAGCAGCCTCACCGGTTAAGCTGAATACTACTTACTCAGTGGCTTTTGGGCCCCAGGGTAAGTAGTGTAGCAGTGGGTCTCTCTCTACGCAGGACATCCCCAGTGCACAAGGAGAGGGCAGCTTGAGGCCAAGCAACTGCTAAGAAACAGGCAATTAGAACACATTCAAGAAAAAATGTGGAAATCCTAGTAGCAAAACGTCGGCAAAAGTTAAATTTGCTGTTTCAGAAGCTCCTTCAAATATGGTCTAGTTATGCAGGCATAGGATAAACTAACTTGGCATCCTTATGATGCCTGGGGTACCTACCCAGCCCTTGAGCTGGTTCTTAAAGACAGACCAGAAAGGAACACAATACTGGCCCTGACATCTCAGTGGCAAAGAGAGAGAAGTATGATGAGTAGCGGCAGCCTCATCTCCTAGTGGAAGAACCACCTCTGACACTTCAATACATAGAGGGCCACCACATGGATGGGAGCATAGTGGGAGCTCTAAACCTAAAAGGGCTCAGGTGCTATTTGCAAACATTACTTCTGAGTGCAAAGCTATGGCTTAAAGCATAGCTTTCCATCTTTCCAGGTGAAGAAAGGACAACAGTTGAATTTACTCCACGGGCCACACCAGCGACCCCAGTGGGGCCCTGTGAACCAGAGAAAGGCATGCTTTACACTGGGACCCTCTCGGTCACTGTGTCTGGAGCTAAGTGCCTGCCATGGAACTCCGAGAAAGCCAAAGAAGTTCTCCATGGAAAACACATCGACCCAGAGGTGAAGCTGCTGGAGAATTACTGTCGGAACCCTGACGGAGATGATGAAGGTGTCTGGTGTGTCACAGCTGAACCACCCTACTTTGAATATTGCGATCTGCGCTCCTGCGGTGAGAAGCCTACATTGGTTTGGGTAGGCACACTTATGAGGCAGTGGCAAACACAAGCAGTGTGTGTGTGACTAGAGTGAAGTCCTTGGCCTCGGAGGCATAGAAAAGGAAGCACGCACACCACGTATGTGGAAATCCTATTTGTCTAAATATCACAGGTACTAAATTGCCATACAGGTATAGAGCTATTATGTCTCTCAAGTGTTCTCTTCTCCCTGAATGCTCACAATGGTGGACTAGGAAGCATTAAAAAGAGCAGTGATTTTAAAGTATTCCTTCATCACACCCGCTGTGGGGGGAAAGTAACATCTACATTGCTGATAATTATGGAAGCTGGAGCTAGGCCTTATACCACATTTGTCTTTCTCAGACAGTTCGATAGAGGATGAAAATGAACAGTTGGGGGGAATATCAGGACGTACTACCCTTTCTCAAGAGTTCAAAACCTTCTTTGATGACAAAACTTTTGGTTCCGGAGAAGCAGGTGAGCAAAATCTCTAGGCACAGCATCAAGGTGTAGAAAGGATACAGCTTCTTCCCCTTGGGCTCTCACTGTTCCTCAGAAACCCCAGCTTGCCAAATGGTGTCAAAAGCAGGGGAAGATATTTAAATTCCTTGAAGGACCCTCAGAAGTCAATCTCCAGTTATGATCACGGAGCTAGTAAGCACTTCCTTCCTAGGCTCCTCCAGCTTAGCATGCTGACTGCAGACATTTCTCCTCTGTGAATCAGGTAGAATTATAAAGCCAGATTGCCTGTTTTTTCAGACTGCGGCACTCGCCCTTTATTTGAGAAGAAAAAGGTAAAGGACAAAAGTGAGACAGAGCTGCTGGAGTCCTATATAGGAGGCAGAGTTGTGCATGGGGATGATGCAGAAGTTGGCAGTTCTCCTTGGTAAGTGTTAACTTTGCATAGCCCTTCATGGGGAATTGTGTCTCCCTTCTCCTTCAGTTCAAGCAGGGGGAAGTAAAAGGGCTCTCCCCTCTCAGACAGTGCACAGGCATTATGGATTCTAACCAAAGCTTCTCCAAGTGGTTGACAGGGCAGTTCTAAAACAGCCAGAAATAAACTCTCCCCTTGAGCCAAGTACACAACCAACTGGAAAAGCAAGAGGGCTAGTGTGTTTCGTCATTTCTCTCTTCCTCTTTCCAGCTTTGCTGGAGTGGAGAGAACGAGATCCTTCCAGGTGAAGAAAATAAATAACCTACCACGTAGAACATACATGCTCAGGGAAGACTTTGGCTAGAGAACCACCTACAGAGTTCTCTCTGCCAGAATAGCACAACACTCTTCCCTGCTCAATGAAAGTTCTGCTCTTTCTGCATGACACCGAAACACACGCAGCTGGCTGCATCTTTAGTCCTGCTAAGTCTTCCTCTGTCTTTGTCTCTCAGGCAGGTGATGCTCTACAAGAAGAGTCCACAAGAGCTGCTGTGCGGTGCCAGCCTCATCAGTGACAGCTGGATCTTGACTGCTGCCCATTGTCTTTATTATCCACCCTGGGACAAGAACTTAACTATAAATGACATCTTGGTGCGGATTGGAAAGCACATGAGGGCAAAGTAAGAGCCTAGATAAAGTAAAGTAGCCTTATTCTTGGAGTAACAAGATACAATAAAGTTGGTCTACCATTCGCTACCCAAGGAAACATACCTAGCTGATGTCACCTGCCTCTCAATAATGGGATCTAACGGAGCTGTCCTTTGCTGCTCCTGCTAAAGGTTAAAGTGAAAGCAAGGGCAGAAGCATGGAAATTCTAAAGGGGTGCTCCGGTGTAAAGACAAAGTCTCAGAAAGTACACTGCACCTGAGTATCGTGAATTTCAGAAGACTCTCTGTTGCTGCTGTATAGCGAATTCTTTCCTTCATAACTATTTCAGGTATGAGAAGAATACAGAGAAGATTGCATTGCTGGATAAAATCATCATCCACCCCAAGTACAACTGGAAAGAGAACATGGACAGAGACATTGCACTCATACACTTGAAGAGACCAGTCATCTTCAGTGACTACATCCATCCTGTCTGTCTGCCTACCAAAGAGGTCGTGCAGAGGTGAGGAGACTGCCCCACAGTCATAAAGATACAGCTACAGAAGCCTCCTTTGGGCCCTCAAAGTCAGACAGAAAGAGTTGCCTTGCTTAGCCTATTTGCAGCAAGAGAGCCAGGCAGGAGAAAGCCATTATAATACATTTGATTATACTCATGCTTCCTTCCACAGGCTGATGCTGGCAGGTTACAAAGGGCGGGTAACTGGTTGGGGAAACTTGAAGGAAACATGGGGCACCAGCCCAAGCAACCTCCCTACAGTTCTGCAGCAGCTCAACGTGCCAATTGTAGATCAAGATACCTGCAAGGCATCCACCAAAGTTAAAGTCACTAACAACATGTTCTGTGCAGGTAAGTAACACTGGAGACACGAGGCCAACTTGCCACAGAAGATAAGGGCTCTGGGCTCCTGGTGGAGCTCGTTACAAAGATGATCAGAGGGCTGGAGCACCTCCCATACGAGGACACACTGAGACAGTTTGGGTTGCTCAGCCTGGAGAAGACTCCCAGAAGACCTTCCAGTGACCTTCCAGTACCTGAAAAGGGCTACAAGAAAGCTGGGGAAGGACTGTTCACAAAGGCTTGTAGTGACAGGGCTAGGGGCAATGGGTATAAACTGGAGAGGGGCAGATTTAGACTGGACATAAGGATGAATTTCTTCACCACGAGAGTGGTGAGGCACTCATAGAATCATAGAATAACCAGGTTGGAAGAGACCCACCGGATCATCGAGTCCAACCATTCCTATCAAACACTAAACCATGCCCCTTAGCACCTCGTCCACCCGTGCCTTAAACACCTCCAGGGAAGGTGACTCAACCACCTCCCTGGGCAGCCTGTGCCAGTGCCCAATGACCCTTTCTGTAAAGAATTTTTTCCTAATGTCCAGCCTAAACCTCCCCTGGCGGAGCTTGAGGCCATTCCCTCTTGTCCTGTCCCCTGTCACTTGGGAGAAGAGGCCAGCCCCCTCCTCTCTACAACCTCCTTTCAGGTAGAGAGCAATGAGGTCTCCCCTCAGCCTCCTCTTCTCCAGCCTAAACAACCCCAGCTCTCTCAGCCATTCCTCATAAGGCCTGTTCTCCAGCCCCTTCACCAGCTTTGTTGCTCTTCTCTGGACTCGTTCCAGAGCCTCAACATCCTTCTTGTGGTGAGGGGCCCAGAACTGAACACAGTATTCGAGGAGCGAATACATTGTGTGTGAATACACTGGCACAGGTTGCCCAGGGAAGCTGTGGCTGCTCCATCCCTGGAGGTGTTCAAGGCCAGGCTGGATGAAGCCTTGGGCAGCCTGATCGAGTGTGAGGTGTTCCTGCCCATGGCAGGGCGGGTGGAACTAGGTGATCTTTAAGGTCCCTTCCAGCCCAAACTATTCTGTGATTCTATGCAGCAAGGTTACTTTCTGGGAAATCTGCAAACACCTCCCCAAAAAGAATAACTTACCTATGATAAGAACTTTTTCAGCTCTCAGAAAACATTAAGGTGAAAACTTAAAGCTATGAAAGAACTTTCTAACGCCATAAGATGTCAGGCTAACAAGCCTCATGGCACAACCCTGCCAGATAGGAGCAAGAGCTGTGTAAGAACTGAGCACATATAAACATCATCTTTTTACCACACGCACACACCTATACTCATGATTTGAGGAAAAAAAAATTTCTTCACCATGTCATATGCTTTTTTTATGGACCCTTTACAGTTCTGTCATTTCTCTTTCAAGCACTTATTTAGTCTTTCCTAACATATTAGGAAGGCATTCTGGACTTCTGATCCATGTTGCACCTTCCTAAATCTCTCCTGGCACAATATCCTTTCTGAGAGAGAACTGAAGTGAACACAATTCACGATACAAAGACACTATGGATTTGTGTACTGGCTTAATACTTTCTTCATTTGTGCAGACTTTATCAGTTCCTACAAGCAAACCTCCAACGATTTTTGACTGAGTTTGCACTGCTTGCATCTAATAATGTATGCAATTGCTTGAGGCAGGATGGAAACCAATTTCCTGAGAATACTGACATTACCACGTACTTAGAACCACAGAATCATAGAACAGCTTGGGTTGGAAGGGACCTTAAGGATCATCCAATTCCTACCCCACTGCCATGGGACATCTTCCACTGAATCAGGCTGCCCAAGGCCCCATCCAACTCATCCTTGTAGCCCTCCTCTGGACCCATTCCACCAGCTCCATATCCTTCTGTGTTGAGGATTCCAGAACTTACGGCTTCTTTTTCTAGACCAGTCTTGAAAAATAGCTGAGATGCAGACATACAGCAGAAAAGGGGAGACATGGCTGATGGGAACATGGAAAGACAGCATCTAGCTCATCAGGAATTAAAGTGAAATTCCTTTCCTCTTCACAGTGAGACTTAGGAAGTCAGGGGAGAGAGCAAAGAGCAAAGCCTGGAGAATGAAAGGAAAGCAAGAGTGAGGATGGCTGCATAGCTCTATAGTAAATAGGATTAAAAGAACAGGGTACATAGAATATTACACAGAAGTTTCTAAGATAAAAGAAAGGCAGAGTAGTAGCTCAACTACTTGAAAGGAGGTTGTGGAGAGGAGGGTGCTGGCCTCTTCTCCCAAGTGACAGGACAAGAGGGAATGGCCTCAAGCTCTGCCAGAGGAGGTTCAGGCTTGACATCAGGAAAAAAATTTTCACGGAAAGGCTCCTTGGGCACTGGCACAGGCTGCCCAGGGAGGTGGTTGAGTCACCTTCCCTGGAGGTGTTTAAGGGACAAGTGGACGAGGTGCTGAAAAGCATGGTTTAGTATTTGATAGGAGTGGTTGGACTCAATGATCCAGTGGGTCCTTTCCAACCTAGTGATTCTATGATTCAAGCTACAGCCGTGAACACAGCGGCTGTTAACACTAACAGTTCTGATGAAAACAGGAATGATTGTACAGATGGTAGAAAAATATGGTGGATTCAGGAATGTTGCAAGGACAGAAGCAGTTAGCTTGTCTTACATATAGAATCATAGAATCACCAGGTTGGAAGAGAGCCACTGGATAATTTAAGAAACAAAGAAGTTTGCTTACTGCTTATGCTAACTATTGGACTTAAATATAGAAATCTTCTGGCTCTCAGAAAATTTATATAATACTTCGAGGAAATTATGGCCAACACCACCCCCTGCCCCTACAATCAAATGTCCGACTTCCCTCTTGCCTGTAGGTTACAGTCCTGAAGACTCAAAGAGAGGAGATGCCTGTGAAGGAGACAGTGGGGGACCTTTTGTAATGAAGGTAAGTTCAAGCTCATAAAACACAGGGAGCAAGATTTGCACTACAATGAACTTTCATAAGTCTAAAAAAAGCACAGCAGAGATGGAGACTTACGAGTGGCTGAAGCAAACCCATCTCATGCCCAAGACAAGCAACTGAGATGAATTCTGCAGTCATCCAGCCCCAGGTCTGTACTGAGTTCTCAGCACTTACATAGATCAGCTACAGAATGCACGAGCAATGGCCAGTTCTCACTTAGAAGCTTAAGAGTAGAGACAAGATTATTCCAACCAGGTATGTTATCTAGTAGATGCCAGTCTGAATTCCAAAGCAGTATCCATCACTGAAGAGACTACGGCATATATAAGGCTTAGATCTGAAAGTCTCTTGCTCCTCATGCCAATCCCATTTTTGTTTGCTTCAGAACCCAGACGACAACCGATGGTATCAAGTGGGAATAGTTTCATGGGGAGAAGGCTGCGACCGAGATGGCAAGTATGGATTTTATACCCATGTATTCCGCCTGAAAAAGTGGATGCGAAAAGTCATTGAAAAACATGGGCAATAAAAGAAGCGTATACCTTGCCTGCTCTCAGTTTTGCTACATTGCTCCACCTTAAAAACAGAAGCATAGAAGATTCTGAAGTAACAGTAATACCCTTACAATATAACAAAGGGAAGTGTTCTCCCTTGAAAATAAAAGTTCCTAAACAGATTTTCTTCCTTTTGTTTGTGCTGAGTTTAGTTGCACTGCAATCTAAGCCATTGGAGTAGCCAGCAGTACCAAGAGAACAGCACCAGTTGTACTGTTAATTACCTGTTGCGCTTCAAACAAATTCTCATCCCTTCTATCAGCTATAATCACCAACAGGTTTTAGACCACAGATGACAGCCTCAAGTCAGTCATTGTAAGCACAACTGCGCCCTCAGGCCCTGTCCATTTCCACCCTTCATTTTATTTTCCAGAAACTGAGCATAGAATGTACAGGAGAATCACCCTACAGTAACTGTGGCATTGCACAACACATCAATAGCAATGTCAAAAGTAAAGCAATCATAACCTGTTTCGATAAGACATTGTTCTCTGCTGCAACAGCAGACAACAAATACCAGTGCCACTGTTTGCAAAAGGTAGCATCTTAAGAAGTAAGAGATGCCAGCTGCACACTATTCATCCTACAGAGGAGCATGGGCCTGAATACATTAAACATCATTTCCACTTCTGTATGGCAGTAACTTTCTACATGGCAGGTGGTGTTGGGTCCTTAAAGTGTATTTTCCACCTGCATAGTGAGATACCGAAGGAAGTGATTCACCGAGTCTTTGTCAGAGAGCCTCCAAGGGAAGCACCCTGCACTATACCAGTTCAGTTGTCTTCTAAAGCCTTTTTGGGGATCACTCCCAAAAGAAGCTTTCTTTCATGAACTTCTCTTTAGAAGGAATTTGAGGACCACCAAGGACCCAGCAGTAAATACATTCTTAACTTGCCAATCTGTTCAGCCCAATTTTCTCTTCAAAGTAATTATGAGGTCTAGAAACTGTTGTTGCTCCTTATGACAGCATATTTATTCCTGAACTCCTTATTCACAGTGCCATCAAGTTGCAGAAATAGGCAACAGTGAAATTTCTGTGCTTAATATAGAGTATTAAGAAGCAGAGTGACTGTGCTGAAAAAGAAACAATAGAGAGAGCTATCTAAAATTAGTTGGATGGAAATGATGTTACTGATTCCCATTTGTCCACCTCCACGTAGGTGGATGGCTCTTTCGGGGAACAACTCGAAGACAGCCCAGTTTGATCGAGAGGTTGCCCAAAGAAAGCATAAAACCAAGGACATCTGAAGAAAGAAACCCAAAGAGCGCAGGTTCCACACCTGTTTAAAGCCACTGATAATCACAAGCACTTGACACTGAAAATGTTTAGCCCTTCTAATGTTTAAATTTTTAGCCTCACCCTTTCACTGCTAATAGTCTGCAAAGCATTGCTTTTCTAAGACAAACCAGGACCATACATTTTCTGCAGTAAGTCACTGTTAATACTGACCTGTTACAAATAATACAGAGGAATAATTTTTAAAATTCAGTTTAATGATATTTAAATATTGTCTGGGCTAAAGATTAGGCTTTATTAATTTATGTGCACAAGTTTTAGTTCAGAACCCCCCGGATTATTGAGTCCAATCAAACACTACAGAAACACAGAGTAAAAACTCATTCATAGTAAACAACTATCTTCTGCTACTCAATTATTCCTGTACTTCACTTCCAATTCAGCTTCAAATTTAAAATAATTGTATGCAGGTTTGCAGGTGTTGCTCTTGGAACATCCTGAGATAATTAACAAATAGCGCTTCAGAACACCTGCTAGACATTATAAAGGAACACATGGATTAATTTAAATGTCAGTAAGTTTCAAAAAGCTGAGAGGTAGTGCCAGTAACTCTAATGCCAGCCAACACAAACTATTCACAAACAGCCTCAGCTTAAGTGCACAAAACCTCAGAACTCACCAATAAGGACCAAGCTTCCACGTGTCATACGTCTCTGTTCCACAAGAAAGCGCATGCCCACTTCAGATTAGGAGAGCAGACTGACTGACACATCGAGGTGGTGGACCAATGAATGGCATCATGTCAATTAACACAGGACAGAGAACACTTGCAAGTCACCTGCTATCACAGTGTACAAACTCACCATAAGCACCAAGCAGTATTATGCCAACTGCAACCCCGGCCCAGGGGGTCCTGTAAGAGGAAGGTTTCAGCCATTTGCAGCAGCTCTGACATAGATCCCTTGTACAGGTACGAACTTAAAGCCACATTTTTACTGTAATCAGGCAACATAGCTTCAGTGACGGTCCTAATGCAGAGACTTCTGGTCCACAGAGCAAACAAAAGCAGCAGTTACATGGAATGGATTAAAATCTAGAGCAGAAGTGTGCTATTTTATACCTGCCTGACCAACTCTTCAACAACTCAGTTCTAGCTATGGAACAGACATGCAATTTATGCTTTGCAGCCAGCTCTCACATGGAAGGTGAAAACACCTCAGCTCCCTAGGGACGAAAGGGATAGAAAGGCCACATATTGTGGCCTCTGAAAAAGGCTACTGAGAAGACACTATTACAAAAAAAAAAAACCCCAAAAAAACCACCAAAAAAACCCCCCAAACCAGTGGCTACATCTTTCACAGACCAGCACTACCAGGTGTCTCAGTTATACAAAATAAGAGTTCACTGACATCAGGTGTTTAAGAGCAGGAATGCGGCAGTGAAATCTACTTGCACTACAAAACTGCATGAGGAAGACTGCTTAACCAAATGAGTTCAGAATAAATGAGTCCACTAAGTGTACATCACTGTTAGTCTATTCCATATCAACAGCAGCAGGTTCCCTCAAAGAAAGCATTTATACACAGACAGGACTATGCTTAATGTGGGCAGATCATCACAAGGACTAGATAATTTAAAATAAGCATTTCAGCAAACTAAATATTCTCAACTTATTACTCTCAAGTTATGGAAACATATTCCAAACCAAAAAGCAACTATATTAAAAATGCACTACTGCTCACAGAAGTAAGAGTGCAAAGTCTCAGGATTGCACCAGCAGAAAGTATATATATTCACTCATCTTCCTTACAATATAGACAAACCCCAAGGTTCATGTCAAGAATAGCTTAATTCAGTTTCTAGATGCCCAGTCACTAACATTCAGAAATAGAGTGACTTCTCTAACCAGCAGTCACTGCTGTTCCTACAGACGCTGGTATAGTTAATGCAAACTTTATTTACAAAAGACACTTAAATTAATTACTTCATGCCATGTGTCCATACAGAATGAGCAATTCAAGAATTACATGGAGGAGAATTCACAAAATTAAAAGTGAAATCACTAAAGATCTTCTAAGAGTTAAGAACAAGGAAAAGATCTTAAACACAACTTTACAAATAAAAAAACCCAAGTTATGAGAAACTAGTCTAAACAAGGATGGTTGTTTACAGGTCTGTACACTAAAACTAATACATAAACAGGCTTCTATTATCAGAGATGCTCACTGAGAAGCAGAGTATGTACAAATACTTGTGCCACAATGACTCAACCCCCCAAAATCCACCATATTATACATAAAACGGTTTGTATACATTAGGCCTAAATGAGGCCACTTAACTATGAAGATTTCTAGTTTAGTAAACTAAAGTTGAAGACAGCCCAAGCAACAGTGATGCTGTTTCTCTCATATCTTTATTTGCGACTGCTTTTTATTCTTTCCAATCTTTTTTTCAAGTCATCAATATTAGATGCTGAAGATGGTAAAGCCAAGGTAGTTCCAATCCCAGAAGAATGAGTCTGATTGGAGTCCAGGTCCAGATGTTGGTACTGCTCCCGTGACTCACGGAGCTGGGAGAGCTTACTGTGAAGCATATCTGTAGAGGATGCGACTGTAGGGACTGCTGGTTTAGAGAGCAGAGATGTCAGAGGTGGTCTGTCTTCCTGCTGTGGAGTAGGAAAGTGAAATGTTAAGACATATATATAAGACATACAAACCATAATCAATGGCTTTTCATCTTCACAAAACCACTAAATCAGAGGAAAGAGAAGGAGGAATACAACACAGGCGATCTGGAGCAATAGAGCCAGTTGCTGTCAAAGTCAGAACCATGCAAAGCTACCTATAATACTCAATTATAGTGTTAGCTTGATGTCAGGAGACAGGAAGACAAAGGAACTACCAAAATTTCACAGCAGACCACTGTTTTACTACGATGGCCTGCTGCAGCCTTCAACAGCCTGAATTCTAATACCACAAGAGGTAAGTCCATGTTTATGTGCAGCATCCACCACCAACGAGTTTGCTGAAGGAAGCAGGAGACTGATTGATTGGCGAGATTCACTCCACCCTGCCCAAGACTTACAATGTCAATTCACTGTTCTTCTATCATTATAATACTTCCACCTGCATTAATTAGCTTGTTACTATCATTCTTCCTCAGAGCCCTGAGCTAACAGGCAACTTTGTGTTTAAGGTTAAAACAGCTATATGCCTGGATGACTATTTCCACATAAACATCACTTCTCACACAGCTGAGTGCAACCTTAAATAACTTGCACTAGATTCCTAACACAGAGATCACCAGACTGCTAAAGATTCTGGCTGTCAGGTTTCCAGTACCGAGCTCATTTGGTATTTCTGTGCCTTAGTGTCCATATGCCCAATCTATACAAAACTTCGAAGTTTTTATTCTGCTGTTATGGTTGGTTCGGATCAGAAAGATCTAGAATTTCCACATCATTCAACTAAGGTCAATATATGTTAACCTTTAGAAAACAGCAGTTATTTGAGCCTTTCTGAGACTCTGCTAGATGACAAGGGAAGATATCAAGCTACAGGGCTGTAGAAACACCCTGCGTTACTGCCGAACAAAGTGGACTGAAACTTAAGCCTACTTGGGCAAGTACTGAGTTTAAAGTTATAAATAACAGACACAGTGAGATGCAGTGAATAACAAGAACATGCAGTATAATTAAAGACCATCAGCTCTGATTGCTATCTGCCTTGGGCACCGAAGTGCCAATCACTTGAATTACTGAAGTGCAAATCAAGTGCCTTTCCCAAGGATTTACAGGCCTAACAAGTACAATACCTTTGCATTGTAAAGGCCACAACGCTGCCTGAGGATTTTTAATCTTTCCAAGTAAACTGAAGGCCCCACTTCCTCCCAATTTATGTTCCCTACAGATGAAGATACAGGGTGGGTAGAAGCAGGAACACACGATCCTTCCATCTGAGGAGAGACTCCTAGGGGAAGAGGGGAGAAAAAAAAACAAACGTTAAAAACATTGAAAAAGTGTAAGCCTCTTAGTTCCTTAAAATAAGATATAATAGATGAAGCATCAGCCAACCTATAAACTACCAAGCTGTTTGCATATGCTAGTATAGGCATATCAGCCTTTCAATTTCCTTGCAAAAGTTACAGTTGAAAGCCTAGAAAAGAAATTGAGACATTTACGAAGTGGCAGCAGAGCAGCTCCAGAAGTAGTGCTGGGGCTGACAGCTGAAAGGGGAAGAGAAGACGCTGATGTGCATCAGCAGTAACCATGACATCAAAAAAGGACAACTCAGCAATTGGCAGGCAGGGAAATATTTGGAGTCTTCTAAGATCAGTAGTATTCTAGGCAGACCACACCACTGATTCTAACCCCTCTTAACATCTTCAGGTAACTTAAAGCTGCTGCTTCTTTCAATTCCATCTGAAATAGTGATTTCTGGGAGGAATGTAGCAAGGTTTTTACAGCTTCCCTACCAAAAGACTAGGAAAGGATTTTACATTATAAAAAAAAATCTTTCCATTCTGAAATTCATGGCAAGTTCTAAGGCAATGTGGACAAAGATTTGTTTTCACAAGTGTACTGCAAGGGTATTTAAAATAGATACAAGAGGAATTAAGATTAAGCATTTACACTTTAGTTTACATAAAAGACAGATGCAAGATGGAATAATATCCTTTCTGATATCAAACCATTGCAGTTAGAGTGAAAAAATAAAAAAAAGATAAAATTTGGGGATGTAAATTCTGTTTTGAAATCTAACTCCTTAGTCAAGCAGACTTTTAGGACGAAAGGCAGAATTTTCTGTCCTATCTAATCTAGTCAGACACACATGGGAGGTTCTGAAAGAAACTTACATTCTCCTAAAAATATAATTTACAAGACAGGGATAGGAAAAGGAACAGTAGCGGAAGAAAAGGCTAAAGTCTCAAAAGACACTCTGAAGTGTGAAATAAAAGAAAGTTAAAGGTAGTTTTGCCAGACTGTATCAGTTTCTACTACTGACTAAGAATCAGCCGCCTTCCCTCTCAAACAGTGCAATAAATACTAATTTGTGCTTATCTGCAATGAAAAGACTGACTAACGAAGTGTCTTACAGTAATTTATCCGATTAAAAAGCTGATTCATTGGAAAGGGTTCAAAGACTGGTGTAGAAACAGATCAAGTTATTTAAAACAACCTTTTTGATTCCATAGGAAACAATACTCTACCAAAAAGCCTCCTGTACCATTTTAGTAAACAAAAGATGAAGCAAACACCTGACAGCTGCTGTTATAAACCAGCTGTGTGTTTTACAGAAACAATTCTTGGTACCAGAGACAAACTATAGGCTAATGTTCACACTACAAGATACAAATTACAACCAGTTGTTTACCAAGCCTTCTACATTTAGCGTGACAATGGTTATAACACCTTTTTTGTAAACAAAGAATGCACAGTCCCTGAAAATAGTGCCTCATGAAGCAACACAAGTGCCAAGAAAATAAGTGACTCACTGTGGAAACCCATAAACATCTGCAAATATTAGTTTCTGCCAGGGGATATGCAATTGCTCTCCTTGTACCTTTGCTTATCATAAATTGGTTTTGCTATAATACATACCTGTGGAAGCAGCGACGCGTCCTTTCCCCTCCCGTTCTGCTTCTATCAGTCGTAGGCCTCTTTCCACATAGCTCTGGAAGAACTGAGAGGAGTTTTTCAGGAAGGGCTCAATGTCTGCATCAGAATATTTCTTTTTGTATTCGTACAGCTCTGCCAGACCCTAGGAGGGAAGAGTTCCTGTGCATTACACAACTGCTACGTACACCATCCTAATGTATCATGGAGGAAGGGAGCACTCACCTCCTTAGTGTTTTCCTTGGAGCCAATCTTCTTAAATATTTCTGCCAAAATATCATTAACTTTGGCTTTTGAAGCCTTTTCCTCCTAAATAAATAAATAAAAAGAAACTTCTCAAACAAAGTGAATAAAAATGAAGGGAAGTTAGACAAACGCACAGTGTCTTCCGACCTGCTAGATGGAGAGAGCTTCCAATATGAAGTGATTAGGGCTTTACACAGTCACTGTTACACAGAATAAGAGTAAAGGCATCACTGAGTTGTAGGACTTCTCAGAAGCCAGTACTTAAAAACTGGTTTGGATATGGTTAAATTTTAGCAGATCAAATATAGTAGCTGGCAACATAAAAACTAGGCCGCACACCCAAATGTCCTGGAAAGCACTTCATCCTGAGGTATGCACAGAATAATCAGGTAATAACAGAAGCACACTGCAAATTCCCAAAACAGCCATAGAAGTGACACTAGAAGATCACTTCCAACACTAGCTGCAAGATGGAAAGGCAATTACTGATTCATATTCCACAATCACAAAACTAAGCTTGTTTAAGTAAATTGCCTTACATTGCCACTCCATAACAACACATTTACATTACTTACTATGCGAGAAGCTCCCTTTTCCGTATCCTTATCAGCCTGGCTTCCAGTCTGGTCCATGGAGTGTTTTATTACTCTATGCACGTAAGCCTCCAGCTCAGATTCATTTTTGTTGTCTATCATTGTGAAATGATCCAAAATCTAAAAGAACAAAGAAAGAGGAAAAATCTTTAAAGACTGCATGAACATCCAATTTAAAATTATATTACTAGTGGCTGCTCTGACCTCGGGCCCTTTCAGCTTGCACAAGGCGTGAAGTAGGGTCTTCAGTGTCCTTATAGGAAGCTCACTCTTACATTGCTTCAGCTTTTCTTTGGGAAAGACCTTCAAGAAAACGTGGATTTCCAGCAGAATCCGATCCAGATTGATGCTATTAATGGTTTCCGGAAGAAGACGCACCATTCTCCAGAGACACTGGAATGAGAGGCTGAGTTAAAAGCAAGACAACTCAAGGAAGAAGCATTTAATTACACGAGCAGAGCTTACACAAAACTATCATTGAGACATTTCACTTTGCTAACACATACAGACGCACACAGTATTTGTCTGCTCAAGTTATGGTTGTGCTGGTACATATTTCCTCTTCATAACTAACTGCACTGTATCAAAATCCTTCTTCAGAGCTGACACAAAGAAGTAGTGCTGACTCCTCTACCAATAACAGGTGACTGAATCGTTTGTGTTTAAACATTTCAGCAGATAATGCATGTACACTAGGTACAGCTACAAACAGCGTGACTTCTGTAGGTTTAACCTTATTAAAAACACTTAAGTTGTCTCTAAATCTTGCCAGTTACAAAAGAGTATTGTATTATGAAAAAAAGATTATACCTGTGCTTTAAATGCAGACATCTGCATGTTCACTCTATCTGTCCCTAGAGATGACAAAATTGAAGCCAGCTCCAGCCTGGGACTGTTTGAATCCATGGTACAGTGCTGTGCCTAAACCAAGTCCGGCAGATGACTGCACACCTCTGGAAGGAGTTTGTATCAGTACACACAAGCTTCTCTAAACTATTACCAGATGTTATGCTCCCTCCTGGCATACATGAAGTCACTATACGTAACTTAGAATTCTAAGATTATAATTTTAAGAGTTATAAGAAATATTTCAAGTCATGACCACCTATATGAAGTATATATAGTTCTTACAGCTAGGTTGATTTGGATAAACCAAACAAGTTCAAAATCTCTACTACAGGCTTACCTTCATGATAAGTTCTGAAAATTTAGGAGAGCTAGCTGTTGTTAGCAGACTGTCTTGGAGCAAAACAAGCAGAGCACTAGAAGAAATTAATTTATAATAGTTACACCAGAGAAGCGCTACTTACACAAATAGGCTAACCCCCTTCAAAATACAACATCAGAGTGGGGTTAGTTCAGCAGTTTACAGCCTAAAATCACTAAAGTTGGAAAAGGCCTCTAAAGATCATCAAGTACAACCATCAGCCCAACACCACCATGCCTACTAAACCATGCCCCGAAGTGCCACATCTACACATTTTTTGAACGCTTCCAGGGATGGAGACTCCACCACCTCCCTAGGTAGCCTGTTTCAGGGCTTCACCACTCTTTCAGTAAAGAAATTTTTCGTAATATCCAATTTAAACCTCCTCTGGCACAACTTGAGGTAATTTCCTCTTGTCCTATTGCTAGTCACTTGGGAGAAGAGACAGACCTCTTCCTTGCTACAATCTCCTTTCAGGTAGTAGTAGAGAGCAATGAGGTCTCCCCTCAGCTTCCTCTTCTCCAGATTAAACAGCCCCACTTCCCTAATCCACATCACATGTTATAAAAACTCTTTTTCTTTCTAGTATGTTACAAGAGTTTAAGTAGCAGTCTGCTGAACTACAAAGCACGTAGAATCATACTAAGCAGGTCCATTCAGCTCTCCTCCAGCTGTACAGATTGTGTAGTAAAATTCTGATCACTACTTGACAATCAAGAACAATTCTTCTTTATCCAGCTGAATGGTGTCATTCTTTCTTACAGAACGACTAATGAACAAACTTGGCCATTCAAGAAACATGAGAACAGGTGAAGAGGAGCAATAACTGCAATTTTCATTATATACCTCAAGATGTTGGTCGTGTCAGACTTTTCCAGAACTTTCAGTACCAAGAGGTTGATGGATCGGATGACCTGCTCGCCCTCCTCAAGGTCTTCAACCCGAGAATCCAGCATTAATGTAACAAGACCATGCATTAGGTCCTTCAGTACACCAATGGAGGCCTCTCGAGCCAGACTCTCTATCTGAAATAGCTACAAAATGAAGACAATATTAGAAGTTTTGCCTGCATGTAATGCTTAAGTATAGGGATTTCCCCAGACTACAATGTCAAACCATTTGCCATCCTGCAACATCAAAAAAAAAAATTAGGAACTAGGAAGAAGTTCTCTACAGAGAAACTTCTGAAAATACTTAGACCACCAACTAAGCACTCAAAAGGTAAGAAATATTGAACCACAGCTTAATAGAAGTGTTAAAGTGGCTTTATTCTGTAGAGACAAGAAACGGACCTTTTCCTCATCCCCCAGTTTCTCATTCTCCCTCTCAAAAGATGCCTTAGTGAGCAGACAACGAGCAACAAACTTTGATAAACAGGACTCAACAGTAATGTAACTTAGGAATATGTCACATGTTGGCCCTGGACAGACATTCCACAGTCCTGCTACTTCTCCACAAAAATCATCTTAACTTTTAGGTCAAAACCTTACCGAGATCATGCTCCCAATAATACAGCTGTAAAGTTTGACTATCTCATCTTTGTCTAGCTTCTCATCTGCCATGTGTGTACTGTAGATCAGGCGAAGCTGCATGATGATTGCTATTAGGAATTGGTCAATGTGGCCAGACATAGCTTCAGCTTTATCTTCCTGTCTGAGAACCTCATCAATCTAAGATTTAAAACCAGAACACCCAAGTCAAGTCAATGTAACGCAAACAATGCAAAATAACTATTATTTTCAAAATTCTCTAGAAAAAAGGTCTTGTATTTTCTAGAAGAAAGGTCTTTTTCTAGAAGAAAGATCCATCCATTTGCAAAGGCACTTGGCAAGTTTTCACCTTGAATCAGTAGCAACAGACTTTTATAGATGATCCAAATAAAACCAACCACTGATCTTTTAAAGAGCTGCAATCCTAACACAAACACAAATAAAAACATGAAATGCTGCATTATGGAATCTGTAATTAACACCTTTGAGAAACCTTCTGGATAAGATACTTCTAAGTAGTTAAAGCCACCCTACAAACATGTAAAAGCTATGAGGCAAGACAATTCTTTTGCTGAGAATCCATAAAACACTTGACATTTAAAAGTTAGGTCTCACTGGGTTAAACAGCTTTTTCAAACTTGTAGCACATATAGTTCACAAGAAAACAGACCGAAGTTTTTTTTTCCCCTTAGTGCTTCTGCGTTAAGAGTTTACTCTACATCATCCAAGTGGAATTTCTATTGCTAAAGCGAGTCAGATGGCCCCTGTGCACTTGGATTTGTCATCAGGGACATTCTGAGCAGAGTCCATGTCACCTGACATGATTGCTCCACCACAGTGCAACTCATCATACTCGCAGACAAACAGTTTAGTACACTGATTGTTTGCTACTTTAATTCTCTTACCTGTGCCAAAGCCTGGATGCTTGTATTTATATCACCACTGGCTACTTGCGAAATGACAAAGTTGATAATAGAAGCTGTGCTGCTGTGCATATCATCAAAGTGCGGGGACACAGCACGGATTCTAAACAGTTGAAGAAAACAGGACTCGTTATTCTTTGGACAGGTAGCTCTAATGTACATTGAACAGCTATATTTCAATGACTGTTTAGAGACAAGGATTTCATTCTTCACTGGGGATACTGAAACAAGAAAGGAATCATTCCTTTCAATCTACCTATTGCACTACTTGTAAAGACACCAATGATACACTTACAAACTTAGGATTCTTTTACCATATAACACACATAAGCAGAACTCTGTTTTTTTCAATAGAAATAACTGCTCTCCATATTCCATATTGACATCTCTCTTCAAATTGGCTGACTCTAGCTTCTTGTGCAAACGAGTCTTAGCGTAGAAACTAGTGTGGTCAATTCAGCTTCTCAAAAAACTTTTTAAGCAAACCTCTTGATTTCACATAGGAGTTAAAACAAGACTTACTTGGGTTCAGGAATCAAGACTGGCTCGAAGATGTCATCTAGTTTGTGCTGTACAAGTGCTGGCATCTCACATCTAACAGTGCCACTGTCATTTTCAATTTCATCGAGATCCAGCTGAAATTCCCGTGGAACTGTATGCACTGCCTCAGAGTGACTGCCCACGTTTCGATTTTGGCTATAGAAACCAGGAGAAAAGCGTCTATTACATATACACAAGAGCCAAGAGTACTAGCACTAGCATCCAGTGGTAGCCCTAAAGCTCTCAGAACAGCATAGATTTTGAAGTTCTCATTTTATTCAAGCCCCCTAATAACTGCTTTTGCCTTTCCCCTGGCCATTAGTAAAACAAGGTCCTGTAGGCCAGAAGAGTACCTGCTAGTTACATGCCTTCCTAGTTTCCCTTATAAACCAATAAACGGCACTGTTGGACTTTTATTCCAAGATAATGAGCAAGTGGCAAGGGATACTGTTTGAGCTTTTTGTTTCTGGCAGTGTTGCACCGAACCCTACAATTCACACATGTTCAATCCAGACTGTGCTCTGTGTCTTCTTTAACAAGTTAAAAACAGGGTCCAATCAACATTGAGTCTCATGTAACATACAAGAAGGCCTCTCAAAATTTGTAACAGCTGCCTAACGTGGAAGTGCCATGTCTGGCAACAGTTCAAATTACAGTCGCCTTGGCAGAAACCTGCAATTCTGGTTTTTTTTTTTTTGTTTTGTTTTTTTTTTTAATGTCAGAGACCTGTAAATAACCTAGATCTGGCCATGGTAAACCTGTCACCTTCAGGAAGGGACGACCAGGATAGAAACTGAAAGATACAAGAGTCTTGCTACCAAGGAGTTAGTGGGCAGTACTTACATCCTATAAGTGCGATACATAATTCTGTCCATGGATAAGCAGTGAAAAAAGGCACAAGACCGTTTAGAAAGATTTCAAGACAGACAAGACAAAAAAAAAGTTTCAGACATTTTGTTTTATAGCGTTTGGCCAATTTTCACAACATGCAAAAATGATGATACAAAAACTCAAATAACATCGCCAGACATGATATTAGCACAAACACTATGCAGGCCACAGACCGTAACATATCGTTACACACTTGAGTTTGGAGGACATGTCCTCAGCTGGTCCCTTCCGCAGCATGGTAGCATTAGCGCCAACGTTTTGAGTACGCTGAGGTTTCTCCTCTGCCTGTCTCAACGGAGCAGCAGATGGTCTCTTGGCTGACCGTTTTATTCTTTCCTCCAGCATGCTCATATCTTTTTCAGAAAGCTATAACACACAATGCTTTCACTCAATTTGAATTGTATGGATTTTAGAAATACAGGTGTACCACTTACTACTTCAGACTGAATTGCCAAGGGTAGGAACTGTCAATGCTGCCACCTAGCAGCAATCTAATAGGGCCACTTCAGTAGCTAATTAACCCATATGGACAAGCTGTAATACTGAATACAGTTATTTCTAGCCCACATAATTCCCAAGAAACAAGTCATCCTGGATTCAAACTATGGTGCTATGTATTTCTAACTGTTGCTTGTATTGCTGCAAAGTTCTAAACAAACAAAAAATTCCCACCTACCTTTCTATACTCTCTAATTAGGAGCCCACGCCATGCTTTAACACTAAAGATCCTGCCACAGAAGCCAGGGTCCTAACAGCTGATCTGTTCAATGTACCCATAATTCCACTTGAACACAAGGTAAGCCAACTGAAAATTCCAACTCGTGTAGCAAAAAGAATCATATTTATCTGCTTGCCTACCAATTGAACAATAAAGTTACATTTTAACAACGGTAGCCAGAACAATTTTGTGGCAAGCATCCTCCAGCATCCCTATGATTTGGAAACCTTCCTGAAAAGCCATACATTTTGGGACTAGATGGACCATACTGAAGCTCAGAAAGCCGTGGTTAGAAGAGGTTGAATGGTCCTGGTGCTAATTTCCTTAATCGTGAAAATCCCAAACCAAATGGACTATGCAACACTCAGGAGAGAAGGTATACTGCACTCTGAACAATAGTTAAAATAAGACTGGGATCGAAAGCAAACAAACCAAATTTACCAGATAACAACTGCAAAGCAGTTGGTGCAAATGGGCATAAACCCCTCCCCCCTCAAAGAGTATTTGAGGGAGCCCAAACAACTAGCTTTTTCTGGCCAAATGAGTTACCCAAGTATCATCATATATCACAAGTGTTAGCTATACAGTTGTTAGCAAGTAACACTTAAAGAATTTAATTCCCATGGAAGTCCATGTTTTGCTCATTTCTTCCAACGAATGCGCAGGTTATATATCCCACAATCAGAAATGAACCAACTAACCTTTAGAGAATTGACAGTTGATTAATTTATTTTCAACGTTACCAAATGCTCTTGACTAACAGCAATACGTACCATTACCAATCCACTCAAAACAGTGTGAATCCCTGACGAAAGTGTAAGGACTCAAAAAAAAATTATATTTTCTATTTCCAAATTACACTTACATTTCCAATCAGCTTGAACACTTGATCACCATGAACATTATAGACAGTCACAATGGTGTTCAGTGCAGCATTGCGCACGGTGTTGTCCCTGTCACCAATATGAGTTGCCATTTCTTTTAAGGCTCTCCCTGGAGTTGGCTGGCATACATTCATGCCATACGATTCAACCAGACATCCAAGCTCTTCCAGGCATTCTAAAGGAAGAAAATGGCACATTCAAGTTTAAAGTTGCTGGGAAGACAGTCCTCCCAATTCCTGTGTTATCTGCACAACTTGAACGCTCACTGTAGAGAAGTGCCAGTCACAATGCTGATGACAGGTATACTCCAGGTGATTTATGAGATGAAGAGTAAACTAAAGGTTAAGACACTACCTGTGTGAAGTATTCTGAAAACTGTTAGTCATCCCTTACTCCTTCAAGCATTTCCCATTGCCATATATGAGCAATGTTATGGTTAACTTCACATCTAGGTAGTTTAGACAGCTGTGAGCTTAAAACGTTATGTTATGTATATAATTTAACTTTCTGGTTATGTCAAGGATGAGATATTCTCAAGGTGTTTAGGAGGTGTTTGTAGTTCAAATACCATACCACAAATGACAGCTATAATAAAGCTGAGACAAACATACAGCGTAGACATTTCTTTCCAAAGTCTTCATCAGATTAATCAATTCCCTTAGTAATTCAGAAAATAGTATTGCCACTGTTCTCCTTACTACTGTTTCACTAAGGCAACTAGCCTACTCAGGGGAGACTCAACCTGAACGCTGATACCAATTCAACAGATTGCAAACTTGGAGTTGTTTAAAGGATCATACTTTAAAGTGGTATAATCTTGTCTTTTATTTTTGGTGTCTTTCTGCCTTCCAAAGTTGAGCATAAAATGCTATACATAGGCACATTTCATACTCCATCAACTGTTATTATGCCATCTGCAAAAGAAAGCAATTTCAAGTACTTCGCAATTGCCCGGTTCATGACGCTCTTTCGCACCTGCACGCTGTTTTGAGTTTTTGGATTTTGTCCCCTCCATGATGAAAGTGAACATCTTGCTGGCTGGATAGATGAGACACATCTTGTTCAGAATGGAACGTACATCCCTACGGATGACATCTTTTGGTTCTCCTACCTAGTGGAAAAAGGGGAAAAAACACCTATTACTTTAAACAGTCTCATGATACTGTCAGTTAGTCTAAATATCAGGAAAGCTAGAGTATCTCAATACAAAAAATAAATTTTTGGTAAATGGTTTTTAAAGGCAAATATGCAATATAGAATCAGAGAATCATTTAGGTTGGAAATGACTCCTAAGATCAAGTCCAACCGTTAACTTAGCACTGCCAAGTTCACCACTAAATCATGTCCCTAAAGCAGCACATTTATCCATCACAAATACCTCCAGGGATGGCGACTCAAACATTTCCCTAGGCAGGCTGTTCAAGTGCTTGACAACACTTCTGGCAAAGACATTTTTTCTCATATCCAATCTAACCCACCCAGCACAACTTGAGGCCATTTCCTCTTGTCCTATTCCTTGTTACTTGGGAGAAGAGACCAACACCCACCTTGCTACAACCTGCTTTCAGGTAGTCGTGGAGAGCAATAAGGTCTCCCATCAGCTTCCTTTTCTACAAGCTAAACAATCCCAGCTCCCTCAGCTGCTCTTCATAAGACCTGCTTTCAAGCCCCTTCACCAGCTTTGTTGCTCTTCTCTGGACATGCTCAAGGACCTCAATGTCCTTGTGGTGAGGGGCCCAAAAGTGAACACAGTATTCGAGGCGTGGCCTCACCAGTGCCGAGCACAGGGGCAGAATAACCCTCCCTGGCCCTGCTGGCCACGCTGTTTCTGATAGAAGCCAAGGGCCTTCTTGGCCACCTGGGCACACTGCTGGCTCATGTTCAGCCGGTTGTTGACCAGCACTCCCAGGTCTTTCCTGCCAGGCAGCTTTCCAGCCACTCTTCCCAAAGCCTATAGCATTTCATGGGGTTGTTACAACCCATGTGCAGGACCCAGCACCTTGCCTTGTTGAATCTTACACAGCTGACCTCATCCCATCAATCCAGTCTGTCCAGATCCCTCTACACTTTCTGCTCTCCACCCTGTCCAGAACTCTCAAAAACTTGAACACTCCTGCCCAACTTGGTGTCGTCTGCAAACTTACTGAGAGTGCCCTTGACCCCTCATCCAGATCACTGATAAAGATATTACACAAAACTGGGCCTACTATTGAGCCCTGGGAACACCACTCGTGACCAGCTGCCCACTAGATTTAACCCCATTCGTAATTTTTTTTGAAAGAACACATTACAGTGTTTGATGATATCTTGCCATATTTCTCATGAAAAATAAGGTCAGTTTCTGTATAATGAACCATACCTTTAGGATAAGATATGGGATGAAAGAGGATGCTTCATTTTCGGTTAGATGATACTCTTCTTGACTCAGCATTTGGAAGAGCATTTTAAGGTATTCGAGTGCTTTCATCAAAACACTCGTGTTGGTATCAAAGAACCGCAGAGTAAGCCATTTTAAGATCACGTCCAGGCAGCTGATGACTCCATCTTTTTCACTCTCCAAGTGCTTGAAGTGAAAAAAAAAAATTATGAGGTTTTACAAAATTAAATACACTGTTCAAGAAAACAGAGAATAAGAAAAAGCTATGCCTCATAAGATGGTCTACATGTATTGGTTGATTCTTAGAATCCTAAGTGCTCACTTTGAACTTACCCAGCTTTCTGAAATTCTAATAGAGTTCTTCAATGAGAATATTTTCCCTTCTTCCAAGAAACAATATTAATACCAATTTCATCATTGCTCTGAAAATTATTTCTATATATGTTCAGGTTTCAGCTTCACAGAACAATGACCCCTGGCTTTCCTCAGAGAATTCCTATTTGATTTTAATTCAAGTAGAATCTTTCACAGCAGAGAATAATTCTACACAAGGTCATCTACTAAAACAGATCCAAACTCACCTCAATCATAACAGCCAGTGCTTTGTTGTGGTGCTGAAAGTCTGCATGAAACATCTCATCCTGCAGCCATTTGGCCACACAACTGGACATCTGAGTTTTCAGCTGCTCAATATATTCATCACGGGGAGTAGTGAAATTCCACTTTAACACCTGTAGAAGGCAGCATTTGGAACTCAAAGTAAGCAATACATTTTATCCCTGAAAGAAACTACAAATTGCATCCCTTTTAATCCCGCTCTAGAATCCATTTTCAAAGTCTTCTTAGTATCAATAAATAATGGGAAAAATTCAGTGATGTTTGCTCACCTTGGCTTACATGAAAAGTTTTTGCTATGTGGTTATCATTAGGCCATTATCTTAATTATTATCACTTATAGTGGTTACTTTTAAGCTACAGATAGGTCTATTTACTAGTATTACAAATAATACACATGTTTTAAGTATAAGGATTTCTCTTTACAAGCAAGTTTGACAAACACGGCTGTTCGAAGTAAGTAAACTAAAGCATTTACGATGTATCCTAGAGCAGGGAAGTTAGTAGATCATTTTCGGGTAAAAACTCCATGACCCTTCACAACTGAAGACCATTCTCTTGGAAGTGGTAACGACGCCTTTGGCTTTTATGGAAGTGTATAAACGCACAAAATTCCGAAAGCAAAAGAGAATCACCACAGTAAACCAGACAGTGGCCTGTGAAAGTCAATAGAAGAACTAGGTAATCAGTCCAAGGGGTAGATAGAGACTAGCACTTTCATGCCATAGCATGTTTAATTCCAAATTAAAACCTAAAAGAATGTATTGGAATTGCACTCCTTCAAAACATGTGAATGCATTCAGATTGTTCTCACCTTCAGACCTTTCTCATCTTTCATCCTTTGCTCTTTCCCATTTGGGACTATGACAAAAACAGGACCCGATTTATCGTCATCTTCCTTCAAATTAGGCTTGCTTATTGATTTCTTCCCCTGAGCACCCTGAAGAGAGCACAGTATTAACAGGCAAGACAAGATATATATGAACCTCAGACCCAGCAATTGCAGATGTTAGATACCAGCCAATCTCATGCTGCATTTGTGTACAAGAGCCAGAGAGAAGCTGGAAAATAACGCTGATTAGAATTTTAAAAGTAAGTGCTCTGCTGCTGTGAAAGCAATACTCATGACAGTGTGCACAGTAGCACCCTGTGAAATACGACACATCACTCTCAACCAGTGCGCTAGTCACTCACACACATCCCTAAAACCCAACACGGTACCTGTTTGATAGATTTGCTTTTGGTCAGAATGGTTCTGCCCTTGCTGAAGTTTGTATTAGCTTTGGACAGGCTGGTATTACCCTTGGACATACTGCTATTAACATGTGACTGCTGTAAATAAGCCACAAAAAAGGCTTTGTTGTTAGACAGCTATTTACTCTCGGAGTTAGCATTCCAAACCTTTTAGCACGTTCACAGCAGAGGCATTAACTCTAGCATCAAACTTTACAGAAGAATATGTTGATTTAGACAAATCTACAACATCCTTCAAGGTCTGTTCATTCATTCCTACCATGAACCTGGACCTATGTCAAATGTTCTCATTACAGCACTACTTTAGACCATGGAGGTGATAGGACCATAGAACAATTTTGGGTTTTTAGTTATACACCTAGGACAAACTTTAAAGTTAATAGCAAAAAAATTACTGCAACATCACACAGAAAAATCCAACCACAAATTCAAACGTAATCAGTTGAGATTATTATTATGCATTTAAGCACCTCTCTTCCCTTTTTGCACTTGTGATTGAGAACATTTTACCCTTCATACTCTGAAGGAGAGTTATCTTCTGATACATGGGCTCAAAATTCCTGTTTAAAGTATAACATTGGAACTGCAATTGTAGGAATGAGTTCTCAACAGCATGAAATCAGAGGCCAAGCAGATTTAGAACATGGACTGAGCTGCTCAGAAGGCTGTATTTTTGACAACACAGACTAAGAATTAAATACATAATGACAAAAGTAGTGGTTAAGTAGGTGATATGGGATCAACTTGTCCTTTCAGAACTTGGACAAGCATAAAGATGTTCAGTAAAAGCAGTCCCAGCAAGTGCTATACTCTTCTACCTGTATTACATTAACAAGAGACAGCTATTAACTTCACAGAACTGATATGAAATCAACATACTTTAGCTTTAGAGGAGGCAGCTCCTGTTTTGGCTTTTTTGGGATCAGGCTTGGATTCCATAGTATTGGACCCCGAATCTTCAGCAAGTGCTGGAGAAACAAGAGACAATTTGAAATTACCAGCAAGCCTATTTTAGGTCAGCACAGTTTTCCATTCTCATGACAGAAGAAAAGCTGGTCATAGATACAATACGCTTATCACACAGAAGTCTGAGGATTTTAGACACATAAGAGAAGTTCCTTGAATTCCACGTTAGCTTACAAAGCCTCATACTACATTAGCAAATTTTTCATTACTGAAACAATTTAAAAACGCACACATGCGTATATTATGCAAGTTAATGTCTAGAGCTGTCATTGCATCCAGTCTGAGCAGGCAAGCAAGACCCAGCAGAGAGGTAAGCCAGGACTATCCCTTCAAATCACTTGTCTCCTAATCTTGTTACCTACTCTTCTGTGTTGGCAAACATTCTGGTAGCCCCAGTGAACTATACTGAGGAAATAGTCCAGATAAAAATTAATGTTAAAGCATTTTGAAAAGTGTTATACTAATATCTGATTACTATGAAAACCCCCATCCCCTACCCGCTAAGGGCATGGGTTTTAGCTTCAATACCAAGTAGATATTTTCAGAGAGCAGCAGACAGATGGTTGTTTGGAAAAGCAAAACCCTCCCATATTACGAGCTGACTCAAATGCAAGAGCAGAACTGCAGACAGAACTCACTAAATCACACAGCTATTTGTAACCCTAGCTATGCTGTATTTCTCTCCTCCTGCCAAGTCTGGAATGTCAAAAAGCTTCAAACCCCACCTTTTTCACAGTCATTTCCCAGAACATAGAAGACATTACCTGATGCAGGTTGGAATTTGGCTGGAGCTGCTCCCCCTACCACTCTGGAAGATGCTTTAGCAGGAAGAACTGGTTTGGCTGGCACGTTGGCTTTGGCTTTCTCAAGCATGGCCAGTACCTGGTCTTTGGAAGTTGGCTAGAGAACAGAGGGAGGAAAAAAGTGGTAAGTCTGAAAGATTAGTGATACTGATTATTAATACATGCCGCAGACAAGGAAAACAACAGTTTGTAGCAATTTATTCTTTATTTAGCATCTTCCAGGAAGTTTATCGTAACACATCAATATTCTCAGATATTTCTGTTCTGAGACAAAAAATCCCTTCCATTAAGTTTATTCTGCAAGACCTATAGGAAACACATGAACCGGCAGTCTGTTCTAGGTGAGCTGTTCTATGACGTTAACCGAGTGCCCTAACAGATTCAGAACTCAATGGTCCACAAGATACACCAAATTGCCAGAAGCCATCTTCATGCATGCGCTCAAAGGCATACAGCTGGACAGTAACCGTATGGGAGCTATCTGCAGGTAAATTTTTTCAAAAGAAAACCAGAGTGAATAAACGTCAAGCTCCTGAAGCGATAAACATGTGGCGGCTGCAGTCTTTCTGAAGTAAACGCTAACTCAAAGCCTCCTGAGGCTATTTTTAGCCCCGCCTCCTCCAAAGTATTCAATGCAGACAAGCTTATATGACTCAAGACAACATATGAGACTGTGAGTGTGACTTGCTAGTATCTACTAATTTAAAGTCACATTCTCTAATCTTAGCAACAGAAATACCTTCAGCTTGCTGGTAGCTTTCGCCATCTTCTCAAAGCCAAGATGAATCATAAAGAAAGGGAGGGCATCCTGTGCCTTTTTGCGCACATCCCCATTTCGATCCTCAAGGCAGGAGTACAGGTGAGGCACACATAAGAGCAGGTCAGAAGGAACAGAACGGAGGGTAGGCAACTTCTCAGCCAACCAACCAAGAAGCTGAAAGAAAATTTTTAAATAAAAGTTGTTGAAGAAGTGCTCACAGTATTCTGTCAGAGGACAAGAGCCCGAATAGTAGTCCTCTATGTAAGCATAAAAGCTCCCCACCCCAACCTCGGTTCAAGACAATTCTTAACCAATGCCAACTTTCACATCAGCAATTGAAAAAAAAAAAGTTTAAATTAACTACAATATGTTAGGATGCAGCTACCGTCAAACTTGGAGCCTGGTCTCTTAATACTGCATGGGCTGCTTCTTCCTTTTCAATGTACATCAGCATTTCAGCTGCTGATGTTATTATCAACTGCAAACACATCTATGCCTCTGTTTCAGTTAACGTAACATGTAATTAATTTGAGGGAAAACACATCAGCTCTTATAATGCTGATCAAAAGAGACAAATCTCATTTTGGAGGTATCGAAATCAGAATGACAGCTACCATGCAGAAAGCTTTTTGAGGTTAAACAGTTTTACGTCAGTATGAAGACAGAGCTACTTGCTTACTCAAGTAACGGTAGCATCACATCATTCCAGTCTGCATAGACAAATGTAGTCCTTAGCAAGTAAGGTTATTCTCATTAGAGACACACTAGGAAAAGTTTACTTAACAGAGGCCTACCTCTTGTCTTAGGAATGGATTTTCTTTTTTTAGCTCCTCAGACAGGTCTTCCCCTTCCAACCACTCTCTCATGCCAGTTTGTTCAGCCCAGGCATTCACAGTTGCTAGTGCAGCAGCACGAACATTATTCTGTAGCAAGAACAAGATTTAAGAAAAATAATCCTAAAAAGGTCTCGGGAGAGGCAATAGATTCATCCTTCCAAGGAAAGGAAAGAGCTTCTATGACACAGGTCCCAAAATCTCTGTTTTTACTCACTGCTTGAGAAGCCTAAGATGCAGTTGAACTTAGTTCTAGTGATGGTATCAGCTGCAGAAACCACCAAATCAGACACTATATCTAACATCATTAAAAAAAAATTAGTAAGAGGGACAATCGGTAGCTTTAAAAACACTTTGCACCTGCTACAACTCCTTGATGGGAACTTTGTGAGTCTCCTACCTCTCAAACAAGCTAAAAGATAAGGTTAGTGATTCAAGTAATGCTTAAAATAGACTTAGCACAGTCATAAATCAAGACAAGTAGATTATGGAGCCTGTTATCAGGGCACTCTTATTTAGGACACATGAGCGAAAGTCAAGTCACAAACAGGGGAGCCCTCAAACTCCTACCAATTTCCACCCTCAGTAGGTTTTTTCCAAGCCAAATTTAGAACAGCACCCTTTTCTGAAACAGCTGTGTGAAGCTATAATTCAGACAGAATGCTTAAAAGACACAGTTCTTCAAAACGTTATCAGTACAGACAAGACTTTGTACGTATGACTCCTTCCTGCAAACTGCTAATGCAACAGACTCATTTAGCTTTACTATGCATCAATTTAAAATGTAAAGACATGTATCTAAACAAGAAGGAAGCATCCTTGCAACCTGTCCATCTTTGATCTCATTGAGGAAAAGAAATAAAGCACGTGCTGCAGGTAAACAGACACAGGTAAATCAGCTTCTCTGATAAGGCCTTGGTTCCTAGGGCCCAAACTTAATTTATTTTCAATCATTCTACAAGCTGTCGATTATCCTCAACTATTCAGTGGGTCCACTATCAACGTTTTGAAGTATAGACCGAAAAGGACCCTCCTCATCTTCAAAATCTCTAGCGACTGGATAAACCAGGTAATCTTGCAGTACATCAAGAAAATTACTACCGTAACAATAAGTATGCCATCCTCTGTTAACATCACAGTGCTTACAAGTAACACTGCTATTATGCATTTTAGTTAGAGTACCAGCTAACCACAGTTGGTCTTAATCTTAAACCATGTACTTGGAACTGAAGGGAATTTGCTGTTTCCTCAAAATACCTGGGAAATCAAGAAAGGGTCCAACTTAATCTTGTAAAATCTCAGTTCTTTAAGACTCTTTGAGAGAAAACAATTTGAACTAAGTGTTTTTATCTAGCCCTAGTCCTTCCATTGCCTAGGACAGGCAGATCCAGTTTCTGCTCTTTTTCCTACTTGTATTCAGAGCTCAAACTTCTGAAGTATATCACCTCTGATAATTGTCTGTGACTTCTGGCACCAGACATTGGCATCTTCCCAAGCCTTCTTCCCCCATTGCTTCAAATAGCGCTTTCCCATTGTCCTAACTTTGATTTTGACACAGCATCCCGACAAGCTCAACAACGGCAATTTACAAGCTTCAGGTGTCGATTTAAAGTGTCCTGTTCCTACATACAGTTCAAAAGGTCTCCTACACAGCAACACAGACAACAGCATACACCAGAATCCACAGTGGTACATAAAAAGAACAGAAGTTGTACAAGAAACTTTACCAAGCAAACCTGACTAACACCTAGCAGAGTGTATTTTCCATATTAGAAGTATGCAGTCACCACATATAATTTTTAAAAGCTCAATTATGCCACTGACTGGGTTTACTTACAAGCAGGAGAATACATCTCAGGCAGAACATATATTCAAGCACACATTCATATTTGGTTAATAAGCTGTAATTTAGGCAAGAACCTTTACAAAAATTCTAAGCTCCCAAAGAAGTTTTAACTACCATTCACCTCCCAAAACCAAGTCCAAACAGCAATAGTTATTCTCAGGCACAGTTCAGAGAGTAAGCAGCAAAAAAGAAGGATCTTGACTGTCCTACCTTACTGTCGCCTAGGACTGTAATGACAGGAATGCCCAAGCTTTTCACGTATTGTTTGATATTGGGGCCCATTGCTGTTGCTAACTGCTGAAGAATGCTCAGTGTTTGTTGCACCTGCACGTAAACAAAGTCTTTGAATAAAATACTGTTGCAACCATGTACACAAAACTCCAAAGTCATATGCAGAAAAGTAACACTGCTGTACACACATGTAGGCTTTTACTTTAGAATACCTGCTCAGTGGGATCTATTCCTGACTTCAAATTCATCACACAGATAAAAATAATCTCTGTGCTGAGTAAATTAAAGTTCTACTAAAAATATTTTCAAACACGTGACACTTCACTTCTGTCACAAGCAAAGTTGTTATTCAAACTTCGTTTTTTGGTTTTTTTTTGTTTTGGATTTTTTTTTTTTTTTTAAGATTTGCTTACATTACATTCAGAGTAGAGGCAGATTTCCCCTTTTTTGAAGGCTTTTTTAATACAAAGACAAAAGCAAGTATTTCCATAACCATGGAAATGTATTTCCATACATGATCTAGAAATACACAGTTCACTCTTCCAACTGTTAATTTAATGACACTGTAGCAAACTGAGCAATGAGCAAAGCTCAAAAGTTACAATTAGTTTGTCTTAAGTTATATCCTGGAAACAGCTGAAACAGGATTTTGAATAACATACCAGGATTTTATTTGAGTCATTGAGACGACTCTTTAAAGCTGCTGGAAGTTCTCCAATGTTTGGTTGTATGAACTTAGCCTCATTTATTATGCCTGTCACTTCATCTAGACCTTCCTTTCTGATCTTCCAGTTTTTGTCCCCAATCTTGGCCACTAGTTCAGCTGTGATCTTATCACTGTAAGGAAAAAAAATGTACAAAGACCATTTCCTTAATTTTGCATCTTTTAGTATTTGAGTATTTTAACACCACAGATTTCTGCTTAAAAAGTGTTTATAAACACAAAGGTTTGAATTGCCACAGAAGCATGTCTTCAGGTTGTAGAATCCAAACCTACCCAATATCTGTTCTTGGCAAGAGATCCACAACATCATTCCCAACATCCTCCTGTTCCTCTTCCTCACCATCGTCCCCACCTCCTGCACTGTGCCCAGAAATGCCTCGAGTTGGCACGGGTGCCGTCTGCCCTTGCATCTGCAAGTAACACAAAAATCAGCAACAGTTATTTTACGCTTGCACAATACAAACAGGCTGTCTCAGGGTGACAGACTTCTAAAAACCTTACGCTATTCAAACAAAACCAGAAGCCTGTGAAGTTTGCCACAAAAACGTGACTATTGACATAGCTAGACATAATGAGTTTGCAGCTGCTTTGGTGAGCTGCCTTAAAAAAAAAAAATTATTCACATACAAAAACATGGGTTGGACAACAGTATTACTACAGGTTCCAGCTCCTTGAGTTTCCAAGTAGTTTTAACATTGCTTAGTAATAACAGCACTTCACTTCATACCTTTTCAAATTCTGCATCTATCTGGGAGAGCAGGGCTGGCTTCTCGTCCTCAAAAAACATTCGCAAAGGAGGTCCCACATAAAGGTACATGACTCCAAGCAAGGTAATGGCAGATGTCCTTACAGCCTGTCAAAAAAAGAATAACAGCACTTAGTCTTCAAATGAAAGATTGATAATAATTCTGGATTAAAATTCTAAACTTACTTACTGGGTTAGTTGCAGCAAGAGCTGTCTTCACATTACTGATGAAAGCTTTGACATTCAGTCTGGGGAGAAAAGGTATTTCCCATAAGTAAAATGCAACACAAGAAGCACCAACAAGAAACAAAATCAATCATTAGACTATGCTAAAGAAAAAAAAAAATAATGCGCTGACAACAGATTCGTACAACTAACTTACTAGCAGAAGATACTTGCACTTATAATATCACAGGTACAGTGTAGATGGTGGCTATTTCAATAGCTCCTGAAAAATACCAGGTTTGGGGAACAGACTACCGTGAAAATCAGTACAGTGAACATAAAATAATAGCAGTCTCTGATATAAATTACAGCTGCGAAGTTTCTTAAACGGTATTACCCAAATGATTGCTAGGACTCATCTTGAGGGGTGAATCTAGAATATTTTTAAACACCTGATATACGGCTACATAATAAAGGTGAGGGAGCTTTTTTGTTTGCTTTAGGTTTGGGTTTTTTTTAACTATCTCAAGATCTTCCAGAAAACAAAAGCACAAATTTCCAAAAGGTATTTACAAGACAAAAAAAGGAAGGTTTAGATTACTGAATCTTCTGCACTGTCACTGAATTCAATAGACGAAAAAACAAGCAAACGCAGAAGCTTCCTTTGTGCAGCCTCTAACACACATTGCTCTAGTATCGTATCTACACATAGGTTATCCTGCTGGAAATACACACTGTTCAGGGAATTTACTGAATGAGAGAGTTGATTTTCCAGGCTTAGTCAATGTTACTATCCATCTACTAGCTGCGAAACAACTTGTACAGGCATAGTAGCAGTCCAAGTAGCCATATAAATGAGCATTTGAAGTCCCCATTTGCTCAGAAATTTCGTCCTCTTGAGTTAACTATTATGTATGCCTGACTAGATTCAGTTAAGAGACTGCTAATTAAAAATTAAGGAATGCTATCCCTGGTTCTGATGAAGAATCCATTTATTAGCCTCAGTGTCCGATACAACAGTGGCTATTTCGTTGGCTAAAATGTTCTATTATCAGCCTCAAAATCTCCCTCCAGGAGATCAATAAGCATTCTGGTCGGTAATCATCCATAGGCCGTCAGGTTTTGCTTTTTTTAAAACTATGAAATACAGTAATCCACCTGAGTGCAGGTGTATCCAAGTAGAACAGGGGCAACAGACATGCAGTCTCACAGCTCCTTGCCCAGCCCACTCCTACAGTACATTCAGTTTAAGAAAAATGCTCTTCAGAGAAGGCAGTAGCAAATTAAAGATCTAGCAGTGCAGTACTATCCTATCTTATTAGTAATGCCAGTTACTTTCATTTACACATTTAGAGCTAGAAAAGCACCTAAGAGATCTAGCATCAGAGTATGAGGAACAAGAGTTCAGATGCATTTGCAGCCATGCTCTTCAGACCACCCTGACAGACAACAGTCCTAGACTAGAAACAGACAAACATTCTTGTTCAAGCTTCTCTTAGCAATTTACTTAAAAGACATACCCAGAAAAGCCGAACTCTTTAATTGCATTTGAAAGCCAGTTCAAAGTTTCTGACTGGTTTTTAGGATTCTTTTGAGAGAAAGCTATAGCCACAACCTGGAACATAAGACAGTGAAGTTAAAATTTTCACTAGCAAACCAGGTGACAAAGCACTGTAATAAAGGAGGAAAGACACCTGCAAAATACACAAAGCATTGCAAGTAAACAGAAACACCTGGGAAAACACATGTTGTGTCACTACAGCAGAATACAATTGCAACTGAAGTGAACCAGAAGCTCCTGATGTACTTAAAGGCAGCCAGAGATACCTTCAGTATGGATGAGTACCTGCTTTAGCAGTATTTCAGCAAAATACTGACTTACTAATTATTTCCTCTTGAGAGCAACCAAATCACTTTCAGGCAATAGAAAAGAAATAAAAGATTTAGGATTTACTCCTCAGACTGAAAGAACACCCCACATAATATTTCAGATTCTATTTACTGGGAAAATATCTTTGCTGCTCACTCACCTGCTCGGCAGTCCATGCCAACTGACATGCCTCTGCTATAGCTGTCATGGCTTCTTTTGCATTACTCCCACATTTCACATCACCAACCTTGTCTACGAGACCATCCAGCACAACCTGAGCTGAAGTTTTTGAGAAGTTTCCTTTCTGTGCAATCAATGCAACTATATGCAGTTTCATCTGCATCACCTGAAACATCCATAACAGCCAGGAAGTTACTCACATTTTCCTGTATTTTAGACCAAATCTTTTATTCTCGATATTTATAGATACATTAAAAATATCTGTATTTGTGGGTAAACATAAATGTATACATAAAAGATGCATTTGTGTATATATACACAAGAATGTATATGCACATTTTAATACATAAAAGCATGATCACACAAACACATTTGCATACAAAAAATACATATTTTACCTACACACACTTGTATATACATGGGTTTGTGTGATTATACACACAAATGGTGTATACATGCTAACACATTTTTATATCTATACACATATATACATTCACAATCAATCAATAATACTGGGCAGCCGTTACCTACTTCTAGAACTTTATATATACACACACATCCACATCCACTCACTGTCAACAGAAAAAGCCTGATTTCAGAGTTCACACCCTCTATGGTCACCATTGAGGTCATGGTGCTAAGACAGTCATCAATACCATGCACGCACCTACAGCCTTTTAGCTGCAAACAGCTCACACTAAGTAATAAAACTGGACTTCTAGTTACTGAAGGATAATGTATTACCTGAAAGTTCGTTTCCTTCCAACCAGGTTTCTTGGCCAGCATTCTTACTAGAGCCTGGCAAGGCATTTCACTTCTCTCCATAAGCTCAACAGCCTAAAGGATAAACACTAAGTTAGCCAGTGGGTCACATGTGATACAAACGCCAAAAGAGAAACATAAATTACCTCAACTTTCCTGGTAATGCTTTCTTAATCCCAAACTAACTTGCAGAAATTCTCAGCATAAGAATTTACCTCAAGAGCCTCACTACAAGATCCACTTTTACAAGGAATCTGTTTCACAGGTACTGAGCCAACATTCAAACTACAGCATTCACATTGCTACACTTTGTTTGTTTTTTAAGTGTCCTTGCAACCACTATTGGCCATTCCAGCCCTGGGAATTCAACACTTAAAAAAACCCCAAGCAGCACGATGCACTTTCACATTGGAATGCTTACTACACAGCAGAGGTTAAGCCTGAATGCAACGTAAAATACTGCTTTAACTTGGTCTTAGGCTTATCCATCCCACCAAAACGAACATCTTTACACTTGAGTAAATACGGCTTCTGTAGAAGCATTTCAGTGCAGCCAATCACCATTTCATAATTTAAGTTTGCCACCTTTTCCACTAAAATATTAAGACTCAGTTGCAACTGTAATGGTGTAGCAGTATGAACTGTCAGTGGTCTTATGATGGGTACCATGGGAAAAAAGCCAGGCTTCACATTTAAGCGACATAATATTTTTTTATTTGTCACTACCTGAAGCACTTGCCACCAGCTGTGAAGACTGCTGCCATTGTATAAGGCTTCAAACATCAACTATTTGCCAAATGAAATTTTAGTTTTATAATAAACTGCTGCTTAACATGTAATCTGCAGGGACTTACTTGCAACTGGCTTTGCCCAGTCATTGCAAAATTTTGTTTAAAACCTAGTTATCTTTGAGATTAGTGTTATCTTTGAGATATCTTTGAGATTTAGCATTAGTGTTTTTAAAAAACATCTACACAATACACATCCTCAATACACATGGAAATATTTTTGACAAAAGCAGCGCTATCTGCATTAAGCTAGAAGACTTACTCCACTATGGTTATGTAATAAGAGCCAATTTAAACCATATAAGCCACTTGCCTTTTGCAAGTGTTAATACATCTGAATGCTGACATATCATTACCACTGGTATGTCCTAAGAGTTACCAGGCCTAAAAAAAAATGAAGAAAATATTGCTTTCTTTTTCTTCCCTTATCCATCTCTTCTTATCAACTGCTACATATTTACCTTCTGAAACTCCTCCATGCAGGCAAGCCTCTCTTTCCAGTTACCACTGTCCAACTGCTGGATACAAGAAGCTGGAAGTACAGCAGCAGCTTTCTCTTCACATACTTCTATCTGCAGACAGATGAGAAGGTGGTTACCACTCCACTGTATCCCTTCATAGGGAGGCAGCAGCCTTAACGACCCTTGCACTGTTGTGCATTTATGAAGCATGAAAATTCTTCTTTTTAAGGTGGAAATATTTTATATGGTTTACAGTTTAGGGGCCTTTTGAATTTAGGAAGCTGCCAAATTGTATTGCAATAGAAACATAATCCCTGAAAAATATGAGAAATTGTGCAGTGCAGACAGTTGAAGAAAATCCTGAGTATCTACTCATAGAATCAAGCCGAGGTAACCTATAGTTAGCAAGATAATTTTGTATAGACTCAATAAACATTCCTAGCAATGACTCAGTGGTTGATGAGAGCAGACGGGAAAGGACTTCTCTTGTATCCGTTTTTGCAAAATGAAGTATTGAAGTTATTGAGTATACCAAGAGCGATATCCCTCGTTCCACTGGTGCCTGTGTCATCTTCAGAAAGTGTATACTCATTTTCCACTGTATAACTAGCAATATAAACTGGATACATAATGGAAAGTATTAATTCCAAGTGACACTAAAGTTAACTGACAGCACAAAAACCCTGCAAATACATCTAACAAAGCCTGAACAGCTTTTTGTTACTGTTTGACCTACAGATAGCCTAATTTACCTGGTTCCCTACCAAGAAGGGTCAAGTAAATGCTCAACTAACATGCAGAATTCAATAATTTTCTTCAAGTGCAAGTTAATATGAACAGCTCAGAGTAAACACACATTAGTTTAATTATTACTGTATTCTACTTCAGAATTCAATGTAAACTTCAGAATATTATATTCTTGGGCTTTTAATATCAGACACCTTCAGCAAACCATGCACCCTAAACTACAAATAAGTTGTCACATTGTTAAGTTTTTTCTTCTGTTCCTAGTTCAAGGACAACATGATATACCCCATTACATTACCATGAGTTATTGCTTACAATAAGACAGTACATGGCCTGGTACCAACAACAGGTGTAGAACAGGCATATTTATCAGAATATACTGAACACCCATTTTATCAGTTATGAATTCCATTTGTCTAAATGTATTGCTTTCTCTTGTCCTAATGAAAAATCCCCCACAGCTTCAGCACAAGTTCTGCAGTAGCAGAAGAACTGATTAACCAAAGCTACTTATACAGAGGACTTAATATATCACAGAATAGTAAAATACTCACCGAGAGCTCTGATTCAAATATTTCTTTTGTCTCAGGACCCTTCTTGCCTTTAGCCCCAGCACCTCCCACACCTGCAGCTGCAGCTGGTTTGCCTTTCTTGGGTGGGCCCCCAGACTGCAAAGGAAATGGACAAGTTAGCTAAGATCAAGCAGGCATATAGTTCATCAGATACCAAAAGAACTACTCTGTTTCCACACTCCTCCACGCTAATGTCAAAAATACATAGCTTTCTACTATCATAACACCTGTGTAACTCTGATTGCCTGGCAATCTCTTACCTTCACAGCAGGTGCTTTTTTCAGGGGTCCTCGTTTGGCTGCTGTATCTTTTGTTTCTTTATCTCCACCAGTCCCTGCAAGAGCAGGGGTCTTTCCAGGAGCAGGCTTGCCTTCTTTTTTCTCAGCAGCTCCTCCTGTCTTTTTACCATACACCAGTTCTACCTTCTCAGCACACTCTTTAATCTGATAAACAGTTAAGAAAAAAAAAACGGGAAAAGAAAAAAGTGGGAGGGGACAGGGAGAAAGCACCATTTAGCTACCACGACTGGATGTACAGTGTCCCTTCAACAGCCACGGCTCCAACTTCACTACTCTGGAAACGAGGTGAAGACCAAGTTGTTTACTTCACAAAATTTTGTTCTCCTGTGTAACGTTAACCAGTCAATGGCATCAGCCATCACTGTATTGCTCGAATAATTTTTCTAGTTTAAAATGAAGTGCATTTATGCACACAGAAAGTACTGACGCCCATCCCGATACTCAGAGGTGCTCTGAAGACCAATTCTTAGCACTTTAAATTATGAAATTGTCATTCATTCAAACCTGTCAGCTTATGCAAAAGCATGAAAACTTTGCTGTTAGAAATTAAGTCTTTAATACCAAATTCTGTCTAGTAACGCAGAATTCGACCATGTGGTTGTGACCTAAAACCCTAAACTTTGTTTCAGGCAACAGAAAACGTTCAAAACCCAACCTCCCACAACCAACTAACCAAAATACCACCAAACCTCCCAACATCTCATAGATAGTACAGCCTTGAAACAAACCCAGCTAATTTACATGAGAATGAATATGTGCAATGTTAACGTAGTAATGCATTTTAGGTAGTGGAAGTCAAAGAAAAGGCGCTTGATAATCTACATAGAAATAAAAAGATTTTCAGATTCCCTACAATGACAGTAACTTTCAAGGAAAACATACATTTTCAGAAATCTGTGCTGAGAGTCAGTAGCTAAAGCATCCTCTTCAGTCTTGCCTTGGATAACATACTCACCCGATCAAGCTTTAGTTTGTCTACATCTGCTAGAAAAGGATTCACAGCTTTGTCTCCAGCCACTTTCAAGGCAGTGCCTAATGCTTCAAATCCAGCATCTCTTACTTCAGGAGCAGAATCATTGATGTGCTGCAGAGAAAGACAACTTGTAACTTGCAGCTCAAATCTAAACGTATTCTTAAATCTACCTTCTGTTAAAATCCCCTCCTCTTTTTAAGAAATTTATATCTGTGGCAAAGTGACCCTTAATATTTCACTGCAGAAAATAAAAGGTTGCTTTTCACTTCTGTGTTCCTATGTACTGATCAAATCTACTGTTTCTCAGATACAGCTGGCTTCCCTTATTTGGAAAGAGGGCGGTAAACACAAGAGGGCGGTAAACATTCATGCTTTAATAGATTCTTTAACACCAAAGTTCACAAGGAGCATGAAGCTCTGCAACCCTGTCCAAATCTCCACTTTCGAAGCCAGAGATATTTCCTATAACAAGGAAAGGGCTACTTTCCAGTGAGGATAAAAGTATACATCATTACCCTCTACACTGAAAAACGCTGTAGTGTAACTGCAGTGTATGAATCCATGATGGTTCTTTTGTTCACAGGAACTAGCATGTAGCATTCCAACAAAAGCTCATTAGAAATGCCTGCAAGAAGCAAGTGGCACAAATGCCCACAAGTCTAACAGTTACAAATCACTGTTTTAATCCAATAAGCTTGACGAGTTTTTAGTTTCAAAGAAACTAAGAAGAAAAGAGACTAAACTGTTCCACTGTCTGACAGTCACCTCAGGTCTGACACCAGTCAAAACTGACTCTGATGGCTACACAAGACACAAGAACTCTTTAGCACTTGCACTACCAGCAGAGTCTTGTTCCTAAAGTAATCCAATGCTTCACAACAATGCTAGAATCAGTGCTAGAGAAGTACCAACTCCTCCTGCTTTACCTTGAGAAGTGCAGCACAGAAAGGTTTTAACAGGCTTTTTGGCAGAGTAGAAGGTGTGCAGTGACGGAAGCTTCGTGCAATGAAAAGGGACGTTTGTTGCTTAATTGTTGGGTTTTTGTTGTCCATCACTGCCAACACATCTTCACTTATGTTCTGCAATGTGGTCTACAGAGTTGGATAAAGAAGTCATTAGTTTCAGAAAAGTAAGAGAAAGGCAAAGCAAAATTAGAGACCAATTCTCAGACAGTGCGAAACCTGTCAGTCTTACTTACTGTAAGAAAGATTGCATCAATGGCCTCCTGCAGTGCCTGCACTACCTGAGGCTTCTTCTCTCTAAATTTCTCCAAGATTGTTGGAACAACCTATGAGAAACAGAAAAACAAACAAAAAAGTCAACCCCTTCTTCACTGACATAACTAGAAAGGCCGATAGCCTGCTTGCTGGCATTTTGCAGATAAGCAAATAAAGCAAACCTCACTGCTGCCCCCTCCAGGGGTACGCGACAGCAGTATGAACTAGTTTATTCTCGCCAGTATCCAATATTCAATTCATTCCAGGCAATCTAGTAATAAACATACATTTTAAGCAATTTCGTAGTGAAGCTAAACAAGAAGCAGATACACAAATTAAAATAATCACAGATGAATACCCTGGCTCTACTACTGTACAACACAGAGCAATAAAATGGAAAGCGAACAATTTCACAGCACAGAGCTTCCTGACAGTGCTCAGCGTGGCTCATTAAGAAGCCCTCACTTGACCGACAGCTGGCAAAACCATGGTTCTAAAGCAACCTGAATCCTTCCTGGAGCAAGAATTTTTGGATCTATCACCTTGATAAAGCACACCTGACATTAAACCACGCCATACTGGATTTCACACTCAGACAGTCACTGCTGAAAAATAAAATAAACTAAGAAAAAAACCCCAATCAGCAGACATTCTTATGTGCCAGTAATGCAAGCAGCTCAATTTTGGTATTGTTTCTGTAACAGGAAGAACTTCTATGAGTGAGCAAGAAACATGCACAGCTTTTAACTGCAGAAAGCAGGCTCCTTCCAAGATTTTCACAAACGTAACACAGTTCATAGTTTGGAATTAGTCTGATGCCCTATGGAAGTTAAACTCTTGCATACTACAAAACACATTTTCCAGAGATAACGCTTTCTACCAGATCTCAACTCCATGCAACACGCAGTGGCCTAGGCTGAGCTGGTACCCTTTGCTGGGCCACAACTTGCAAATTCCCTATTCAAAGAGGCCAGCACTAAAAATCTTCAACTGATAAAGAATGTCACCATAAAGACCTTCACACACGCCACTGTAGGTGCTAGACAGCCCTGAACCCTACAGAGAACAAAGTCATAGGAAGGAGATATTTTAAATTGTTAAGTCTGTTTTAGAAAATGCTAACAGGTACAATGAATATTTTTTAAACATGGCAGTTAGAAGCCATATGCTATGTAAGAGAGGGAGGGAAGCAAGAAAAGTCGGTCCAGGGCTCCAAAAGCAGTTAACAGAGGTGAAGCTAGGCCACATGGACTCAGTTACAGTCAGTAGTACAGAGTTCATGCTGTTTCATCGCTCTTGTTTTAATATAGTCTTCAGACTGCAACATTACAGTCCCATATTTAACTAATAGAGCATATAATCCCACAATCCTAGCAACAGTGTTTCATAGCACTTTAAATACCCACTCTCAGGAGAAATCCACATTTTCATTACTAGTTAACAAATCCAGCAAATAAATCAAACAAACTGGTAAAATGACTGCTAAGCTTATGCAGTCATACTGGCCGTCACAGTACTGAAAAAGTCACCTTCTTAATGCCAATTGCTTGGCAACCATGGAGCTACTTCCTTTTTTCCACGGACCTTATTTCAGAAGCTTGGCTTTTTTCAATACTGACTCTGTAGCTATAGGTAACCTTTAAAACAAAAATCAAGTGTAATCAGATATAAGAATGTTTCCTACAACTTAAGACAGCTTTCAGAACAAACAAGACTTTGCTCAAACTGTTGCTCAGAGTTCAGGAGACTGAACATTTCTGAAGTAGCAAGATTCAGTAATTTCCAACTCATCACAAAATATAACACTACCAGCAACAAGACATATCAGTTCTCTTGTCTAAGCTCTACCCCCATCTCTCTTGCTTATCACAAGAAAAATCTGATTGAGCAGCTTAAAGAACACAGCAACAAAGGCTTGAGAAACAAGCAAGATAACTACAGCTAATTAAAAGCTCCCTTTCTTTCCAGAGACTGGTAAAGCTTCCCCATATTCCCCGATATCACCTGTTGGTAAGAGTAGTGAAGGAGAACAGAGAGGAGCATTAGAACACAGCAAAACAACACTTTGGTACCAAAAATCTCAGTAGTTTGGCTATTTTGATGACAAAAAAAACAACAACCAAATCGGACAAACAAATAACCCACCGCCAACCCCCTTCCAACATTGAAAAAAATCTGATCCAATGTAAAATACACATCAGGGAGCTGCTAAGTAGAATTCAGATTCAAAAGCTAATTTCCCCCCCGCTGTGGCCTAAGTAAGCTGAATGTGAATAAACAAGGTCCTTTTAACCCTAAGCGACAAGAAATCTTGGCAGGTATTTCACTACTTGCTCCATTACAGGCTAGGTAAGCATTCACATTTGTACAAAGAACATCTCTGGTAAAATATTGAGATTTAACAGAGAAAAAAAAAAAAAAGAGTAAAGTATTTCCTGGTGTCCAGCATCAAAACAGTGTAAAAAAAGAGTACATATTCTTACTTACATGCCCTGCATACTGTCCAAATTTCTTCCGGAGGCCAGTAGCTAGTCCAGCAAGGCATTTGGCGGCCAAAGCAACCAACATAACATTTGTATCCTTTCCAACAACCTGAAGAAAACAAACAAAATGAAAAACAAAAAAAACCACCAAAGAAACAACCAAACAATAAAAAAAAAAAACCACCCCAGTGTTAAAGAGTGAAAATCCAGGTTTCAGAGATTTGAAAGAATTTCTTAGAACAGTCAGTGGGCCACAGACTGGGTTATTTCCACCACTGTTCCAGCTAATAGTTTACTGCCCGTGAGCATTATCAACTGTAACTTTTGAAGTATAACACAAATAAATTGCAAAAAATATTAAACCACACAGACACTCTCTTTTTTATCTATTACCTTTTTGAGAACTTTCACCAAGTCTGCATAGTCTCCTGATTCCAATTTGGGATTCTTCACCAGCAGTTCAACAGCTTCTAGAGCTTCTTTCCTTTCTTGCCACTTTTTTGCTTCCTGCAGAGCAAATAGTTTACATTCATTTATAAATGCAAACAGTTCTAGAGAAGCATATTTACCACAAATTACAGATTTTAAAACCTAGTTCTATTCTAGTAAGAAGACTTTGGCTTTCTTATTCAAAAATCAATAACTTCAACGAAATATGAAATACAGTCCTTTCCCAGGACATCTCAGTTCCTTAAAACTACAGTTTTCTTGGTGGCAAATCCATTTTTGAGACTGAAGATATAAACTATATTTTACTTACATTAGTCTGTTATTATCCTGGTAGCAGTAAAGCATACATTGCAGAATGCTAGTTAAGTCTTAAGACTCATTAGCTCTACATGTAATAGAATTAACTAGCAGCATTTAAATTCATGCTTACTATTTTCTCATAGAAGTCTTTGGGAAGCTTGGAAAGAATTTCTACAGCTTCAAGCAACTCATATGCATCTACTTGGGGTACCGCCTCTTCCTCCTCATCATCTCCTGCAACCAGAAGAAAAACATTAGCAGAGTGATAAATGAAACTTTGACTACAGTACCACCTAAGGCTCATTGCTTAAGGAGTACTATCAGCAGTCGTGATTTTGCTATTCCAGAGGCCAGATACTCTTCATATAAAGCCTCTGCCTCAGCCCCATATTCCTGTTGTGTACTGCACACCATGTTTGCACCAGTTTGAGTAAAAGCACCTTTACAATGTAATGCATTCCCTCACAAATAACACACCAGTCATATTTTCCAATGCAGTTCAGAGCTTAAATAACTTACCTCCATCTGCATCAGTTTGCACCAGTTTGAGTAAAAGCACCTTTACAACGTAATACATTCCCTCACAAATAATTTACCAGGTATATATTTTCCAATACAGTTCAGAGCTTAAATAACTTACCTCCATCTGCGTCTCCTCCAGTTGCCTGTTGCTGCTCAAATTTTGCTTTCAGCTCCTGCTGGGAACGCAGGAACCTGGTCTGCTTAGGAACAGCTGATGATACTTTGACCCACTCTTCTTCCAGTTCCTTTAGCTGCCAAAAGGAAAAAGGACCATTCTATCAGAGATATTTTGTACATACCCCAAGACAAGCAACACTTCATGGAAACCAACAGTTTTCCCCTTTCAAAGCAAAGATAGCACTGCCTTTCAAGTTGGTTTTTTTCTGCCACCAAAAGAGCGACTTCCCTTTCACATTCTCAGTTCAGAAACTTTTGACCAAACATATCCACAGAATAGAATATAATCAACAAAAACACCAATGCAAAGCACCTACATGAAAACAACCTGTAGCACAGTCAGAAGGTGTGTCTCTTCTGTAGAAGCTTTGATTAGAAATGCCTGAGCACGAAGAAAGATCTTTTTCTCACAGTAATGCTATTATTACATGCTAAAGCTAAGATGGGACAAACATGTTGAGCTACACTAGATGACATGGTTTTTTTTAATACCACACCTTTTCCAGAAAATTAATGCTTTCCACCTGAACACAATTAACTCAAGTGGGTAGGATGCAAGGATGCATAAATTAATTATGAAAACTTTTAAAATAACTTTTAAAGCGTTCCACCTCTGATAGCTTAGTTACCTATCATTATGTAATACCACTTCCTGAAGTGGAACAGTAACATCCTGAGCACCACTAGAACGTGTCTGAAGGGCTGCGTAGAGGAAAAATCTTTAGGAAAAAAAGAAAGCCAAGAAGGAAAACAGTCAACACGAAGGTGTTCGGTGCAGGGGTCTTTTACAAGAGTAACCATTTTCCCTTGGGCTAGGTCTCCAAGAAACACCAATACTCTACTCAAATCCCCTCCTCAGTTTCAAAATGATGCTTCCCACTGGCAACTTCACATTCAGAGCAACAAAACATTGTCACGATTTCTTAACAAGCAACAAGGAGGGACTAAAATCTTAGGTAAACAGATTTTTAGCTTATAGGAAGCTAAAAGTTAACATTGCTGTTACCGAAAAAATCCAGCTTTGACTTTTAAGAATGCTCTACACCACAGGATCAGGAAGGGCAAGCACGGAAGTGTTTGGATACCAAAAAACTTTTGCTTACCTGAACAGAATTTATATTCTGCAATGAAGGTCTCAGAGCAAATCTTATCCAACGGTAGATCTCAACAGCAAGGAGTTTGGCTTCATCTCGAACAGCCTTTTCCCGAGACTCAAAAAGTTTTGGCAATACTTTAATAATTGGCTTCAGTGAGATTATTTTTGAACCAAATTCACTGAAAGTTGAAAACATAGAATAGCATCAGTGCCCAGGTAGGAACCAGAGAATCATCCACAAGTAATAACTCCGTTTTTTTAAGCAGTCTATGAAATGCTTCCAGTTTACATTTAGAGATTGTGTCATTTATTCAAATCATTATTATAGCTATTATTTTGTGAAGCTACTAAGCTACTGTAAATTTAAATAGTATTTGCCCTATCATAAATTCCCTCCACACCCATCCTGGAATTACAAAACCAACCATCTGAAATTACTTCAAAGCACGTAATCTAATCTGCTACTTAAATCTGTTTCTTTGCTGGGAGGGCATGAAGAGAAAAAGAAAATTGTCCTTAGACCAAAATTTGTATGACCTACTTTTTTTTTTTTTTTTAAATCAGAAAAGAATCTCCTTTGTCTATCCTTGGAGGCAAACTGCAGTAAAAGCATTAGTCACTTTTCCACTTGTCAGACCAGATAATTATAGTAAGCCTGGGTCATCTTCATAGAAAATACACACGTTGAAATGTGTGCTGCTGAAAGGACACAAAACAAGTTTCCCCTGCCAACTACCCTTCCTTGTCAGCAGATTCTACATCATGTTGAACTTAATACACTAAAGTTCCTTTTGCAATCACTGCTGAGTGAGAACAAGAACTTTCTTTTCATACCCACAGTAAAGTTAACTGCTACAGTTCTTAAAGCACTGAACCTAAACACCTCAGAGGCCATACATTTTTTCTTTATTCAGAAGTATTTCATTTCCTTGAGAATACCGAATTAAATCTTTCAAACCACACTTCTGCTTCCCTCCAATCAAGTACCACATGAAAAAGCTAGTAAAAAGGGCTGCTCAGAAACTAAAGCTTACACATCTTGCTTCCTATTAATCCTAGTGCTAAACATTTTCTTGCCAAGTCCATTTTGAGAAATGCTAAGTATCAAAACCTGTCAAAGAAGATTCAGTCTTAGAAAGAACACAATCAAAATGAAGGCCATGGAACAAATGAGTTGCCCAAGACTTTTCATTTTTTTATCATGACTCAAAAAAGTGTACTGGGAAGACTGCCTATGCAAATTCTCATTTTTATCTAATTCACATAATATTATCTAATTTGTACAACACAAGAAAGAACAGAAACCTTAACACAGTATAAAAAACACCAGAATTTAAACTAGTTATGCTCACAAGCTACCCACCTATGTGCAACATGCATAACTTTGTTATCAATGCTGAAACCCCACCAAAGCACAAGAGAAATTTAGAGAGCAACACAGCTCAGATGCAAAAGAAGCAGGGTACGTCAACAGGGCTCCATGAAACAATTTGAGCTTCCCATCTCAAAAATAATTAAAATATTGTATATAAAAAACCCACCAAACAAACAGGCAGATGTGGCACATTTATAGACGTGGTTAGTTGAAAAATATTGAGGAAGGTTATGCAGGTTTCCAATTACACTGTATAGTTAACAGGACATTTGATTAAATAAGGCAATTGAAAATAGCTAAAATGTGTTCTTAAATGTGGGACAGCAGTTTCACTTAGCAGAGGCACAAGCAACGTGCCCCATACTTTATTTTGACTTCTACTACATAAGCCCAAGACAATTAATTTGGCAAGGTCCATCTATTCAACCGCTTCAGCCAGTTCTCTGAAAAACACTTAGCATAAGACACATTCCAGCTATATTACAGTTGTCACATGAACTACTTTTCTCAGAAAAAAGTATTTCATCCAAAAATCATTATTTTTTCATTATTAAAAAGAAAACCATCTAATGGATAGTGAATTGCATATATACCAAGTTTATATATACAATTGAATTTGATAAAACCCTAGTATTTTTCATTATACTCAAAGGCTCCAAGCATATTTGAAGTGGAACAAAAAAAAAAGAAAGATGGATGTTCCAAATCTAATTTTGAAAGCAACTACCCCATCTTAATTAAATTGGATTTGATTTTTAGAAAGCATTAGCAGCTTTTCTTTCTAATAAAGAAGCAGTTATACGGGCATCGGAAACTTACTGTGTAATAAGTTGGTTTTTTATTTCTTCCAAAAACACACACCATGTACCCAATTAAAGATGCTCCCAACAGTGAGGAAAACACTGTTTTCTAAAAAGTTTTTTTTAAAAAAAGACTAGATTTTGTTTTCCCATCAGTGATTATTTCAGCTATTCTTAAGAGAAGCTCCAGAGTCTGGAACAAGGCACACTAATCTTGTCCTTCTTTCAAAGGTTCATTGTGAAAATGGAAATTTGGTAAACAGTTGCTATGAACAAAAGCGATCCAGATAAGGCTTGTACACAGACATCCCTCACATCGAAAAAAATCCCCAAAATCTCAACAGTTGTTGTCAAATATATAGGTTCAGTAAAGATACGTCCTATTCAACAATAATAACAGCCTGCAAAACATTAGACTCTACAAACAGTTATAGTGAGGGAGAAGTGGAAGGTAAAAAAGCCACACAAAAAGCAAACTACAAACTAAAAACTAAACACTTACCTTAACGCTCTCCTCAGCGTCTCTATACATGCTACTATGATTTTCGGGTTTTTGTTGTCCAGACCTTTTAATAATTCTTCTTGTACTGCCTCCCCCTTTTCAATTTCTATATACATTAGACATATATCTAGACCCAGCTCTTTTGCTCTGGCTTTTGGCTGATTGAACACTTTATTTACAACTCCAGATGCTACTTCTCCTGTTGTCCTGAAAGATAAGAGTATTACCTTTAGAACATTTAAGTGGCATTCTACACCATTATCCACAAACAAAAGCACACACAACACCCAAACCACAGATTAAATCGCAGCAAATCTTCACACAACATGGACTAAATTTTAAGTTAACTTTGAAGGTAATAACTTTGTGTAAGAAGTGACTTAAACCTCTAGTTTACTCAAAAGAGTTCCTGCAGACTGAGTGCTAGCCAACTTGTTCCTGATACTGGACTACACCAGGCAGTGAACAGTAGATATTTCCTGAAAGACCTACTCATATATATAAATTAATTAACGTCCACAAATAAACACCATTTCCTGGAATTCCATACATTACAGTTAACTAGCAAATAGCATTGGTACATAATCCCAGCAAACTATTTCATGTCTATTTCAAAGCTTCCAACCAACTACATCGTTTACATCACTTGTAAATCAAGGGGTTTGGAAGGCTGATCAGTTTTTAAACAAAGCTTAGATTTGTTTGTGTTTGGTGGTGTTGTTTCGGGTTTTTGTTTGCTTGGGTTTTTTTTAAAAAAAAAAAGACTTATTCATTTCATCAGGTCACAAAGTCAGTAGACCAAAGCACTGATTTGCCCATTAGGCATTTTTATTTCATCCTTAGGAGCACAGGCTATTTCATGGGCATAGGAAACAGTAAAATACCAACAAACACCTTGTGAAGAAATTAGCAAGGATGAAAATTCATACTGGTTAAGTTGGATGCAGCACCACATAAATATAACTAAATATTATTTTATGAATTACACTAACATCCCTCTGGAAGTAAAGGCTCCCTATACGTACAGACTGTCAGCCAAACAGGAACAGGGATCCCAGTTCATAGCATCTATACCACCAAATTATTGACTCACTTTCTCAGCCATTTAAGAAATCTTTAGTACTGCCCTGAACAGTCTCTTTGAACATTGTAAGCAAAGTCTGACATGTTAACACGTACACAGAAGTTATCCACAAGGAAAGCCTACCATTTGCCAAACTATCTAATCAGAAAGCAAGTTCTGCTCTCAACACTGAAGACTGGAATTGTTAGGCTGCAGATAAATTGTACAGCAGCCACTTTCTCAGAGCGGCACACTAAACTGTCCTAGCAGCCTACTAATAGCAAGAAAAGAGATACTTACTTCCCAGCTACATGAGCATTTTCAACATAAGCGAGTGCTGCTTCCAGACCTTTCAACTGAGCCACCGCGTTCGAGTCTGTCACAAATTTTTTTATCAATCCAAGATACTTAGACCATTCTGGACTCTTTTCATCATCTATCTTCTGGAAGAGTTTAAGGGCTTCTTCATAACCATTTAATCTGGCTTTCCACAGCTGGAAGCAGAAATCAGATATTTAAATGTTGTGCTAATACAATCTTAATTTCACAAAATTCTTCCATCATAGTTGCAAGTATGCTCACTAAGCTGGCGTCTGCAAGATTTCTCTTCAATGACTATATGAATAACATGCAACAGGACAAAATACTCATTTTCCTCCTACCAACAATGATCTGCATAGGGAGATGCCAGTCTTCCCCACTGCTCTTCATAAGTTCTAACAATCCCTGATGAGTAGGTGGGAGCCCAACAACAGTTTCAGTAACAGATGAATAATTTCTCCCCATGAATGAGCGCACTGATCTTTCAGCGCACAAGCTTACGCCAGCCATATAGCTGTCATGCTACTAAATTCTGCTTAATAAATGTTATTCAGCCTCTACATTAGCTAGAGCTGATGCAGTTTCAGATCTGCTACACATGCGCTGTGCAGCTGTGGAGTTTACCTAACTATGGCATAATTAGAGGAATACCACAGAATCACCACAGCACAGATATACAGCAAGCCAAATCCAAATCCAAGATTTCCTACCTTGTGTTCACATTTCTGGTCAATGGGCAGTTTCATCCACTCGCTGTCGTCCCCCATTGTAATTCAGGCTCTCTCTGTAGTTACGGTAGCTCCTGTGGACATACGTGGAAGTCAGAACATAGAAAAACAAACCTGCAACATACTCCTACTTAAAAGAAAAACAGAATAGAGACAGTTCTGTAGCAGGTCTAGTGCTAATGTGTGGCTCACTCTCCCACGCACGTGATTATAGTTAGATATGCAATACTAAGTCCAGATCACTATTCCGTTAGCTACCAGAAGCTATTAAAGATTCAAACGCAGTGCAGTTTGTAGTACGTCATACACTAGGAGCTTCAATCACTGAAAGTTAAGTTTTAGTATGCTGAGAAGGCATGCAGAATATAACCTCATCTAAACTTGAAGAATAATATACTGTGATTCACACACTAAAACAAAACGAGTACCCATCAACACTAGAAAAACTATTACTGACACATGCTTTCGGCAACAAGTGCCATGAATCAGTGGTGAAAAAAAATTTGGTACAAGTGTGAGGACAGCCATTTCAACAACCTGGCAAACGGCACAACTGAAACAAATGGTACTGCAAGAGGAATAAAACCCAGTTTTGCAAGCTGGCCACTTTATGCCCCAATTCTAATGCAAGCAGCATCAGAAACTGTAAACAAGGGATCCGTTTCTTTCCATGCACAGGGCTCAAATCCTTACTCCTTTAAGTTCTTAACTGTTTTCCTCCTTTCCTCTCCAACCTTTCCTTTTTATTAAAATAGGAATATTGACCATTGGGGTATGAGAGATGCCCATTTTGGACAGATTGTACAACTGACTTGACTGCTCAGAAAATACCAAGACAAGATGCCTGATGCAGTGAGATGAACAACATTAAAATAGCAGCAACGGTAATAAGATAATCCCGATGTTATTTATACGAACAGGCAAAATCAAACCAGAGAAAGAGTAACACATTCCAGCATACCAGTTCAAAAGCATACACAAAGATGACCAAAACTCTAAAAGCTGGCCAGCATATACAACAATTCATCACTACAGGCATATAAATACACCATATTAGTAGGCTATTCCTAATGCAAATTCAGCACAGGCCAGCAAAGCTGCATACTTTAACCCACAAAGTATTTCACCTAAGGCACAGATGTCTGTGCAGAATATTAACCCCTAGAATTAGGAATGTAATTTCACTTGTGTGAGTTAATAAGAGCAAGTTCTCCAAAGCCTTCTGTCAGCCACACAACACTAAGACAGCTAGCTCGACAGCAAAATTAGGCTAGCAACAGCCTACAATAAAACAAATCTTTTGCTTCCTTCCTGGATTAGTTAGAAGATATTTAAAAAAAGAACCACCCAACCTCCCAATTATTTAAAAAACACAAACCAAAAATGCCACCAACTACCAACACACACACCCCTCAAACTACACTAAGTTTACCCTAAATATTTATAAACTCCTAGCCATGTTAATACTGGTCTCCCTACAACTGCATAAACACACTTGATTTGCCCACTGGCAAGACAATGAAAGTCAAATATCGAGACAGAAATTGACTCTATATAAATAAACCTACTCAAGCATAGCGTGTCCTTCTCATTTCACTAGCAGTGATGTGGACACTTCTTCCTTGACATCAACACAGTTGCACAGTGGTACTGAGAAGTTTGCTTTTTCAGGGAAAAAAAACCCAAACAAACACCAAACTAAGAGGGCCAAAGATTAGGACTTAATCCCTAGAATACTGAGAATGGAGGGACCACACTGCTCATTATATAAGAAACAAAGTACATAGAAGTGAGGCTACCTAAAAAGCCCATTCTACCGAACCGTTAATTCTGGTGCACTCTTCTTTTTCAATATACAACTTATTTAAAAAAAAAAAAAGTTCTAGGTTAAATACTGGTCACAACATTCCTCCATGCCAGGAATTGACAACTAAAAATAAAACTCAAGCTTTAAAATGCCACACCAAACCCAAACAGCTGGAAATGGTCAAAAAGGCAAGTGAGTTACTAGATCTTTTTTGCAGCAAAGTCCCATCAACCTTTTGCAATGGAGCCCACTTTTATCTATCGAAACTCCACTGCTTTCCATTTCTCTGCCCAAACCTCTCATTTGTTCTCTTATCCCTTCCTTCAGCCTACCCAAAGAGTGTTCAAAATTAAATTCAAATCAACAGCCTCCTGATTGAAATTCAGTACTATTTAAAAAAAACCAGAAACAAACACCTCCCCACCCTCCTGCAAAAGCAAGACACTCAGGGCAAACACAGAAGTGGGAGTAAAACTATATCTAGTTCTAGGACTATGATGATGATTTCAACAATTTCTCTCCAAAAGTAAAAATAAGACTGCATTCATATTAAACACTCTTCAAATAGTTCACCTAGTGAAGGATGCAGGAATGCCCCAACATGGATACATTTACAGCAAAAGACTTATTCCATCACTCAAGTTAGTTCTGCAGCCAAGCACCATCAGGTACAAAGAAGCAGCTTTGCCATTATAAGCTGTATTTGCACTAGGAATGCCTTCATCTCAATGTACTAGTATAGGAGTGATCGGGTACTTCCCCATTGTGGATGTAGATGACAAACAGCAGTCTTTTCTCAAACACACACAAACCTTCACCAAGAATAAATGGCGTGAACCTAGCAGGGAATTAGGTAGTTTCAAATCTTGCTCAGAAGCTTGTAGGTAATTCAAGCCATTACCCATCTACATCATTGTGCTGAGGAAAACATAAGGAACCAATACAAGGACAACAAACCCCCCAAAACCAACAACCACACCTCCCCCAACGAAAAAAGCACTAAAACGTATGCCAGCAGGAGAAACACCAGAATAAAAAGTTTGGCACGCGTTAAAACAAAACCCCATCTACATTTAGAGAAACTGTCAGCAGCACCAACTCCTACTTCAACAATAAAAACAAACATTTGTTTCTCTACAGAAATCTGTTCCACCAAGGAAAGTACCTTACTACAATCCTAAAATCAGTTCAAACCCTGAAGTCAGGAGGAACTCTATTAAAAAGGCTTACCTGTTGCAAGACTGACACCGATTTAGAAGTACTTTTACCCTTAGACATACCCAACAGTTCACTGATACAAAGTGTGATCTGTTGCTTGTACCCCCTAGTGCGATTTATAGAATCTAGAAGGATCTAGGATTTCCCTTCCCAACATCGCAATGAACACACCTCAGGGGGAAGAACACAAGTGATGGGACAGACACACGGAGGGGAGATGAAACAACGTGCATTTTCTCACACATTTTTTCAGTTTGGCCAAGTTAAATCCCCCTACTATTTTTAGTTGTAACATCTACAATAGTTACTTCAATTATAAAATGGGTTAGGTTGCCTTCTGTGACATCTAAAAATAGTGATAAAATTATACTTCCCCTTCAATAACTTAAAATCCCTTCTGAACATGCACTTTATCAGAAAGTATTCCACATTCAGAGAAGGAGAGCTGCTTTAAAACATCCCTTCTTTCCAGCTTCATCACTGCTTTCACCTGTCGTAATGCCAAGATTTTGTGCTGTCTACATCTTGCATTTATGAGAATAAGAGACTCTTGTTCCTCCCTTCAATTAAGTCACTGGGTTGTGCATATTTATAGAATATCCCATATTTGACAAAAGGGCTTTTTTTTTAAAAAAAAAGACAACTCTCCAGCCATTACTTCTCAATATCCAAATAGCAAGTAGCCTCATTATACAATAATGCAGTTCAATTATGTTATTACTAGTGAATATGCTGCAATGAAGTGTTTGACCTACATAGCTTGCTTGTTACCACAACTCAGAACAAACAGATTTAAGTCTTTCAGAAACAATAATCATTTTAGTAGAACCCAGAAAGCAAGACCTCTGAAATGGCTGAGCCACCAAATTCAGTTTTGAGAGAGGTTTGCTATTAACATGGTCAATACAACATTTCCAAAAGCAAATCAGCTGAGAAATTTGCAATGGAGGTGAATAACAAATCTTCCCTGACAGTTCTTGGCAGGACAAGTTCTTATATTATGGACCAGTGAGAAAACTAAAACTAGCAAGGAAAGAAAAAGATGCCTTTCACAAGATCACACAAAAGCAGAAAGAGAAAATACTTACAAGGCAGCACAAATATGAGTATTTCAAACCTAAAAGTGAGAATTCCCCACTGAATATAATTAAGTTTAGGAAACAAATTTACCAACACATTAAGAGATTACGGGAAAGCATCAATACATGAAAGTTTGGATTAACCATACACTGAACAGCTCCTACCCAGCTTCTAAATAAACGTCTTCTCTGATACAATTTTTGAGGGCTGAATAGCATCAACCTTACAGCTTCATAGTATGGGGTACTGCTAAAGAAACTCTTTTCATCGTAAACCTCCTGAAATGGAAGCTTTTTATTTTGAAGCACACATTTACACCTATCACTATATTTTATTGTGAAGTTTCATCTTCCAGACCATTTTCTGCAGAAAATGGGCAATGGCAAACTAGGAAGCCATTTTATGCTGAACAAAACCACATGTTTATTGATACTGATTGTCCACTTCTCCCTATTGAACACCATCCTTGCACAAGCATGTCATCAAGCATTTTGATATTTTGAATGCTTCTCAAAAACTTCACTCAAAAGAGCAAGTTCTGAGAAAGCAAGACAGTTTTTCAAGCATTCTTATGCAGTAGGGCACATGCTTGAAGAGCCCACATCTATACATGATATTTCAGATGGAACTACTTCTCAGGAGACAGTTCCCTGTCAGTGCAGCCCACGGTTTTCCTAGCAGAAAGAATTTCTATTTGCTTAATGGCAGTTTTGGGTCATGTTTGCTCTTTGGCTCTGGAAAGACAAAGTTTCACTTTCTTAGAAGTTTAGCCTGGTGTGGTTTTAGTATTTGCCAGCTAAACTTCTCATTAGATACAATATAAAGTAGCTTATTAAAAAAAGGTAAAAAAAAAATTCAAGTATTTATAACAGTTATATTTGAAATTTAAACATCACCTGGACATCTGGTAATATAAATTTCCTAGCATTTTAAAGGTTAGCATTTTCAATTAAAAGATGAATTAGAAGTTGCAAGATACACAGACTCTTGCAAGAGAGGAAAGCAAGATCTCTGAACAATGTAAAAGAAGGAGAAACACATGCTAAAAAGGAATCATTTTGCCAGTTGTGAAGTAGATGGCAGCTGAGAGAAGCTACTGCTTCAGCAGCAATGAAATGGCATTCAAGAGTAAACAGAACTCAATTCTCTCTCACCTGCTCTGACCGGTATGTCCTAACTGAGCTCAGTGACACCTTAACAGCACAAGCGGCAAGTTATTAGCAAGGGAGATAGAGACTTAATTTCTCTGGAAAAATATATTTTAATAGACAGTCTCTGAAAATAACCAGGGCCATTATTTTGCACGTACCCCAAAGCAAGCACAATGCAAAACAACCTGACCTTCTCCTACAGCTGGGAGCAAAAGCTATTTCTTACTGCAGGCTAAGCCCGGAGGGAAGATGGAGCAAGAGGGGAAGGAGCAGCCTAGGGGTGCATTGACAGGATCCTGAGGGCAGCTGGTTGGAGAGAAAGATGTCATAGAATCATAGAAAAGTTCGGGTTGGAAAGGACCTTAAAGATCATCCAGTTCCAACGCCCTTGCCATGGGCAGGGACACCTCCCACTAGATCAGACTGCCCAAGGCCCCATCCAACCTTGCCTTGCACACCTCCAGGGATGGGGCAGCCACAGCTTCGCTGGGCAACCTATGCCAGTGCAAATAAATTCCTCCTATGTCTAGCCTAAATCTGCACCTCTCCAGGTTATAGCCATTGCTTCCAGTCCTATCACTACAAGCCTTTGTGACCGGTTCCTCCCCAGCTTCCCGTAGGCCCCTTTCAGGTACTGGAACGTGGCCGAGGCCGCGCCGCAAGCCGCACCGTGCCCCAGGGCGTTCGGGCCGCGGGGCGAGGGTCTCACCTGCCGCTCCACTACCGGCCCGACCCAGGGAAGCCCCCGCTGCGTCCCCGGGCCGTGGGGCGCCACCGCCCGGCATTGTTCAGGCGGCCGCCCTCCCTCAGCCTCTCCGTCACTCACCCGGCTCGGCGGGGCCCGGGCGGGGCCGGCGCAGACAAAGGCGGGCAGCGCGGCGCCGGGGCCGCCGCCCCCTGCCCCGGGGCGGTGGCTCGCGGGCCCCGAGCGAGTCCTGCTCTCGCGGCGGAGGCGGCCGCAGGGCGGGGACAGCCCGGCCCCTGCCGCCAACAACCTGCCGGGAAGAACCTCCCTCCTCATTGGAGGAACGAGTCCGCGGCCCCGCGCCGCCTGCACCGCGTCTCGCGTGCGGTGCCGAGTAGCCGATCCGCCGGCAGCCTCTCCGGCCCGTCCCCGGCGTGCCGAGACGCTTTTCCTGCGGGGACAATAGCGATGGAAGACGCTAGCACGGTGGAAAACGGGCGCCGACAGCTTCTTCGCAAGAAGCGCGTCGAGCCGTAGGATGCAGGGCTGTGTTCCTTCAGACATCTTTTCAGCTGAAGGAAGAAGCTTCTTCCAGGCATTGCAGCGCCAGCCGTGCTCCCCACAGAACCATCGCCCAAGTTACTTTATCTAACAGCTCGCCCCCCGCGACAGAGAGGCACGAACATAGAATAGTTTGGATTGGAAGGGACCTTAAAGATCATCCAATTCCAAACCCCTGCCAAGGGCAAGGGCACCTCCCAGCAGACCAGGCTGCCCGAGCCCCCATCCAACCTGGCCTTGAACACCTCCAGGGATGGGGCAGCCACAGCTTCCCTGGGCAACCTGTGCCAGTGCCTCACCACTCTCATCGTGAAGAAATTCCTCCTTAGGTCTTGTCTAAATCTGCCCCTCTCCAGTTTATACCCACTGCCTCTCATTGTCCCATGTCCTTTCACTACAAGCCACACTCAACTCCTTCCTTTCAGTGTCCTTCCTTTCAGTGTTCGTTCACAGCAACAAAGCTGTCACAGAGACAACCTCAAACAACGCCCAACTGCCCAGGTCGAGAGACTCTTTATTCAAACAAGTCACAGCAACACTGCTCACTGCAAGGCAACGTTTAGTTTAAACCCAAGGGTACAAGGCCTTGTGTCATGCTTTAGAACTCCACAACAAAGCATCAGCAACAGCAGCAACCCCCTGATTAGTCTCAGAGTATGTTGTCTTGAAACCAACCATTCTGTTACAGAGGCAAATGGCTTTAATATCGTTCTCCCCTGGGAGAGGCCTCAATAACCATTAACATTAAATGGTTCACAAACAAATTAGCAATACAAGCTTATACATTTATTTCAAACATCAGAAAGAGACAGGTACCATGGAACAGAGGAGAAATAGGAAGGGAGGCGGGGAAGGGAACCCGGTGATCGCTGACCATAAGTTTGAAAACCTCAGTTAGAAGCTTTACAAGTATTTACATTGCTTTCTTTCACGGATCCTTCAAGTAACACGTCCTACACAAAAAAAAAGTCTTCCGAATTAGATACATAAGATTGAGAGACAGTTTTCTACTCCATGAACTGTTTAGAGCAGTTTCTAATCGTATATGCTGTTCAAGATGTTCATAAGTGATCTATAAAAAGGGGTGAACAGAGGTGTCAGAGTTTGCAGATGACAATCAGGATTGAAAGAGGGGAAAAAAAAAAAGGATTGACTAAAAAAAACTTACAACATACCAAGTGAATTTCAACTGTAAATTTATCACCTAACATACAAAGCAATGCACAAGGGAAAACCAAATCTTAACACAGCACAGGAAGCCAGCTTTTCTCAGTAGACTATGAAATAGGAACAGGACCTTACTGTCCTAAAACATCAGTACAAGAGCATCAGCTCCACTGTGCAGGCCAGATTTTCACAAGCACATGCCCAGATTGCATAACTGGCCCACATCAGGGAAAGGACAAGAACCAGCATGGAAGTTAAGTCCCACCAAATACAGGTCCTACGTGTACAAGAACCAGGCATCATGTTCCATTATCACACGTTCAGTTTTTCATACTAGCATATCAAATACGAAACCTCGTATCAGTACAGATATAAAGCAGTCTGACTAACTCTAATTGCCAATTCTTCTAAAATCCAAGTTTCATTTATTTACATGCAGGTATCACAAAAATATTTTTTCCATAGTACATCCACTAGTTAACATTCCAAATCTTGTATTCTTGATAACTACCTCCAATATATCTAAACCAATTTGTTTAGAACTGTTTTGCTATACCTGGAAGGTAATTTTTTGTCGATTCTGTTTGAAAGTGCCTCTCTCTCTCTCTCGACATTGCTCAAGTTTAACCTACTGCAACTCTGAAGGGACACACACAGAGGCAAGAAAATGCATCTATAACTTAAATGGAGGAAGCTACCAAAACAGCAAAGTTTAAAGAAAGGTAAGCCTGTCTGGGGCAAGAAAGTCAAACCACATTCTAATTTTTTCGCAAGCAACTGATTTAATATTGGATGCCAAAGAGTCAAGATTATGAGGGCAACTTACACTCAAATGTTCTTCTTTCTGATCTGATCCTATTGCAAAATTTTAATGATAGATTTTTATGAGTAGCCTCTTAGAATACTTCGAGGCTCTCAGCATTTGGAAATATGCATCTTTACAGTTTCAAACAGATGAGTTCACTGAAAGCCTATAGAAATTCTCACTCCAATATGCAAGTAATCAATACAGGTCTCCCACAGCCGGTAACCCAGCATCCTGGCTGTTTCCTCCCTCCTTTCTCACCGCAGACAGCAACTTTAACAGCGCTGCAGTTTAGTCGTAGCACTGGAATATGTAACACCAAACACAAAACACTAAGCGAGTAAAAACAGAAAACTGCAGCACAATTAGACAGCTTATACACATTAAGCAAATCAATTAAAAAATTCTAGCAGATGAACCTGTATTCTTTCTTCCTGTGTCTGGAACAGAGGCCAGTTGCGCTGAAGTTTTGTTCCTCAGCCTTTGCTATACGAGTCTTTGGGTCTCTCAATCACAGAGGTCCAAATTCAGGAGGAAAACCCCACACACACCAACCTGAAAGCTACTATCTCAAGGAAGCTTCCAAGCCTGACTCAAGTAGAATCAAAAGAAACAGAAAAGGATGTGACAACCTAGCCCAAACTCTTCACATACACTAGGGAAGAGCCAACAGCTCCCAGTGAAGGGCCCCCGAGATCCCAGACCAACATCTGCACCCAGCAGAGCTGCAGAAACAGAGATGAGCTCACACCATCCAGTTTAAAGCTGGAATCATAGAATAGTTTGGGTTGGAAGGGACCTTAAAGATCATCCAATTCCAAACCCCTGCCAAGGGCAAGGGCACCTCCCAGCAGACCAGGCTGCCCGAGCCCCCATCCAACCTGGCCTTGAACACCTCCAGGGATGGGGCAGCCACAGCTTCCCTGGGCAACCTGTGCCAGTGCCTCACCACTCTCATCGTGAAGAAATTCCTCCTTAGGTCTTGTCTAAATCTGCCCCTCTCCAGTTTATACCCACTGCCTCTCATCCTATTACCACAAGCCTTTGTGAACAGTCCCTCCCCCGCTTTCTTGTAGCCCTTTTCAGGTATAAGTTCTCCTCGGAGCCTTCTCTTCTCCAGGCTCAACAACTCCTACTCTCTCAGCCTGTCCTCGTACGGGAGGTGCTCCAGCCCTCTGACCATTCTCGCAGCCCCCTCCGGCCCCACGGCTCCATCTCCTTCTTACACTGAGCATCCCAGAACCGAACCGGCTCGATAACCCTTTTTCCCCAGCTCCTTTCGGAGGGGGCCCAGGAAGCCGCCGAGGCCCAGGGGGGCCGCGGAGGCCTCCCCAAGCCCTCCCCGCTCTCGAGAAGCCGCGAGGCAGCACCGCTCACCTGGTCCCGGCGTGTGGGAGCGGGTTGCGGGGAGCCGGTGGGGGTGAGGGAGAGGCAGTTGAGGGCCTGGGAGCTGCTCGGCGGCGGTTGAACCGGGCAGGCCCGCGCGCACCTCGCAGTGTCCGCACCGCTCGTTGGCTGGCACCGCCCCCGCCCGCACCGCCCCCATTGGCCCGTTTGAATCCGACGGCCGCGCCCCGGGACCCTGGGGTTGGGAAAGAGCCTGGAGCTCACGGAGGCTAAACGTACCTGCCCGCCATTGAATCATAGAGTCACCAGGTCGGAACAGACCTCTTGGATCATCGAGTCCAACCATTCCTATCAATCACTAAACCATGACCCTGAGCACCTCATCCACCCGTCTTTTAAACACCTCCAGGGAAGGTGACCCAACCACCTCCCTAGGCAGCCTGTGCCAGTGTCCCCTGACACTTTCTGTGAAAAATTTCTTCCTGATATCCAGTCTAAACCTTCCCTGGTGCAGCTTGACGCCATTCCCCTTTGTCCTGTCCCCTGTCACTCGGGAGAAGAAATCAACATCCTCCTCTCCACAACCTCCTTTCAGGTAGTTATAGAGAGCAATGAGGTCTCCCCTCAGCCTCCTCCAGGCTAAACAACCCCAGCTCCCTCAGCCACTGCACATAAGACTTGTTCTCCAGCCCCTTCACCAGCTTCGTTGCTCTTCCCCGGACGCGGTCCAGAGCCTCAATGTCCTTCTTGTAGCAAGGGGCCCAGAACTGAACACAGGATTTGAGGAGCGGTACCAGCAGTGCCGAGTACATAACCTCCCTGGACCTGCTGGTCACACCGTTTCTGATCCAAGCCAAGATGCCATTGGCCTTCTTGGCCACCTGGGCACACTGCTGGCTCATGTTCAGTCATCTGCAAATGCCCCCAGGCCCTTCTCCGCCAGGCAGCTTTCCAGCCGCTCTTCCCCAAGCCTGTGGCGCTGCACAAGGTTGTTGCATCCCAAGTGCAGGACTCTGCACTTGGCCTTGTGCACTTGGTCCAGCCCCTGCCACAAGCGGCCAAGTAGCTCCTGGCTTCAGCTCCATGCAGTTGTGCTGAGACAAGGGCTGCAAAGGAGAGAGGCAAACCAGTTCCTCGCTGCCTTCCCCAGCTTCGGCTCCACGTGGTTGTGCTGGGACGAGGGCAGCAACGGAGCAGAAGGAAATAGGTTCCTGGCTGCCTTCGCCTCCAGGGAGCCTCCAGTGAGAGGGGAAGGGGCTTTCTCTAGTGTCCTTAGAGTGATTAGAGAAATGCAAGCAGTAACTGTGCGTGGCTGCAGTCCACAGTGGTTTCCTTCCCTTGTTTATTTGCTCCAGCTGAAGCAAGGGAAGGAAAAATTCTTACGGGTAAGCAGACTAGAGGAAAAGGGAGAGGAAAGTATCATTGACAATTGCATTAATCCTACACCACCCTATCTGTCCACCATACGGCGTAGTCATCACCAATTTTTTAAAAAAGTGAGGCAATTGTATTTTTGCATGACCTCAGTGAGATCCCTTCTGCAGTGCATTTCAACGGTGACATGAACAGAAATAAAGCTAAACTATTTTAAGCGGTTTTGGTACTTCTTTCACCAGGAAAAGACAGAATGGAGTAGGAGATTTGCACTGGTACTGCAGTGTCAGTTATTACTGAATATTTAATTCCTTATTCAGCCCTTTTCACCTTTAAACTTTTGTTTATAAAATAGTGCAGCAGAATCTTGAACAAAACCCCTTACAGACAGAAAGCCAGCTCTTCTTCAGAGCTTTTTTTCCACTGGGCAGAGACTTGAGCCCACAACAGTTCTAACACCTTCTGAGAAGAGGAACATCCTCTTCTGCCGTTACCATATTAAAATGACAACAAAAACGGAAAAAAAACCCCAAGAGGGAGCAGGGTAAGAGGTACTACATGTGCACAGCAATTTGCAAGGATGTGCATGAGTGTGGATATTTGACCCTTGATTCAAAGCCATAGTGGCAGGAGTGTGTGTTACAATCACATAATGAAGAACCCAGATCCGTTCTTGCTCCTTTCAAGGAAGCAAAGCTGAGGTTCTCTGCAATCAGGTCTGAGAGCTCATCTTTCAAAGGAGAGTCCCAATACCATGCATGATTCACAACCAAAAGCCAGGCAAAGTGGTTAAAAAAAGCTAAATTTATATTAAATTATCATCAACCCCTACAATACTGAACACAGTGGTTAAATAACTCCAGAAAGTCCAATGTCTCCAGTGAGTAACGTTAAACCCATTACACAGGAACACACAGAAATCACTGACATGAGCTTGGGACAGACAGGAGAGAGGTTTGCTTTTTACATAGTAAATCAGTGCTCAAGAGATCATCCTCCAGTGGCCTTTCTACGTTCTGAACACCCGTGCAACAAGGGTCTTCTCTTCCCCAGAGCAGGGAACCATGATGCACTCCCCAGGCAGCATCTCACTGGGGCTGCCTCTAGGAAAAAGAAACTAATTTCTGCCCATCTCACTGGTAGAGAAGAGGCTGTGGGACATTTTGTTGCTTCTTTCTGACATAGTCATTTGAGGATTGGAGCAGAGAGTGGTAGGAGAGGTTGTTAGGCTGTAGTGTGCAGGGTCCCTTGGAAGAAGCAGCAGAGGATATTTATCAAGCTGGAGATCACAAGCACCAGGAGTTGTTGAAAAGACTGACTGTGTTTTCCTTTCCATTCTGCACTTGCGACTCAGACAGCGATTATTTTGACAGGCTGACAGAACCTCAAGTGACAGGTCTGGGCAGATGTTTCCCTTCACCCCTGTCCCATCTCTGGATTTTAGTGCATACTCACATAAGGTATTGGGGCAACACCTCCCCCCACCAAAACCCAAGGATACCCTGCTCTCCTAGAAGTCTTGAGCCTTCCTCCCTCCCCTATCCGCCCACTCACTCCCACTTCTGATGCCACTGCCCCTGCATGTGGTCTCTGTTCAAATCTGGTTTTCTGCCTATGCTTAACCCCCCTGGTGCTGCCCCTGCATGAGGCACCCACCACCTTAGACAGGCAAGGTCCATGTCAGTGATACACACTCCTTTCTCAGTTCCTAATCAACTCTATGCCTCAATCCAAAAGTGCCTCTGCCCAACAAAAACAATGCTTCCCAGGCTGAAGTCAATCAAATAAATAATTAAATAAAAATCTAATTTTTAAAGAAAATCTCTGGGAGTAGGGAAGAGTCCCATATTAACACAGGGAAATTTCCAAGCCTTAGCTCCAGTTCATTTTCCACAGGAATATACACCAGTCAGCCCAATGGCGCAGTTACGGACAGAGTTTCAAGCCACTTTGCCAGGTCAAAGGAGCAACCTTCCCCTTTCTACAAAACTTCCTTTGCTGTAAAAAGTACAGCCAACCTGCTGGCAACTATCGTGTTTTTCAGGGGTAGTAGGACTGTTAGCATATGAATAAGGTTAGTGCACAATACGATGGATTTTCCTTTTTTTTTTTGTTTTTCACCAGCTGGAAATATATTGCATGGAGGATGCACCCTCCCCACGCCTTAAGCCATACCCCTAGTGTAAGTTTTGCTCTCTTGCACCATGGGTGGGAATGTACGTGACCTCTTCCCAGGAGATAAAAGAGGTTGCAGAGTTTGCTGTGAGAGATTCATCACTGGAAAGTTCTGCTTCCAGGTATCTGGCTTAACAGTTACTATTCTATCATGATAGCATCCAGATGACCTCAGGGGTTAATGTAAATTTCAGTTTTAAAGAAGCACCAAGAGAAATTTTCTCAGTCGTTTTTCCCCTCTGAGCAAACTGATAATAATAGAAGTCAAGAGAATATGAAAAGGCAGCAACGGTCTGTGGGAGCATGCGAGTCTCAGCTCCAGATGCTGCTGGGGTTTAACTGCAAGGGTAGGATTACACCACCTAAAGGGTAAAGGCCTTGGAGGCCAGAGAATAACCGAGGCTCATGCAGCTGATGGGAAAAATGACTTTGTGTGGAGAGCTATTTAGTGGTAAACAGAAGAGCTTAAAGTGCAATTCTATCTGATAAACAACTATTTTAAAAGGCCCTTACAGCTCCCTGATTACTGTCTCTCATTCTAGGTTGAACGGGCTCAGTCTAGTAACAAAGCAGTTCTCTAACTGTCAGCGCTGAGCATTCCCCTGGGAAAGACTCGGCCTAGGAATTCTCTCTTTTTCCTCATCACAGTAATCAAAGGTTCTAGGGGCCAAGAGAATAGGGACTTTACAGAATTGGGATTGGAAGGGACTTAGCAAATTTTCTTTTTATTTTTTTATGTATCAGGTATGCAAAGACAAGAGAAGAATTTAGGTCTTGCCAAGATCCATTTCCTCCCATTAGCTCTACAGAGCTAAGAACACCACCAATCTCTTCTTTCCTCAAGTACAACACCCTGACTCCAGTACCCAGAGGAAGCAGTTCTGAAAGGGCCATTTGCTGACTCTTGGTCTTCCAGAGTAGGAAAGTGTTTAATAGGAAAGGGGAGAACACGAGCAGTGTCCACTGCCAGCAACAGACACCATGCTCCGATCTGAGCATTCCTTAAAGTTTTTACTAGCAAATGGGAAAAAGTAGGCAGTGATGCTTTCATGAAGTGAGTCACGACAACTGTGATTACTCTCTTTATGCCCTTAACACGGTGACCTGATACTGTATCAGTGTCTCCTTGAGCTCCAAACTATATCTCATCTATTCCAAGGCCTCTCGCAAGTCAGAGGCCCCTCAACACAAAGCCTCAGAGTGCTGCTAGGGCTGGAATGGCATGGGGAACTTCTGTGACCAGAAGCTAGCAATGAGGCAGCTCTGCTCTCTTCATGGGCATCAATCGTTAGCTGGACAGCACAGGACTTGCAGGTTGCCAGAGAACACAGAATCTGAACCAGATTCAGGCCAGAGGAGTCACTGCAAAAGTTAATGTGGCAGTTTCCAGGAAAAGGGAACATAAATAAACCACAGACAGTGAAAAGGAGCCAAAAGGGTCTCTGGGTTCTAACCCACCCATCCACCCTCTCCAAACACTACAGCACAGCTGCCCAAGCTCCTTGCTGAAAGGCAGTCACAGTCTCTATGCCCCTTGCAAGAGGCTGCTCTCTGTGCCCTTCTTTGCCTGGCAGGCAAGTCTCATCTTTTTTTGTGCAGAGCAAAGGCGAGAGAGGGTATGGGCATTTTCAAAGTCATGTCTACTTTAGGCCTCGCTCTCCATGGAGGGCTTGCGTTGGTGTTTCCAGCCTGTGTCTGGGAGTGAGCCACGCCGTTCAGGCGTGGCTGCTGCTGTGTTAACACTGCTGCATTCGGATTGTTCTTCCTGAAGCAGCTGCTCGGTTTCAGCGTCATCCAGTGAACCAGAACTAGCCTGGATAGAGACCGTGTCTGTCTTCATGCAGACATGGTCCCGGAGGATCCCTCCTCTGGAGCTCCGAATCTGCTTAAGGTCATCCCACTCGGAATCATCACTGGATAAAAGGCATATCCCCTCCACAATCTTGATTTTCTCCTTGGTGTAGCTGTGGTCTGGACCAGTCTAGGGAGCAAACAGATGAATGAAATAAAGCAATATTTCTATAGAAAAATATGGCAAAGAGCAAAGCAGAGATGGAATGTAGCCAGTGGAGCAGAGAGAAGGCTGGACCTCCGTGTAAGCAGCCACTGGCTTTGACTGTCACAATAGCAGAACCCATTCTGAGTTTTCCTTCAGCTCTTCAACACCTCTAAATAAATCCTTCCTTCAAGAGCTTTCACTCCAAACTCCAGGTGCCTTCAAATCATGAGGAGGGGGAATAAGGATAAGCCAGCTCTTCTAATTTAACTATATATATTATTGACAGCAGGGACTAAGAGTCTAAAAAGGAATATAAAAAAACCCCAAAACAAATGCAAACAAAGTGGGAAGCAGGAACAGCCAAAAGACTTTGTGGCAAAAGTAAATATGGAATTAATTCTAGGTCTGCAATATCTTTATATATGAGTCATTCTAGATTTGCCTCTCAGGAAAGCACAGCTGGAACACCACTGTGGAGTCTGAGTCTCATAGTGATACAGGGAAAGGAGATTATACAGAAACAATGGAAACGATCAAAGGCTAAAGGGACCACACTGAGATTAAAGCAGTGAAATCTGTCTAACCTGGCTCACTGACAAATAAGGAGCATTAGAACATCTGATCTATCCCTGAGGAAAACGGGGTGGGGAAAATACATATCTAGGTATATCTAGCAGCAGCAGCAGAATTAAGACAAAAGTGGAAAGGATTTAAATTCCCAGATATATAATCCTGGCTTATCCTTAGTAGATAAGGCTAAAATGTCAGGAAAGTTTGGGAAATCTCTTGGATAGCACCTTTGCAAAACAAAGCCAGGGAAAACGACCCCTTGTCTAAGTCTTGCTGTGATCCCTGCTAGAGGAACTGAAGTGATCTAACAGATTATCATAAATACCAAAATTATCTTTTTCAAATCTCACATACCAAGTATAAGTAGCCAAAGCCAAGACCAAAAGATCTGCCACAGAAAATTTATACTTTCTTGACAGACAGTAGAGCTGGTTTAAGGACATAAAAGCAGGGCAAAAGAGCAATTAGTATGGGACAGTGCTTGAGCCACACAACAGAGCTTGAGTGAGGGAGGCAGGATCAAACCATACATAGAGCAGTGATACCTGACATGAGATTGTGGACGGAAATCAGAAGAGGGAAGATGAGAAGCTATCTGAGTGATAAGAAAGCTTCTGAGGAGAAAACAGAGGAGAAACTAAGTGCTGTAAGACACCAGATTAAACCCTGTCCATTCTGTGGATCCTGTGGACAGGGCGGACCTCTCCAGGCATCAAAAGGTGCTCCATTTAATAAGGGCTCCAGTTCTCTCCCAGTCCTACCCCTTCCCACGTTCTTGTTACCAAACCCCTTCTGGCTGCCTGGTTCCGCTGGTGACTGTCCAGAACAACCTTGGCATAACAGTCACTAACCAGGACTGTGTCCAGGGAAGACAATTCCCTTTAACTCCTGCACTTTGAAAGCCAGCACCTAATGCACATGAAATACAAGACACTGTGGGAGCGTGGAAGAAACAGAAAGCTAAAGACGGGTCTAATTCACTACCGCTCCCTGGGGAAGAAGTGCTGCTGGTTGATCTTCATAGATGCCTAAGCAATTCACTGAAGCTGTCCTCCTATGTCCTAGATGTAAACCCTGACAAGTTGCAACATTTTCACATGCCAGGGCCTGTAATACTCAACAGCAGCTTGAGCTGGCCTCCCATATCCTTAGTAGCTGCTCTTACCTCTTTCTTATAGCACAACTGGTTGTACATAGTTGGTTTGGGAATCGCTTCAATCTTCACCTCCTGGGTAGATGTCCGATATGAGGGATTACTGTAGGTTAGGTTGCCCAAGACAGGGTCCGTGAACTTGGACTTATTGTGCCTAGAGGGAGAGAGCTGTCAGAAAAGACACAGGGCCCTACTGCCAGAATCCAAAGTTACTGCTTGCTCAGTGAGTAGAAAGCTCCAGCAGTCTTCACGGTCCCTCAATGAGAAAGAACGCTGGCTCCACTTGGCTCTTCAGCCACTAGTACATTCACTAGCTACCAGTACAGCAAGGTACTGCCATATAACCTCAAAAGCTATACTGGCAGTAACTGGTGGAGCTATCTGGCAGAAAGCTCACGTGTGCTACGAGCTACCTCATATTTCTGCCCATAGCTCATAAGCTCTCCACAGAAAATTTAGCCAATAAGGCTAGAGTTGCATGCCCAACACTTCTATTGTGATTTGAGCTAAATTAGAGTCAGTTTTCTGACTAACAGGTGCTCTAAGTAAATTCATCCTCTGAAAACTAACTGCATGTTTTTCAGAAAGCATTTTTGGCTAGAAGTCATCACACAGGGCATTGGTATGATAAAAGGCCAATGCTTATACTTATCCCTATAGTAACAAAAACCATCCCTGAGCTGACGAAAAAGGGCTGCACTTGCAAGGAAGGGCAGACAGAACAGGTGACCCTAAACTGACCATAGCATCCCATCCCATAAACATCATACTGGGTACAAAATTGAGAGACCACAAGGGTCTGCCCTCTTCTGCGATGGCCCATGTCCAGTGAGGACCTCGCCTGTCTGGTTGCTCCTGATCCCAGATCCTTGCACTCCTGAATCCAGTTCCTGAGCTCAGCTCCCTCCTAGCTGTGGACCCATTCCCTCATGTCTCTTTACAGTATCTATGGTGACGTATAATCATTGAAGGGTGGGGGGGTGGTCTCATATATTTGTATATATTTTATTACTTTCTAATTATTTCATCATCATTATTAATATTACTATAATCTCATTAAAGCCGCAGTTTTAGTTTCCATCCCACAAGTCCTTTTCCTTTAATTTTCCTTTCCCTTTTCCCTTGGGCAGGGGGGATTTAGGAGCCCAACTGCACAGTTTTAGCTGCTGAAATTTAGATGGGCTGGAACTAAACTGTGACAACTTCAAAAGCACAGGACTCAAATCTTGCAAGCAAAATCATCAAACACTGTTTCCAATGGAGAACAAAGGGATTGTAGAGGGCAATAAAGAAAGATTAAGTGCTTCCAGGACCTTTCTTCTCCCACAATCCTAGATTATACTATCGGCTAGGAGAGGGGGAAAAAGATCTGCTTACCTATATATAATTAAAGCAGCAATAAGCAGCAAAATAAACAAGATGCTGAGAAGACCTCCAATAATGTAGCTGACATGCAGTCCTTCTCCTGAAAGTGAACAGCAAGGGTAATTTATGCACTCTCTCTAACTTCCACTGGATAATACTGACCTCAATGTAATGCCTCATACAGAGGTTTTACACCATACGCAAATATGTGGAGTAAAACGTCTGAATACCAAGGTTTAGCAAAGGGTTTTGTTTGGCTTCATACGAAGCTAAACATGATAACCCTTCCTCCCACACAAGCAAACCAAGGAGAACCGAGATCTTTGTAATGGGTTTGGATAGGATGAGTTAGATCCCTTTGCTGACAAGTTACTCCTGCAGTGGGAAACAATCATCCTAGTCAGCCATCTTCAACTAAACACAAAAGAGGACAGTGAACAGTGTCATTAATGGGAAAAGCCCAAGGGATGAAAGAAAATAGTATAGTTCTTCAGAGCAAAGTGTCATTTGGGAAAATACCTATACAGGCTAACGAATGTGTGTGCCTGACATTCATTCTTAGACACACTTTGCTCTGCTCAGAGGGCATTTAATAATTCAAGTCCAAGTTTCAGAAATCTAAGTTTCAAACACTATGGACTGGAATGCCATGGGCACACGTGCAGGAACAACCTTGGTGGAGAAGAGTTAAAGAAAAGGAACTCACCCATGGTTGCCAACACTGCCTCGCTGGCATGGGTGCACAAGCCTCGTCTGGCATCTCTGTCGGAGCAGCTGAATGACAGAAGGACAGTTAGTAACTGTAAGTAGTACCAACAGTATCAAAGGTATCAAAAGACATGATGGAACAGGCTAGCACAGACATACTCTTCCATTTCCAGTTCAGCAACAGGAGCCATCTTTTCTTCAGTATCTTTCTGTACGCAGAGAAGAGAGGACCATACACATATGGAGAGGTGTGTGCATGTAAATAATATATATCAATTATAGCTCTGCAATATCTTTAAATCCAAATCATTCTAGATTCAGCTCTTGGGTACAGAGATGCATGCAAATATCTATCTACCAGAATGCAAATTTCAGCACCGGCACTGAAACAAAAATCAGAACATCCTAGAGTCAGCACAAAGATTTTTCCGTCCAATACTTCATACTCAACAAGTGGAGGCTTTACCTTGTAAACAATCCAGCTATATATTACAGAAAGTACTTTTTAGCTGGGCAGTAGGAATAGCAGGCTGTAGGGAATTAACAGAAAAAAGTCTGTGAACTACCTTAATTGTAATTTAAATGTTAGAGCTGCAAAGGTTCTATTCTGCCCCACACAAGTTATCTTTTTGTGGCCAGGGCAGAACCTCTTCCTCAGATGTCAGGTCTGAGATGTGACAGTGGATTAAAGCAAAAAACTCTCCCATTCTCCCAGAAATAAGTTCTCAGAATTATAAGTTCAGAAATCAGTTGAATGATATGGTCTCAGGAGGATTTTGACACTTCAGCACAGTCAGCCTAGACACACATTGTCAGAAGAGATGCTGAGCAAAAATGACCATGAATGCTGCAGAGCCTCTGGAGATAAAACTGCAGAGAGCTTTGATAACCAGCTAGCCTCCAGCCTGAGAAAATTCAACATCAGTGGCAAAAACAAGAAGGCATAGAAACAATAACAGTGGTCACGAGGAGCTGGGAAGGAGAAGAACAGCTGTGGAAATTTTTATGAAGGACTTGCAGGACTGTTCTTGACATTTCACTAAGGTATAAAGATGAGGTTGTAACAATAAACTTGGTCTTAGCTTGAAATGAAAGCAGGGTCCGTATCTGTTTAACACGCCACAAATGGCGCCCGTATCGGGTCTGAATGGAGGGTCATGTTAGGAGCACGGACCGGTGGCGTACAATCGGCAGAACATTTGGAGGGGCTGAAACGAAGCCCGGAGTGTGCGTCATAGACACCTGCCCGCTGGACGGAAGGCGAGCTGCCGATAAGGGGATGGGGAACATGATAACCCAGGAAAAGAAAGATGTAATAGAATTATTTAAATGTATTTTAAAGAAACAAAATTGAATGCTAGATATTAATGATCTTAAAGTGCTTTTGACATGGGTTTGGGATTATGAGCCATCTTTTGATGTTTGCTTGGCATTCAAGCAAGAAACCTGGAATAAGATCGGAGTTCAACTATGGGATAAAGTGACTAGGTCAGATAAAACAGCTACTAAGTTGCTCGGTCCCTGGCGGAAAGTTTTTGAAGCCCTAAAGGCGTATGTCAGCTCTAAAAAGCACAGCGATAATTCCGAGCCTAGTGCAGAATCGTCAACAACTGCACTAACCCACCTCACCCCTAAACTGGCTGCGGCTTGCCATTGGGGGACCGACAATCCCTTTGATCCAGGTCCAATAGACACCGAGAAGGAGCCTGATCCACCTCCAGCCTGGCCCTCAGACCGAGGGGTACAAGCCAGGAGGGAGACGCAGCGGCGTGGGGAGGTTGAAATGTTTCAAGCTTTTCCTGTGATCTATGCGCAGGACGGCGGTCCGTGCTGGAAACTAATTAGTGACGAACCGATAAAGGAGATTCCAAAAACTGCAGAACGGAATGTACTAACTGCTCCGGAGCCAAGCCGCCCAGCCAAGGGGGGGGCCGCCCCCCCCAGCTCTCGTGGCCCCGACTGGAGCGTCTGCAGCAGCCCTGGGGCGTTCCCAGTGCCAACCGGATGGTCCTTTGGGACCAAAGGGCTGCAACCATCAGAAAGTTTAACTGACTTCAAAGAACAGAAACACGTCACACTGCAGTTCAGCTCATCCCTACAGCAATTAAGGGCCCCTTAGGAAGTGGACTTAGTGCACTGTTAATTGGACGATCATCTATTATAAAGATTGTTTGTTTTACTGGGACTGATTGATACTGATTTTATGGGAACAATACAATGAATGGCTTGGACGCCTCTGCCTCCTCGCTTTATATCAAAGGGCACTAGCATTGCTCAGCTGATCTGGGTGGAACAGTGGCCCCTCAGCACCGAGAAACTGCACCACCTTAAAGCTTTAGTGCAAGAACAATTACAAGCTGGACACAACGTACCAACAACCAGCCCGTGGAACACACCAGCGTTTGTAATATGGAAGAAAAGTGAAAAAAGGCGTTTATTACAGGATTTGCAACAAATAAATGCGATTATTTGGCCTGTGGGAGCATTGCAGCCAGGAATGCCCTCACCGACAATGTTACCACAAAACTGGGACTTAACCATTATAGATTTGAAAGACTGTTCTTTTACCATTCCGTTACATCCAAAGGATGTAATCTGTTTAGTTTTTTCTATTCCTTCTATTAATAGTGCAGAACCGAGCCAACAGTATCACTGGACTGTATTACCACAAGGCATGTGCAACAGTCCAACAATTTGTCAGTGGTTTGTAGCAAAAGCTTTATCACCAGTTCATGAATTATATCCTCAAGCCCTGATTTATCATTACATGGATGATACTTTAGTTGCAGCCTTGACACCAGAACAGACAGCTAAGGCTGTAGCAGCTGTAACAGCAGCAGTTACTCAAGTAGGTCTTTGTGTCGCACCAGAAAAAAATCAAAAAAACTTCTCCATGGAAATATTTGGGGTGGAAAATCCAAGAACAAACTATTCAACCACATCAAGTTAAACTTTTATATTCTGTAAAGACATTGAACGATATGCAAAAGTTGTTAGGAGCCATAAGTTGGATATGACCCTTGATAGGCATCACTACAGAAGAATTACAAGCTTTTTTTATGTTGTTAAAAAGGGATTCAGATTTAACCTCTCCCAGGCAATTAGACAAATATTCATTGGTTGCATTAGACAAGGTCGCTAAAAAGCTTAGTCAGAAACAAATATTTCGCAGTTGTGGAAATCAGAAATTTGTAAAGTGTCAGGATCACCTCAAATTGTAGAATTGGCTGCAGTTGTTAGATACTTTAAGCTGTTTTCACAACCCATAAACATTGTTACCGATTCAGCCTATGTTGTTGTCATTGTTTCACGCTTGGAGAATGCCTATTTAAAGTATGTAGACAATGGACAGCTATATGTTTTTTTAAAGGAATTGAAATATCTGTTAGACACTCAACATGAACCTTACTTTATAATGCATGTACATATTTTAAGTATTGTATGTGCCCGGTATCATGTGTAGTTTAAATATCCATAGCATCGAAAAATTGTGGATCCAATAGTGATAACCCACATTGTATGAATTTATTCAGCTAGCTTTGAAATGAGTGGTCATGTGTGTGTGTGTTTGAAGCACTTCAAACATTTGTAAGACTTACAAATTCATTTTGATTAATCTTGAAAATATATCTCTGGGACCTTTCAATCTCAAATATCCACTAAGCTGGCAAACAGGTAGATTTACCTAGGGATCTTTGGAATGAAAGGCTTCAGAAGGAAAAATTTTAAAATACCTAGCAAAACATAAAAAAAGGAAAGAGGGAGAGAAAAAATTGGATAAAGCCCAGCCTTGCAGCTATATGTGTCTGAGTGCACCCCCCCTCTCCTTCTTTCTAAGTTTTTTTCCTTTTCAGCTTTGCAGAAGTCCAGAGGAGTTAACTGTGTTATTTCTCTAGGGGAATGCCAATTTGTGAGAGTGATATTTTGCCACACTAACCCCCAAAACCAATAGTAACTAGACTTGAAATGATTACAACGATAATCACCAAGGGAAGAAAAAGAAGCATTCAGTTATTAGGCCAGGACCCAACAATCATTTATAGCCCAATGACAAAAGAAAATGCTAAGTGATGCACGGCAAATATTTTGAATTTACAGGTAGCTCTAACAGATTATCCAGGAAGTATTGATATCCACTTACTGAGTCATAAATTGTTTTCCTCTCTGCAAACATTACAAATAGAACAGAAGCCCTTATGTAGAGAGTGACTTGTTGACGGCCCTACAATATTTACTGATGGCTCAGGAAAAACAGAAGAGCAGTACTAACATGGAAAGAAAATGGACAGTGGGCAAATAAAGTGTAGTTTATATAGCAGAAGGATCAACACTAATAGTGGAATTATACGCAGTGCTAAACCTTTGAATGGCATTGTAGTCCCTTTAATTTAGTTACAGATTCACAAAATGTAGCCGGAGTAGTGCAACATATAGAAAGAGGATGGTTAAAACAGATAAACAATGAGTGATTGCTTTTAAATGTTAAAGCAGTTATGGTTTCAAGTCACAGCTAGAAGAGCAGAACTTTACATGATGCACGTTTGGAGTCACACATCACTGCCTGGATTTACAGCTGAAGGGAACAGAACAGCAGACAGACTGACAGCAGGGCCAGTCCAAAGCCCACTACCAATATTATTCAACAAGCACTAATGTCACACAATCTTATCATCAGCCTGCCAAGGCACTATGTAGGCAACTTAAAATTTCATTAGAATTAGCCCAGAACGTAATAAAATATGCCCAGATTATAAACAAATAACACCATTACAGCCTAGAGGAGCCAACCTGAGGGGATTAAGCGCTTTACAAATTTGGCAAAAAGATATTATTCACATACCTGAATTTGGAAGATTGAGATATGTACGTTTAGATTGACAGGTATTCAACTGCAATATGGGCAACAGCATATACAGGGGAATCTTTAAAGGAAATGGCAAATTCACACAGGTAAAAACAGACATTGGCCCAGGATATGTTTCTAATATAACAAAATCCTTTTTTCTACAATGGGGAATCACACATGTCACGGGCCTCGCTCACCGACAGGGCAAGTCATAGTTGAACAAGCTCATGGTACATTAAAAAATTCGTTAAAACAAAAAAGGGGGAGCATGGGATACGCCCCCCAAGAGAGACTATTAAAAGCTATGTATGTTCTAAATTTTTTAAATCGTTGCCAAGACAATATTCCCCCGATAGAGCGACATTTTATCATGAAATCAAATGATATCATGAGTAAAGCTAAAGTAATGATACATAACTTAGAAACAAGACAATGGGAAGGTCCATGGCCATTAATAACGTGGGGGCAAGGGTATGCTTGTGTTTCTACAGATCATGGACTGCAATGGATGTCAGCAAGATGTGTGCGACCTGCATTGCAATAATTGTGGAAATTTCATGTTGAGCAACCACCATTCCATGGATCTCCGCACAATCCCAAGAAACATCTGGGTAACCCTAGCCAATGCAGCACAGCAAGATTTATTGTGTTTGTCGGTAGCAACTCCAACCAATCTATTTATCACCTGTTTAGTAAGTTTGCGGACAGACGATGTTCTTTATTAGGTGTGATAAAAGTAGATTTTAGTAAATATTTTAGTTATATAAGCAAAATTGTAACTCTTATATAAAATGTTAATTCTTTACTTAGTGTGTGTTGAAGTGATTTTATATGATATAATTACATATCTGCAGATATATCCAAATCCAACAACATCTCCCTGCAATCACCAAGAGAATTGTACTTTATTTGAGGAGATAAGAGCACGGGCAGGTATTCCTTCCTGTATTTCAGAAGGCCCATGTACATTAGGCAAATTCATATGATTAACTCTGAATGTTTCTATGATTTTAAACCACATTTTGGCTCACCGTCATCAAACAAATGCCTCATTCGCAGTTTTATCTAGTGTTTTGGCATATTTATCAGATCATTCAGAATTTATACATTAAAGCATTAACACCTTACAATATTTAACAGAAGAATTGCAAATACAGAATGAGTGGAATACATGTGCAGGATTTTTTGTTGGAATTGGACCTCCGATTATAAAAATGGCCATGATAGCTTTTAAGATTTTACTTGATTTTTTTCTAGCATAATGATTTGTGTGCCTTGCTTAATTAATTTAGTGTAGAGCTTGATTGATAGAGTGTTAAGACAAATATTAGTAGTTCATGAAAACAAAAAAGGGGGAGATATCAGAAGAGATGCTGAGCAAAAATGACCATGAATGCTGCAGAGCCTCTGGAGATAAAACTGCAGAGAGTTTTGATAACCAGCTAGCCTCCAGCCTGAGAAAATTCAACATCAGTGGCAAAACCAAGAAGGCATAGAAACAATAACAGTGGTCACGAGGAGCTGAGAAGGAGAAGAACAGCTGTGGAAATTTTCATGAAGGACTTGCAGGTCTGTTCTTGACATTTCACTAAGGTATAAAGATGAGGTTGTAACAATAAACTTGGTCTTAGCTTGAAATGAAAGCACAGTCCATGTCTGTTTAATACACCCCAACACATTTCAACAGAACAGACAAGAAAGATCTCTGCAACTCTTGCAAGCTCAACAGTACTTTATATTCTTTGTTAAAATGGTTTTTGCCACTATGTAAATGAATTGTGGAGCTAGAATAGCTTCTCTTGGCTAGGGAGAGGTACATTTGGATGACAAGAACTAGAGGGGGCTTGCACGTTCCACCTTGCACAAGCTGTGACTTTCACACCCCAATTCCAAGAGAACCAAAACACTTACTTTCCTTCCACTGCTTCCAGAGACGTGAGAAGTTTGGTTGTTGAGGTGTCTGCTCTGCCAGGTGGCGTCTGACTTCTCTCACTTACACTGGTGGGTTTAGGACCAGGGGGCACCACACCAGGAACTAGAACAACAGAGCAAAATAAGCAGGACCTCGGCTTTGTGGAACAGATGAACAACTCTGGTAATCTACTGGGAGTTTCTGAAATGTCCTATATGAGCAGCTTCCCCATCTTCAACTCAGTCTGTCAATAGAAAGGACAGAAGAAGGCTCTGTCCCTCACAACTACCTTACTTCCAGTATATGACTGCATAAGTTTTCACAGACCGGAGAGCTTCCAATGCTCTGGTTGACACTGCCACTACATAAGTAGTGGCAAGGGCTCACTATGAAAGCTGCTACCCAAGTGAAGCTCAGTAAACTCACTAGTAGAACAGGGCCGCCCATCTGGTTCATCTGGACATGCGCAGACAAAGTCAGAAGCCCTGGCAAAGCAGAGGTGAGTGCAGCCTCCATTGTTCACTCCACAAGCATTAGTACCTGAAAGGAACAAGCAATTTTCTCAGTACATTGCAGACGACCAGGTAGGAGCTTAGAGCAACAAGCTTTTTGCTGCTTAGCCAGAGATACTTCCTAGAAATCCAGCAAATTACTACGCTCTGGCATGTACCCTTCACCTGACTTCTAACAAAGTGATGACAATACCCAGACATCGGTAGTCTTGAAAGGAAGACAGTGGAAATCATTAGGAGCCCAGTCAACACAGTCCCGTCAACACAGTCAACCCAATGTCAGATGAACAACACAGAAAATGACATTTACTAATCAAAGCTGTAATGGAACACCGTTAAGACGTATTTGACTGAAATGTCACAGGCAGACGAAGAACTCACAGTCTGAGTATGAGAAAGGATGCTTGACATCTACAGTAGCATGGTGGTTTCAGAGTTCCTTTTGTCTCCAACTAGCACTTGCCTCAATCAAGGTCCTCCTATTTACCTGTCTGTCTCTGAGGAGATACCACAATGATATCCATCAGTCCCTCAACATTGGCCAGGACTGTCTCTTTGTTCCGCCCAGAGTATTTGTCCACTCTCTGGATAGATTTGGTTTGCCAGTCAGTCCAGTATATCCACCTATCTTGCTGCTCAGGGAGAAAGACCAAAGCAAAGAAAAATCATAGCCATTAGCATGTTTAGCCATGCAGACACAGAGTACCCACAAAACACACATCCCAGCGGCAGAAGGCTCCAAAGGCCTTTTCAACTCCTTCTCCTCTTATCATAAGGAAGACTGTTTACAGAACTCCCACAGGAGTTCAGACAAACTTCCTTTTTTAGTTCCACAGCAGAATTAATTACTATCCCCTCTGCCGTCCTGGTCTCCCTGACTGTAACTTTTCCCTGTTCGCAGGCTCCACTGTCCAATCTCATCAATACACCAGGGAGAAAAGTGGGCGCAGGAAGATCTCACCTGTGTCAGTGCAAAAGGATGCGACACCTGGCTGACCAACACTTGCCGTAGCTTCCCATTGAGATCACAACTCTCTATGCGATCAAGATGCGCATCCACCCAGTAAATCCTGGAGGAACAGGGAAAGAGATGAACTTCATCTATACAATCATTCTTCACTCTCCAGTCAGCCACTAGCCAAGGTGGATCGGATAAAAGAAAAAACATCAAAACACAGAACTCTACTCCAATAACCCAAGCTATTAGGGCTAGAAAAAATAATTATACCCCTTAAACCTATGCAAGTGCGAAACCATCTTTCACTGACCTCCTGGTGTCATAATCCAATGTCAATCCATTGGGCCATCCTAGGTCAGTGTTAATCAGGACTTTACGTTCAGAGCCATCCAAGTTTGCCCGTTCAATTTTAGCAACCTGACCCCAATCTGTCCAGAAGAGGTACCTGAAGAGATAAAAGGCAAGTATAAGAAGAAAAGAACATTTCATTTACCCTAATGAAAGTTCTAGTTATGAACTAAACCGGCAGATTCTTCAGGTTTAAAAAAGATCACGTGGTCTGTAGCTTGCTTCTCCCATCTATCTGCCCCATATTCAAATACACTGTCCATGTGATTACACCTGTCACTCTGAGTCAGCCCCTTGTTGGTACCTGCAGAGTCACACAGCACATCTCTTCTTCCCAACAAGCTCCTCTTCCCATCTGCCTCTGCACAGCCCTTCTCCCAGTCCCACCAATACTTCATACCTACCCCTTCTTGGGAAAGACAGCAATGGCTCGGGGCTCATCCAGGCTGGTATTGATCAGCACTTTCCTGGAGCTTCCATCCAGTCGAGCTACTTCTATGGTATTGCGTCCTGTGTCTGTCCAGTAGAGGTTCCTGGCAACCCAGTCCACTGCCAGGCCATCTGTTGTCTTCAGACCCTGGCCAATAACAGTTTCCATGTTACTGCCATTTAGATCAGACCGCCTGGATGGAAATCAATGATAAATGGTAGTGAGAAACAGGTAGCTCCTGGAAAGTCTTCACATCTCCATGCGTGATCCCCATAACCACAGGGCCACTCTATACTGCTATCTCTCTAATAACTTTTTCCCCACAGTCTTCATCAGGCTAAACACACCTTCAGTATTTAGTTTAGCGATACATATGATGCTGCGTACCAAATACAAGGTGTAGGTAGGGGTGTATTACCACCATCTCAGCCTCCTCAACTTATTGGCACACTTCACAGCCTGCAGTGGCACAACCAGCTGGGTGACCTGGGCACTGGCCAAGCAGATGACTCGCACTCACCTGATGACATCAAGAAATACATCTGTGTAGTAAATCTTGCCATCTACACTATCGTAGTCCAGAGAAATGACATTGTTAAGCTCGGGGACAGGTATGTGCACATCTGTGTGGTCACTGGTGTCCAGTGAGATACGACGGATGGAGGCACGGCTAGAGAAAAGTAGGTAGGTCTCTGGAGAAGAGTCACACGTCTGGTCATCTTTCTTCAGCTGGATGCCAGTGGGGCAGGCACAGGAGAAGCCAGTGGGGTGAGGCAAGCAAAGGTGGGAGCAGCCACCATTACGAATTCCACATTTGTTGAAGCCTTTAGAAATAGGGAAAGCATAGTTTAAGAATCAGTGTGGTCTCACAGACCGAAGCTTTACTTTAAAGGCTACATAAAAGCACAGCTTGCTAGCGGCTGAGTTCATCCTTACCATCCCTGCCTTCCTGGGAATCTACAGCCTTTCGTACAGACTGCCTCCCTCCCCTCCAAGACTCATGGTGGTTTTGGGCATGGTTGGGCAAGGAGAACAGGAATGCACAGAAGGGGGAGCAGTAGGAGTAAAATCTTCATCTGCATTCCTTGCTAATCATAGTTTTCCCATGGAAAAAGGAACAGTCAAATACTGATAGATACTACACAACTGCAGTTTAGCTTTATTATTGCTGCGAATAGTAATGCTGGCAGAAAGATCCAACCCTGCGGGGAAGCAGCGTGACAATGCACCAGAGGCCAGGCTGACAAAGAAGCTTCTGTTTCAACTTAGCTACACACAGTGGCAAGTAAACAAAGGCATCAGAGAAGCCTGCTGAAAGTGCCTGACGTATTAGGGTCATAACTTTCTTTAAAAAAAAAAAAAAGAGAGAAAGAAAAAAAAAAGAAAAGAATCCCAGCATATATTCATTAGGAGAGGATAAGCCCAGAAGACAGGTGCAGGGAGTGGGAAGAAGACAACAGAGATATGACGGCTAGAATTTTGGTTAGCTTTATGTTATACTGTCAAGAGTAACGTTGTTGTTTGTAGCCACAGGAGAAGCAGCGCAGTTTTCTGTAGAAGTATGTGTTGGGGAAATTCCACTGAAATGAAGCCACAGCATAAAGCAACAACTCCTACTGAAGAACGAGGAATCATGGAATCATAGAATCACCGGGTTGGAAGAGACCCAGAGGATCATCAAGTCCAACCATTCCTATCAAACTCTAAACCATGCCCCTTAGCACCTCATCCACCCATGCCTTAAACAACTCCAGGGAAGGTGAATCAACCACCTCTCTGGGCAGCCTCTGCCAATGCCCAATGACCCTTTCCATGATTTTTTTTTTTTCTGATGTCCAGCCTGAACACCATGCTCCATGACTTTCCCTGGCACTGAGGTCAGACTGACAGGCCTGTAGTTTCCTGGGTCCTCCCTATGACCCTTCTTGTAGATGGGCACAACATCAGCCAGCCTCCAGTCCAGTGGGACCTCCCCAGTCTTCCAGGACTGTTGGAAGATGATGGAAAGGGGTTTGGCCAGCACATCCCCCAGCTCCTTTAATACCCTTGGATGAATCCCATCTGGCCCCATAGACTTGTGGGTGTCTAGTCGGGCTAGCAAGGCTCTGACCACCTCCTCTTGGATCATGGGAGCCTCATTTTGCTCCTCTAGCTCCTGGGTTAGTACACAGACAGAACGACTTTCTTTACAATTAAAGACTGAGGCAAAGAAGGCATTAAGTACCTCAGCCTTTTCCTCATCCCCTGTCACTGTCCTTCTGTGTCCAGTAGGGACTGTATGGTCTCCCTAGTCCTCCTTTTATTATTTATATATTTATAGAAGGACTTTTTGTTATCTTTCACAGACTTTGCCAATCTGATTTCTAGTTGAGCCTTAGCCCTTCTGATTTTTTGTCTACACAATCTCACTTCCCTCCTGTAGTCCACCCAAGAGGCCTGTCCCTTCTTCCAGAGCCCTTAAACATTTCTCTTCTTCTTGATATCACTCAAGGAGGCAAGATGGCACTGTATAGGATACCAAAGAGCAATCTAAGGAATCTGACTCTGGTATAGAAGAGTGGGAGACTCGATATAGTAAGAGCAACTAAAGAAGCAGAGATTTTGTAGAGGCAAGTGGCAGACAGGAAGATGAAGTTTGCAATGGTTGGGATAAAAAAAAAAAAAACAGACTAGAACCTGAAATAAGGTTTCAGCAACCAGCTTATGAGAAATTAGGGCCTTTTGGAGTTATAAAAGGGAAATCATCCAATGCCAGTACACTCTGGTGAAGCCTAATAGCGCAAGACTCATTGAGTTCTCCTAAAAAAGTGTCTCTGATGTGTGTGAGAATGAGGTTATCAGTGCAATCTCGTGAAAGAAATGAGATGACGGGGGAGGGAGGGTCAAAAGGCATGCAGTAGTGAACAAACACCAGACCTATCAAGCTGGGTAAACAGGGAGAAGTACGAAAATAACTAAACTACAGGAAAGAAGAAAGAAGCCGATTCTTGAAAAGTTATTCTATAGCATACATGCTTAACAGCGAAGGACTCTTCTCAATGACAGCTCTGAAGGGCTTCCCTAGTTACCCAGACACCCACTGACTTGGGTGCAGACTAGCAACTCACCCAGAGGCCGTGCCCTATCAATAGCTTGAATGTCCATGAGGCCAGGCAGGTTTGCCCTCACCAAAATGACATTGGCACCAGTGTCCTTGTCAGCCCTGTGAATGCTGCGAGTTTGCCAGTCAGTCCAGTAGATGTAAGAGTCCAGCAAAGTGAGGCCATAGGGATGTTGCACTGGAGACAGCAGGGTGCGGCGGTTAGCACCATTGAGATCTGCAGCCTCAATCCGCTGAAGAAAGAAGTAAACATCAGCCCCCACAATCAAAACACTGATCCTCTTGCTAGCAATTACGATACCAAGTGGGTATAGAGCCTAAGCAAATTATATTATTCAAGTCCACCCCCCCAATAGCCCCTACTCTCAGAAAAGCTTATGTTCCCCTTGTTCTTTTGATAGCTTGAGCAAGAGCTTCAAAACAGCCTTCAGGCTACCAAAGACCAAACGACAAACAATGCTGAAGAACAGAATCAGACCTCAGTGTGTGCATCAGCCCAGAGCAGCTGGGACCCAGCCTTATCCACTGCCAGACCATTAGGCCAGCCCAGGTTGTTGCTGATCAACACCGCACGTCCAGACCCATCCATTCCAGAGCGTTCCAGCTTGGCATTCTCACCCCAGTCCGTCCAATACATATAGCTGGGGAAAAGACAGCAAGTATTAGGGAAACAGAGGTCAGAAGTCCTGTCCTAAACCCTGGCTAGCCTCTTGACGACACTAACCCCATCTCATGGTATAAAGCTATTGCTCGAGGGCTGTCCAGGTTCTGCCAGACCAACACTTTCCTCATGGAGCCATCAAGGTTGCCCACTTCAATCCGGTTTGTTCCTGTATCTGTCCAATATATCTTCCTGCCAATAGCATCCACAGCCAGCCCATCTGTAGTCAACAGACCTGAGAAAACAGCAAGGTTTATTGGTCAATGCTCATCCTCCCCAGTTTGTCAGGAACTTCTGGTGTTGCTCTTGTGCAACCAGGCTGTTGCTTTAGACTTTGCTTGCCCTTCCACCAAACATTTAGAGATTATTCTACAAAGGGCACCAGAGAATCTCTCTTTACATGATGCATGGAGAGGAGAGGCTCCCAGGCCAAAATCTCTCTTACCTGTAGTGATGATGTCCTCAAATTGTGAGCCATCAAGGGCAACCCGGCTGATTTTCCGCAGTGTGCTGTCTGACCAGTAAACCTTTCCTGAGCGGAAGAAGAAAATGAAACTTAAAGCCACAACACAATCAAACCAAAACAAACTCCAACAACCAAACAGCAAACCAGGTCTCTGACTAAATAAACTATACCATTCAAAACAGATCCGACCAACCAGAAATAACAGGAGCACAGGAATATTAAACTATAGTGATAAAACAGGGCAAATTATCTTTTTCCAATCCTCCTCCCAATATGTAGGTGCACTGGCACTCTACACTTTACACAAGGACAGAGGACACATAATATATTATCAGCTAGTAGTACAAAGTCCCACATCTAATATCTCAAAACGTTCCCAAGGACAGCAATTGGATCATCTACCTTATTGTACAACAGTGGGCTTACATCCAGCACAGCACCAAATGTTTAAGAGTCTCAACTCTACAGCTGTAAAAGGCCTCAGCAAGGTCTGTGCCTGGGTCTTTACTCAGACATTGAGATAGGAAGTCACTTGTCGCCTCTCAAACAAACAGACCTTCACGAGGATCCACTCCAATTGCAATGGTGTTCTTCATGGTGACATTGACTGAGACAACAACATCTGCAAAGTAGGGAATATCCAGAGAGACCATCCGGATGTCAGTCCTTCTGGCGAAGATCAAAAAGCTAGTCATTCCTGCAGCGAATTGAAAATGGACATATGTCAGTGAGGAACAAGTTCAGTCAAATGTAGGTGTAATGTAGGTATAAGTTGGCTGACTGGGGAAGTTCCACTGGACTAGAGATTAGCTAATGTTGTGCCCATCTACAGGAAGGGTCAGAGGGAGGACCCAGGAAACTACAGGCCTGCCAGTCTGACCTCAGTGCCAGGGAAAGTCATGGAGCAGGTGATCTGGAGTGCTATCATGAAGCACATGCAAGAAAACCGGGCGATCAGGCCCAGTCAACACAGGTTCACGAAAGGCAGGTCTTGCCAAACTAACCCGATCGCCTTCTATGACAAAGTGACTCGGCTGCTGGATGAGGGAAAGGCTGTGGATGTGGTCTTCCTGGACTTCATTAAAGCCTTTGACACAGTTTCTCACAGCATTCTGCTTCGGAAACTGTCAGCCTCTGGCCTGGACAGGCGCACACTCTCCTGGGTGGAAAACTGGTTGGAGGGCCGGGCCCAGAGAGTGGTGGTAAATGGTGTGAAATCCAGCTGGAGGCCAGTGACAAGTGGGGTTCCCCAGGGCTCAGTGCTGGGTCTAGCCCTGTTCAATGTCTTTATCAATGACCTGGATGAAGGCATTGAGTGCACCCTTAGCAAGTTTGCGGGCGACACTAAGCTGGGTGGAAGTGTTGATCTGCTGGAGGGTAGGGAGGCTCTGCAAAGGGATCTGAACAGGCTGGACCGCTGGGCTGAGACCAATGGCATGAGGTTTAACAAGGCCAAATGCTGGCTCCTGCACTTGGGGCACAACAACCCTGTGCAGTGCTACAGACTAGAAGAAGTCTGGCTAGAGAGCTGCCTGGAGGAGAGGGACCTGGGGGTGTTGGTTGACAGCCGACTGAACACGAGCCAGCAGTGTGCCCAGGTGGCCAAGAAGGCCAATGGCATCTTGGCTTGTATCAGAAATGGTGTGACCAGCAGGTCCAGGGAGGTTATTCTCCCTCTGTACTCGGCACTGGTGAAACTGCTCCTTGAATCCTGTGTTCAGTTCTGGGCCCCTCACCACAAGAAGGATGTTGAGGCTCTGGAGCTTGTTCAGAGAAGAGCAAAGAAGCTGGTGAAGGGGCTGGATAACAAGTCTTATGAGGAGTGGCTGAGGGAACTGGAGTTGTTTAGCCTAGAGAAGAGAAGACTGAGCGGAGACCTTATTGCTCTCTATAACTAGCTGAAAGGAGGTTGTAGAGAGGAGGGTGCTGGCCTCTTTTCCCAAGTGACAGGTGACAGGACAAGAGGGAATAGCCTCAAGCTCCGCCGGGGGAGGTTCAGGCTGGACATCAGGAAAAAAAAAATCATGGAAAGGGTCACTGGGCACTGGCAGAGGCTGCCCAGGGAGGCGGTTCAGTCACCTTCCCTGGAGGTATTTAAAAGACAGGTGGTTGAGGTGCTGAGGGGCATGGTTTAGTAGTTGATCAGAATCGTTGGACTTGATGATCCTGTGGGTCTTTTCCAACCTAGTGATTCTATGATTCTGTAATTTATTGAACATTCTGGAGATGACACTCACTTCAGTGAAAAAGGTGAAGCCTCAGGCAGATCTCAGCTTCTGGGGATTCTGGGCACAAAAGTTTACTGAGCATTATTGAGTCCTTCTTTACATCCCAGTTGAAAAGGAATGCACTCATAGAAGAGCTGCTTCTACTAATGCACATGGGAGATGGGAAATAGGAGTCAGGTTTTGGCTGCTAAGGAGAAAAATTGGATGTACTGTGGCCTGAAGCAGAGTGCCTTCCACAGTCCTCAAAAGGAAGGTTCATGGGAGGAGCGTGTACAGAGCTATTAAAGAATATAGTACCTTGTAGTTAAAAAAGAATCTACTTCAAGATTAGGGCAAAGCGCAGGGAAAAATGTGACATCAGTTTAGTTGCTAAACATGATTTCAATAAAAATCTCTTCTGTATCATCCAGCTACCAGCAAGCTTCTTCACAGTAATTCCCACTCAGATTGACAGCACAGGTATCAAATGAGTTTTCAAAGGGTAAAGCAGATAAGAACATAAAAATGAATTCTCTTCTCTAACAAAGCACAAGCAAAATATAGCTGTGATACAAAACCGCAATGAGGATCCTACAGAGAAGACTCACCAGGGGAGCAGGTCTTGCCATCAGACTGCAGGTTGATCCCAGTAGGGCAGGTACAGCTATAACCTTTTGGAAGGGGTGCCAAAAGGCACAGGTGACTGCAGCCCCCGTTGTGAACTTCACACGCTGTATGTACTATGGGAAGGAGGATGAGAAATCCATAAGCCAGTAACATAGGCACAAAAAAGGGGTGCAACAGCTACAGAAATGCATTCTAGAATGCCCTTAAATACCAAACTGAGGGTTATTCTCATGCTTTCATATTCCACTCAGAGACTTAAGGCATCGAGGGCTGACAGATGGGTCAGCTCCTTGCAGGAGAGCTGTGCCACATAGCAGAGCCTGAGCAAGCTCTCAGCTCAGTGTGGCTTGGGGCGAGCTCTGTACCTGGTGGCCTGTGCCGGTGGAAAACATGAATATCCATAAGATTCTCCAGATTGTCCTGCAGCGTTTCCCGAGTCTGCCCAGTCCTTCTATCTGCACTCTGGATGCTTTTGGCCTGCCAGTCTGTCCAGTAGATTCTCTCGCCATAAAGAGTAAGTCCAAAGGGGTGAGGCAGATTGCTCCCAATCAGCACCTGGTCAGATTACCCCCAGACCCCCAAAAAACATTACTAAGAAGTCACTAAGGGGAAGAGGTTTCCCTCGCCCCCTTCTCAACAACATAATGTACAGTCACAGCAAAATAAAAGTGATGGGGCAATGTTAGCCCTCAAATGGAAATTCTCTCATACACAGTTTGCAACTGAAAGGGAGCTCTTCTCTCCCAGCGAAAGCAGCTCAGCATGTCTTGATTTGGGGATTTCACTTCCAACTGGAAAGAGAGGCAGGGGCCATCGGCACTCTGTGCTCTAGGACTTACGTTTCAGGCTCCCAGCCTCCCCTCCACCCCCGCAAAGATGGCTTTCTTACCCTCCTGTTGCTTCCATCCAGACTGGCACACTCGATAGTCTTCATGCCTGCATCTGCCCAGTACAAGCGCTGTGACTCATAGTCAATGGCTAAGCCATTAGGCCATGTCAGGTTGGAGGAAATGATCACCAAGCGGTTTGAAGCATCCATACCAGCACGCTCAATTTTTGGGTTGGCTCCCCAGTCAGTCCAGTACATGAACCTGAACAGAAGCCCAGACATAAGTGAACGCCCACACTCCTTCACTGCCACTACGGCCAGGCAGTATTACAGAGGAGCAAGAGAGACATAGTGCTTTCTGGCCCTAGCAGCAAGCAACAACAGGCTAATATCGCACTCACGTCCAGCCTTAAGTTCTGGTAATGTACCTAAGATCATACTCCAGTTCACATACCTTCTACTGCCCATGTGCCAGCCTAATAGAGAGAAAAAAGTTCAAGATAATAGTTCAAGGTCTAAAAATTGGTGGACTCCAGTCTCCACTATTGGACCTTTATACTCCTGCTGCATTGGTCTTCCAGTAATCCGCTCCAGGGAAGAACAGTACACTTTTATTCAAGACCTTCAACGCTTCTAAAGCAATGGACAGCAAACTTCTTCCTATCTACCCTATCCCCAGCTCCACAAGGTCTTATGATTCGGAAGCAAAATCCATTATTGAAACCATTTGTTTCTGTTATTCAATTCAGGTTTGCTTTCCATGGCATAGTTGATCCTTCAATACTCTGACAGCACTTTGAAGCCAAGAGGCCTCCAATGTTACAGCTTGCTTCAGAGCAGCAGTCATTTATCTTAGGAGATCCTTCTGACTGAACTCTGGTTGATAAGCAGAGTTTGAATACATGTTCAACATAGATGTGAAATAAAGAAATAGAAAATACCTAGATGGCCTCATTCTCAATATTTTTGTACTAGATCTTTAGTCATTATGTCCCCAGGATAAACAAATGAAAACACCAGCCAGCTCCTGCAAGCTCTACAGCACAACAAGCAATTACCGCTGCTTATCTTGTTCCACTAGCATCCAAAATCAGTTCTCTAATTTCAGTCTTTGTCAGAATGTAGAACAATGGCACGAGAAAGACATTTGCACAAACCCAAAGAATCTTTAGATATGCAAGAATTGCCATGTTATCCAAGAAGAAAGAATCTCTCACCCTCCAACAGGGTCCACAACAATATCTCTAGGTCTGTCTAGGTTCTCCCATATTAGAACAGTTCTCATGGTCCCATCTGTGTTGGATACCTCTATCCGATCTGTTCCTATACAAGTCAAGAGAGAATGAGGAAGACATCAAAGACAACGTAATCAAGAGAGCTAAGACAAAACCATCCACACAACAACGCCTTCTTCTCATTCAGCCATCTCTGTTCATCTCTGGAAAACAAGTAAGAAACGTGGCTCAAAGCGTCAACTTCCATTAGATCTCTCAAGTCACTTCTGTGGTCATCACTGGTACAGAGTCCTGTACGAATCACAGAATTCCTGGGTTGGAAAAGATCTCTGAAATAATCAAGTCCAACCATACCTGTCCACTACTGAATCATACCTCTAAGCACTTCATCTACCCTTCTTTTAAAGACCTTCAAGGATGGTGACTCAATCATCTCCCCTGGCAGCCTCTTCCCGTGCTTGATAACCCTTTCCATGAAGAACATTTTCCTAATGTCCAATCTGAAACTTCCCTGGTGCAGCTTGACACCATTCCATCTTGTCCTATCACCTGTCACTTGGAGGAAGAGACCAACACCCACCTCTCCACAACCTCCTTTCAGTGAGTTGTATACAGTGATCAAGTTTCCCCTCAGCCTCCTCTCCTCTAGGCTAAACAACCCTAGTTGCCTCAGCAGCTCCTCACAGCACTTGTTCTCCAGCCCGTTCACCAGTTTTGTTCTTCTTCTCTGGACATGCTCCAGAACCTCAATGTCTTTCTTGTAGTGAGGAGCCCAAAACTGAACACAGTATTTGAAGTGCAGCCTCGCCAGTGCTGAGTACAGGGTCAGAATCACTTCCCTGGTCCTGCTGACCACACTGTTTCTGATACAAGCCAAGATGCCATCGGCCTTCTTGGCCAACTGAGCACACTGCTGGTTCATGTTCATTTGGCTGTTGACCAACACCTCCAGGCAGGTTTCCAGCCACTCTTCCGCAAGCCTGTAGCACTGCATGGGATTTTTTTGTCCCAAGTGCAGGACTCAGCACTTGGCCTTGTTAAACTTCATCCTGTTGGCCTTAGCCCATTGATTCAGCCTGTTCAGAATCCTTTGCAGAGCCTCCCAACCCTCAAGCAGATTGACACTTCCTCCCAGCTTAGTGTCATCGTGTCATCCACAAACTTACTATGGGTACATTCAATCCCTTCATCCAGGTCATTGATAAAGATATTGAACAGAACTGGACCCAACGCTGAGCACTAGGGAACACCACTTGTGACTGCCTCCAACTGGATTTAGCTCTATTTACCATCACTCTTTGGGCCTGGCCATCCAGCCAGTTTTTAACCCAGCAGAGGGTGTGCCTGTCCAGGCCAGTGGAGGCCAGTTTCTCAAGTAGAATATTGTGAGAAACAGTGTCAAAGGCTTTCCTGAAGTCCTAGTACACTACATCCACAGCCTTTCCCTCATCCATTAAGGGGGTCAACTTGTCATAGAAGGCAATCAGGTTAGTTTGGCAGGTCCTGCCTTTCATAAACCCATGCTGACTGGGTCTGATCACCTGGATGTCTTGCGTGTGGTGTGTGATAGCTCCTTCTTAAGTCTCCAAGGTATCTACGTATGCATGAGGGAACAACTAGAAAAGAATAATTTACCCTGCATCTCTCTGAACTATGACCCTTCAGCATGGAACATCCTCCAAATACTACCTACTGCTCCCCACGATACATTGTTGGAAGATAAATAAATGTACACCATCACAAGCTCTGCAGCAAGAAAATAGTGGCACTTGACCGCTAATATAAACCTTTCTATAGAATTAGTGCTGGGGATACTATAAAGAGAATTATACTAACTATACTCAGCTCACACTTTGTTAGAAGCACAGGAGATTAAACTCCACTTTTTTTGCTAGACAGAAACAGACAAATTTGGAATGAAACAGACAGAACTCTCCAATTGTTTTTCAGTTTTGATTATCAGCAATGAAAACAAAAGCAGAGGATTCCAGTACCTGCATCAGTCCAGTAAAGCTTGCCGGTGACCCAGTCAATTGCCAGTCCAGCTGGACTTTCCAGGCTGGTGTCCACAACGACCTAAGTGAAAACAAAAAGAAAAACTTCTTAGTGAGATTAGACCTTAGGAAGAAAGCACTTGGTCCAATGCACTGCCCATTCATGAACAATATTAACTTTCAATCAGCAAAAGCAATGCTACACAAAGGAGAGCATTAAGAACTTAGAAGTTCAAATAAAGTCTTACATTTGAAAAAATATCTACTTTACACTTTTGTTCAAATTGCAACTCCAAAGTCTGAACTCTGTTCTCCTCATTTATGGCAATATTTGCCTAAGGGCACCTGCAAAGGGCATTTCCAAGGAGAATGGCTCTTGCCATGCACATCAAACTTGTGTATGAAGTGTCCAGTGATCTCGTGGCTCTTATGAGCCAGAACTAAGCAAACTAATGAACAACAAATCCAGCATGAACTGAAGCTTCTCAGAAGGCCAATGTATCCCAGTGTGTTCATATCTGATGCTCAAAGAGTCTCCTGGCTAGATGACCTCCGCACATAGTTAAAACTGTACCTTCTGGTTTGATCCATCCCATTTTGCTCGGCTGATTGAGTCAGTGCTAACATCTGTCCAGTAGACATAGTCATCCTTTGAGTCCCAGTCTAGAGCCACAGCACTGCGAACATCAGCAAGGGGGATGACATCATCTGACAGGTCATCTGTGTCAAAGCTGATCCGACGGATGTCCATCCTTCGGGCAAAAAGCAGGAACTTGTCAAGACCTGATCAAAGGTCGAAAGGTCTTCTTTTAATTTCTCTAAGTTCAACAACACAGTCACAGACACAGACAATTCCCTGCTATATCCAACCTGAATCACTTGCATCATCTCTTACTGGCAAGTCACAGTGCAGGTTTTTATCGATAGTAAAATATCACGGTGGAGGAAATGAAACGGAGAGGAGGTGGGCAAGTGGTAAACAGTAGTAGGAAGCTGTCTCCTGAGGGTAACCTACTCTAAGGGAACAAAGTCAACCATATTCTTCAAAGAATGGCATAGCTCCCCCTCCAAATCAAACAGCTATGCCATCTCTTGCAAATTGAGGAAACAATTGGCCTAATTGTTCCACGTGGTTGCAAACCAAGAGAAGCTGGCAATCAAGAGGACTGATTTTTTTGTTCATCACTGACATAGCTCCAATGGGAGCTTTAGGGCAACAATCAGCTGTGTCAGGTGGCATGGCACCAGTAATAACCCTGAAATAAGGACCTAAGGATGGAACTTCTCTGTATTCCGACCCACCAAACCCAGGGAGGACAATGGGAATGCAGAGCAGGGGAATGCATCAGAAAGGTGAAGCATCCTCTGGCGGGGCCCTTAATGCTACTAACTCTGACTATCCAGCTGCATTTCCTTGGAAGCAACTGCTGCTGCTGCTTAGTCCCACCACCAACCCTCTACCACCCACTGAACATCTGAGCATGCAGTCTGTGGTCCCACCTCACTTACTCTGGGCGCAGGCATGGCTGCTGGTCTTGCGGAAGCCTGTGGGGCAGGCGCAGGTGTAATCCTTGCTGCTTGGCAGGCAAAGGTGAGTGCAGCCCCCATTGTTGGTCCCACAACGGTTTCTCCCTGCTCAAGTAGCCAAAAACAACCACACATAAAGCAAAGAATAAAGAAAAGAGGAAAAACGCAGTTGTGGCGAAGACCCACATGGATAAATTGTCTACTCAGAAGTTCACTGAGAATTAAAAACACATATAAAACCAAAGCACCAACTCCATTTGTAAGGCTCAATTTTAAAATGAACCATTTAACTCAATCCACTTCTAGAGCAGATTATGGCAATCGAAGAGGAATAAGGGAGGTGTCAGTCAATACTACAGCCCACTTAGGATTTTCTTCTCCCGAAACAGCTCTTACATAAACAAGCCACAAGTATTTCTTACTGCTATGTCTCCACTCCCATCGGTCAGCAGGGGGAGATGCGGTAACACCTAACACCAGGTCACTGGGATAGAGGGATCTCGACTAAACTGCCAAGCAGAGCAAGTTGTGTTGCAGCTCTGGCCAGAGATGGTGAAAGTGTCGATATGCTGGGTTCAGGCTTGCAATCTGTCTGCTTTACAGAGTGGTGGGTGGCAGCAGGTCTTCTAGTGGCTCAAATGGGTCTCTACCCTCTTTGCAGTTACCTGCTGGCTGGCGCTGAGGGTGCAGCGTGTGGATGTCCATAGGGAAATGGAGTTTATTACGAATGATCTCCTGATTCTTGCCTGTGAATTTGTTGGCACTGTTGATGCTCTTGGTGTGCCAGTCTGTCCAGTACAAACTGTCCTCAAACACGGTGATAGCAAATGGGTGCGGAAGGCCTGTAATAGACATCAGATTTATATAATCAGGTCCAATAGGACTCAGGCTAGCAAGGAGACAAGGGAAATATCTTTCCACCACCACAGTGAACCTGCTCAAATCCATCTTACACTAATATAACAGATAATTCCTTTCTCCTGCCCGCCTCAGCCTCAGTAGCAAACCCTGATCCCTCAGTGCTGGAAGAATTCATCCCACAATTAAAGAACAGGAGGTAAGCACAGAATCAGATGCCAGTGGCTCCAAAACTCAGAGTAGCAATGTGTTAGTCTGTATTCCTTACTGCTGAGAGCGTTCCCCTGTTACTTACCTTGGCTAATAACAGCCTTCCTATTCCGCCCATCAAGGTCAGCCCTTTCAATGACATGATGTTTGGCATCCACCCAGTACATTCGATGTCCTGCATAGTCAATGGTCAGTCCATTGGGCCAGAAGAGGTGTGTATCCGCAATGATACGCCGATTAGAACCATCCATGTTGGAATACTCAATGCGGGGAGTGTTACCCCAGTCGGTCCAGTAGATAGTGCTAGGAGAGGCAGGGAGAGAGACAAGCTAGAAAATTCGTGAACCACATATGGCACCCAGCATCACTCCTCATCAGAGCAGAACAGTATCAGCCCTGTGGGTTTGGGAACCTGGCAGGTTCCCAAAACTGGCAGTACAAAAAGAAGGCTTGACCCCGGAGGCAGTTTTTGTGACCAACGATGGGGTTTTCTTTGTCCACCTAGAAGTAGTTGCATGGAGGTCTCACTGGAGTTCTAAGTTTTCACTCACCCTTCCATAGGATGTAGAGCAATTGCTCGAGGCTTCTCCAGGTTCTGCCACAAAAGCACTTTCCTATGAGTACCATCCAAGTTTGCTACTTCAATTCGAGATGTTCCAGAGTCTGTCCAGTATAATTTGTCATGGATCCAGTCAATAGCAAGTCCACCTGTCTCCAGGGGAGAATTAAGCACAGAATGAAACCAGGAGCACAATCTGTTCAGAAAAATAGTTCCCTTTCCCTCTCGGCCTCAGAAGACAGTCCTTCTGTCTCTTCCCTCATAAGCCAAGATTAATTCACCTATTCCATCCAACTCACCCTCTTACTCGGGGAGATGCACTCCATTTTTGCACTCACCCACCCCTATACTCACACCATAGTCAGTCCCCAGGCTTTTGCCTTTCTGTGGTGACACACCTGGGCTCTCCAACCCCGTGGAAACCACCTCTTCTACATTGCTGCCATTCAGATTGGCCCTCATGATGCGATCAAGAGTTACATCAGACCAAAACACCAGCTCCTTGCTGTGGTGGAAGTCAAGGGCAATGGCATTTTCCAGGTTGTTCAGGAGCAGCGTATACTCTGAGCGATGAGGCAACACTTGTCTTATATCAATTCGATTGGCAAAGAGCAGCACTGGCTCTGGCCCTGAGAATATATGAAAAGACAGCATTAGAGTATTTTGACAGGATTCTGCCTACCGTTTCCTCTGCACCAAGTCCCAGAACATAGTTTTGCAGTACTGGCAGCAAGAAATCAACTCCCAAGTGCAAAGTACTTCAGAGAGCTGTTTTCACATCCTTGACACACAGTCCTTAATCAAGGATGAGCAGTTTTAAACCTTTTGGCAAACATTTAGTCAGTGGGAAATGATCGTTCCTATGCCCACCTCACCTCAGCCTCTGAAATCATACCACCAAGCAGCCACTTAGCAGCTAGACTATAGTCTCCTTTTACTACACCCACCTTCTAGCCACACAAACACACATGCTCTACCGTATCTTCTACCACAGATATGACACAGTTTAAAATCAGCCTTAGCCAGGTATAAACTCAGCAGGTACTTTCACTGCAGAGGAACAAAAAAAGAAACACAATATCAACACCCTTTACAGATTTCATATGAGGATTTACTAAGAAAATTCTAATTCTTTAAATGGAATTTCTAAATTCTCAGCTCCTACATTAGAAGAGCTGAGGAATCAAGTTAAATGAGCGTATAGATGCCCTTAAGAAACAGCAGATGTCCATACAGCAGCCACTCACAGCATTTAGGACTGGAGACCAGCACCACAGGGCACTCTATCAGGATGTGTGATACAACATCACTGACTGGAAAGATTAAGACACTTCCTGAACAGGGACAGAGGAAAGAAGCTGTTGTTGTCCCAGGGTCTGGATCACCAGGAATTACAAGGGGCTAGGAAAAGAAGGCAATGGCTATCTTGCTGGGAGGGCAAGGAAACAGTGAACTATCCTTCTAAAGTCAAAATCACACAACATCTTCACAGGCACTCACCAACAACTCGGTCATATATAATATAAATTCAGGTACTTCCTTTGCCTCATGTGAACAGCATAATGCTGCCAACGAAGCACTAGAGACAAAATTATGAGGACTGTACCAACACACACAGAGCAGAAAAAGGTTCAACTCCTCTTTACCTAGAGCTTTGCAGCTACGCTTGTCAGGTCGCAGCTCATAGCCTTGCTCACACCAGCACTGGAAGCCTCCTTCGCTGTTGGTGCAGCCTTGGCTGCAGTAACCTTCCTCAGCGCATTCATTCACATCTGCATGTTACAGAAAAAAGGAAGAAGTTACCATTAGATCATCAACAAGCCAGACAGTCTCACTGACAGCTTGCTTCTGCTTTCATGCTCTGTTTTGCACCCTATCATAGCCATGAACTTCAGGCATATCAAAGCAGCAGGGAGGAGGCTACCGCTCCAAAAACTCACCTTGGCATGATCGGCTGTCTTCCAGGAGCCTGTAACCTGTGTGGCAGGTACACTGCACTATCCCTCGCACCATCTGGCACTTCTGAGCACAGCCACCATTGTTGACATTGCAGTTCTCCTCCCCTGTTCGTGGACCTAAGAAAGGAACATGTGAAGATAACTGAGCTGAAACCACAAGGGAGCTGCTTGTGTCCTCAGCTGTCAGGTAGCAGTCACCCTTCAGAACATGCTGAGCAAGAGGAGGAGGACACAGGCTGTGCTGGAAGCTGCCTCTTCACAGAACTCTACCCTGCAGGCCACAGCCAAAGGGGACAAGGACGCTCAGAATAATATGCTTTTAGGATTCACTTTCTCTGCAGATTAACTTTGATACCTGAGATCATAACCTCATTATTCCTTGTCTGTTCTATGTAACTGGCAAAACAACCACGGTAATTCTCCTCAGTCTTCAACTCTCTCCCATTATCACAACTCAGGCTTTCTTCCTTACAAACACCCCTCAGCAACACCAGATAGACTCCCACATGTCACAGCGTCTCCATTTATGTTTAAGACTGAACTTGGAGAACTTACGGCAGTTTTGATGCGGGCTCTCATCACTGCCATCTCCGCAATCATTTGCTCCATTGCACAGCTTTCTCTGGCCAATACAACGCCCATTCTCACACAGGAACTGATCTGGGGCACACTGAGGGGTTCCTGCAATAGAAGAAAGAGAAAGTAAGCACACCACACCTTACTGATGGAACAACAGTAATGGTGAAGAAAAGGATACCGAACATTTTCTAATATTTGCTACAAATTTTACATAGGGGCAGAAATTGATGATTTCCTCTTTCCTTGAATTCAGCTCATCTTGCACTCCTTACTGTTCCACATATCTTTAAGCTGATTTGGAAGCCTGCAAACTCTCCTCCAGACTTAGTCCAATGTTGCTTTACTGAGAAGTTCAGCTATTTAGTTTCTCTCAGAATGACTGGAAGGTCCTGGCTTAGTTCCTTTTGGTTCCACAATCCTACTCACCGTGTGCAAGAGAGGAGTCAGTTCCTCATGTGATATGTCATCCCAGCACGGCTATGGACCTTAAACCCGCCTAGGAATGAGTGTCTTGTCCAGCCCAAACTGCATTGTGACGGACTTGGAATGAGATTTACACACATCTTTGAAATCTGAGCTCTGGCAACAGGATTTCACACATGAGCCACACGCTTCAACTTCTGCTGTTGGCAGGAAGACTCTGCAGAATTCTTTTAAGTAAAGTAATGCTGTTCGTAGGGACTTTGCCAATCTGTTTGTTCCTTCAGCAATAACTACACTGTCCTATTGCCTCATGGTTCTTGTACCTCTTCAGCTGACTTGGTTAGTGGTTTCCAAATCATCACCCTCTGATAATCCCAGGGAGACAACAGGAAAATATAATTACCAGCAAAGAAACAACTAGATTGGCAAGAGGAAGTTAAGTAAGAGGATTAAGAGGAAGTACAAGTAAGAACTAACAGACACACCAACTGGGAACATAAAGCCGAACCACGTGCAGATTCACTTTTCAGAGCAGAGGAATGCTTTATGTGAAGGATTCTGAAACTTGGACTGCATTTATTGTATCAAACAAAGATCCTTACATCGGCTGATCTCATAGTATTCTAGGAATCTTCTCTCTATGGCCAATAAAAATATAATTCTGCTCCAAATCCAAGAATTGACACAGGATTTTAACTCTTGCTACAGACATTGAGTCAGCACACTATTTTGTTTAGATAAGTCAGTACAGATTCTGCTTGGAACCAGTGAGTTAATTTTTACCTGATACCATCATAGATCTAAGGCAGAATTACACAACTGACCTTGCAGTAACAATAGCTGTAGTGCACCACCTCGGGTTTGGCTTGAAGTGGCGAGGTTGAATTTCAGTGGCTCTGGAAGTTTGACTTGACTTCTGGGTGGCAACTGTTCTTTCACCACCTCTAAATACCTTTGTTATCAGGAAACAGGGTTAGTGGCTTGTCTTTAGATACACTTGCTTTTTCCAGGATCACTACCATCTCCTGTACACTGGTGCTCCTGACAGCTGACCCATCAAAAGCAGCTGCTCTCAAATGGCTTCAAAGTGTGCCTCTCCAGGCCCCCTGAGCTACGCTGTCCTTGTAGAACACCTACTGTCGCCTCCTCAACAGGCTCAAACAAGGGCCCAGTTTCACAAACCCCTTTTGTCACTGCTAAACCCACTGTTTAAAATATACTGATCCAGAAGGGTCAGAATGTGCGGCTGGGCTCCACTTGGATAAATTCACAGACCAGTATACACTACTACCCAACAAGACCTACAGATATCCTGAAGGAATTAAGGACAATAGAAGGTTCTAGACATTCCTTGAATCCTACCATAACACTAGGCTCTGTTGAAACCCTCTTCTTCTCCTATAACCACTATAATATAAAAGAATGGCTGTATGCAAAATGATTACTAGAAAGACAAGACTCCCAAGCAAATATCCAAGGGGGAAGCCGACACTCTTAAATTCTAAAACAAAGGCTTTATCCTTCACTTCCACAAAATGCCCTTTGTGATTCTGCTGCCTGCTAGAACCGCTTGGCAATTTCACAAATGAACGTGAAAGCTATCCAGAAGGCATGAGCCAGACATAGCCCATTTGACAAAGGCTGCAACTTTGCACCCTATTAAAGTTTCCAAGTCTGAATGGAATTGCCTCAGAGCTCTGTGGTAATTCATAGTACAGGGACAGAGAAGGAAGATACAGAGATCTGGTATTTGACCAGAAAATACCATCACTTAAGGTAGTTTAAGCATACAGACTTGCACCTGCTTGCAAGAGTGTTAGACAGCCTATAGATCCTATTCCTTGGAGAATAGGATCTCTAGGTTGAACCCAGTGAAGCAATCCAAAAGAGACTTCACTACCTGTTACCCCCAGGATGAAAACATTAGCTATAAGCAGCAGGCCAAACCTGTGTTCTCACAGTTCTCCTCATCACTGTTGTCAGAGCAATCATCTTCCCCATCACAACGCCAGGACAGACGGACACAGCGCCCTGATTTACAGCGGAACTGGTCAGCTGTGCACATAGATGTAGCTGAGGGACCAAAAAAAGGACATCAGATAAGCAAGAAGGATCAGGAGAGACCCAATTCCAAAGCTAACAGACTCAAGCACTCTTTTGCATCTACAAAACTGCATGCTTCCACCAGTTCCCAGCACTCACTGCAATTCCTCTCATCTGACTGGTCATCACAGTCGAGGTCTCCATCACACCTCCAGCCAGCATTAATGCACAAACCACTGTTGCACATGAACTCTCCAGAGCGACAAGGCTGGTGAGATGCTGTAGAGATGGTAAAGAATATAAAGAGCAAACTCAGACCAAGGTAACACCCCCAAATGCCCTCAGCACCACCCTTACACTCCGCTATTGTGGATCTTGGTCCTGAACAGACTCCTCCTTAAAACTGCTTTAATTTCTGTACACATAAACGTGCTGACTACACAGTGACTCTCATCACTATTTTCACTTCCCTGAGTTAAAAAAAAAAGAAATCAAAGAGCCAGCCTATATGTGAATAATTAGATTCTGTCTGCACTGCAACACATTTTTAGCCAAAGCAAAATCCATTTAGGTTTGCAAGTCAGATGTTAGGACCAGTATATCACCCTGCACGAACTTACAGCAGTCAGACTCGTCAGACCAGTCCCCACAGTCATCATCACCATCACAATGGTAGATGTCCAAGATACAGCGTCCATATGCACACTGGAACTCCTCCAAGCTGCAGGTGGCAGCTGGAACATCTGATGCTATAAAGGGAATCAAAGAAAAAAAATGCCTGAGGTGGCAGGGCACATTCCAGTTTAGACGCAGCCATCTCAGTCTAATAGTGCACTAGCAAGTATACAATGGAAAGGTGTTGGAAATTACTAGCCGCTCCTGCATACGTCTGCATGACTTATTACTGAGAGGAACTTGAATACTGCTTGCGCTTCACTGAGAGGCGGGTTAAAGCTATATACAAGACACTTATGCAAACAATCCACTAAAAATAATAACAAAAATAAAAAATGTTAATATATAAAAACTAACCTTTCAAGAGCCATTATGTTCTAGAAATGGAAACAGTTATGAAGAAGGAAGGATTGACGGGAAAGCAAAAAAGTTGGAAGAATGTCACCTTCAATCTTATGCTTGAGACACTATGTCTTAGTGCTCTCCAGAAAGTATTTAAATTGTTCATTAAATCTGAAAAAAGTAGATACAAAACGAGATGGAAAATAAAGATACCCTTTGGGATAGCTCTATATTAAGGACTGAGGCACATCAGAATGCAAGGTTCAAGTATGGAACAATTCCTTTAAAATGTTCTCAAAAATACGCACTTGAAGACCAAAGGAAGCAAGCAAGCAGCGAGGTGCCCAGGTCTGCAGCTGACTTTTGAGGATTTCCTCCCTCCCTTTTCTCTCAAGCTGTCACCAAAACAAACTGTGCTTTATCAGTAAGAAGCATTGCCAGACAAGATGACCCTGGGCTAAAAAAAACCTTATAGGCAAGGATTTGTCTACTGTTCTTTGTTCAATTGTACACTACGTGGGAAGGGATGAAAAATATTTTGAGCCCCACAAAACAGAATGTGACACCCCTTCTCCTATTGACTACGGAATGAACTGCATGTTTCAGTCTTCCAACTGCAGAGCACTGAAAATAAATCCATTAAACAAAAGGGAAAAGAAAGACTGACAGTCTGGAAAGTGAGCTATGCCCGCCTCTCCAACCTGAAATAGAGAGCACAACCTGCAGGCATGCAGTAAGAACTTTAGTTCAATGAGTACACAGTGGCTGGATAAGAAAATGTGTGTAAATGTGTGCCTCGCCAAAGGAGCATTTAGGTGTGCTGAAAAGAAAATTAAGTCAGTGACTTAAATTCTCTTGTAGTGTTATCCAATTGTAACACACACCCTCGGAAGAAACACACACACACAAAAAAGAAAACCAAACAAAAAAGTACAGTCTAGTCCACCTTGACCTAGGCAAATAACAAGCAGGACTAGTGATAAGGGAAAGATGACAACCATATGGAGAAAGATAAGAAAAAGGGAGGTAGTCAGACTGAGGTTCTTAGTGAGTTACTTAAAATGCGTTACAGAGACAACTCCCAGCCAGGACTGGAGAAGCACTCTAGTTTGGAGAAGCAGAGGCACTACTTCTGGGTGCTCCTCTGCTCCCACAGGAGGCAAGGTTGAAACGTCTCCCCTTCGATCCCCAGGGCCTATTCACAACCTGCCTGAAAACAACAGGCAACAGAACAAGAAAGGGAGAGGGAGAGAGGCTGGCTTCCTCTTAAGAGTCCTTTCCTGGCTTAGAAATGTTTGCAGCCCCTGGCTCCCTGCCAACTCTCATTATCTGGAGAGATAAAAGAGAACTCCCCCATGCACCCACTCCCTCTGCCCTTCAGGAGCTGGCAGCCCTGATCCCCCTCTCCCAGAGCCTTTTGAAGTTTCCTGCTATCTAGAACAAATTCTGCAAAATGCCTTTGAGAGCAGGGTGGGGGAAGGGACCACTTCCACAGACACAAGATACAAGCTGTGGGGGTCAGGAAGGGACATAAAAGACTTGCTACGAGCCTGTGAAGGTGGAGGAGAAAACAACTGTTGTGGAGTCTCACAGTCCCTGTTCCCCATCAGTCAAATCAGCTTCCAGCTAACTTGTCCTATTGGCCCTTTTCCGATGATGTCCTGCACAAAGCATCCAAGTGATGAGAGGCTGCTCAGGCAGGCAGGCCCTGCAGTGTGCCAGCTGGGGATGTGCAGTTTCTGAGGATGCCGTCAGTGGGCAGAGCCTCCCAGAAACTTCAGGCAGGAATCAGACAAGAGGAAAAAGAAGGAAATAGCTTTTCTCCCCTTCCCACCTGCCCCCCAACTCCTACAGTTTTATATAAAACCGTATTCAGTAAAGCATAAGCCTCCTGCTCGGACTCAAGGTCACACAGCCATGGGAAGGAACAGAGAAGCAGGTAGACACCGATGAAGAACATCTGTGAGGTAACACACAAGATACACCATCCTCTTGTGCCCTCTGGGGTAGGCAACAGAAGGTAGCACAGCTGCCAGTACAGGCAGGACTAATGTGGTTTTCATCTCTGCTGCAGAAAACGTGTCAAACCCCAAGACAGAAGCAGGTCCAAAAGACTATTTCTTGTGGTTATGAAGCAAGGAGAGCACTTACGGCAATTCTCTTCATCTGAGCCATCCTTGCAGTCTGTGTCACCATCACAGAACCAGTGCTCAGCTATGCAGCTACCATCACTGCAGTGGAACTCCTTCTCTGAGCACTTTCTCATATCTGCAGAGACAGCAACACAAAGCAAGCCTTGGCTTTTCTCAGAGTACCCAGGAAATAACCACACCACACTCCTGAAGCTCATAGGGCACCCCCAAACAAGATTGCCCATTAAACCATAAATGCACATGTCATGCAGTGCCTGAGCAAAACCTCTAACTGACACAGAGTGCTGGATTCAAAAGCAATTCACAGGACTTCACAATGGCATGTCAAGGAATAACAGGTCTCA